>NC_134474.1:2267121-2289621 GCF_964194025.1 Convolutriloba macropyga | reverse complement strand
AGCTTGTTGTGCATTTTTGGAGTACCGCGTGTTTTGCTATATCTTTATTTAAAAATTTTCTTTGTTAGGGCGGTTAGCAGTCAATACAAATTTGAGAGTTGGGAATTTGGACGTTCATTACACGCTAAGAAGTATACTTTAATCCCTTGTAAATCAAAAATCGGTCTGCCGAAGTCTAATTGAATTTTTTCGTTTGATTCTGAGCATGGCGGAAAGTGTGCTCAATGAGATTTCCGTGTTATACTTTTTAAGTTCTTGCCGAATTCGGTTCGTGTTCGGCATGTCTTTGACTTGTTGATTAGGAAGATTTATGAACGACCACCATAGCCGCTGTCCCAACTCTGTCATGCCCGACGCTCCCGGATATGTCGAATGCCCTGACTGAATCTTTCATAATGTGGGGTATGGCAAGTCTGTTGTCAACTAAGATGCAGCCATTTTTCACGCTGAGGCTTCTCCACTGAGCATGTATTTGTTTTCTCAGACGTTTGCATCTGTTTTTGCCCCCGTTGAGGATGCAATCTCTCATCTCCCGCAAGACAGTTTCAAGAACGATGTTTGCTGCAATAATTTGGTATTTAAAATCTCCTCCATGAATTTTGGTACTTTCCCTCCTCTTTTGTTGATGGTGATTTTGGGTTAGAACTAAGATAACTAGTTAACGCAAATGGACTTTTTGTTGGCGAAAAATTAATCGTGGTTTCATTTTGTTCAATATTTGTGTTTTCAATTTCCGTTTCAATTTTTGTTTGCTTGTTAGAAGCGAGCGAATAAACAATGAATGTTGATTTTGGCAAATGCGTGTTTGCTTCCAATCACTGCGTGATTTGTCTATTGAATGTCATTTTTCGTTGCGCTTATTAGTGTCTTGTTATTGTTTTCACCAATGCGTAGGTTATAATTGCTATTTTTTGCGGATTGTCTTTATGACTTGTATTTGACTGTGGTCTTTGTTTGTTTTGAAATCGTTCGACGTTTCCACTACTGTTTTCTTAGACCAACCTTGTGGTCTTTTGATTTTTCCGGTTATTATGATTTAGCGTAGGTTATAATTGCTATTCTTTTGCGGATTGTCTTTATGACGTGTATTTGACTGTGGTTTTTTCGTTGTTTTGGAATCGTTCGACGTTTCCACTACTGTTTTCTTATACCTAACCTGTGGTCTTTTTGATTTTTCCGGTTATTATGATTTGTTCGGAATCGTGGGGCGGTTCCAGAGATATTTGTCCGATAGAATTGTGGGACGATTCCAGTGTTTTTTGTCTATTGGTGGTGGAATCGTCTAGTGTGTTTATCTCTTTATTGTTTGGTTGCTTTTTTGTGATTTTCTCGGTCTACTTTTTCTACGTACTATTTGTAGTAATTCTTGTATTATATCTATTTGGGCTATTATAAAATTTTCGTCATTTGTGCTTGGCGGTTTGGCTGGTTCAAAGGGGTTGCGTGACATGTAGTCGCTAACCCCATTTTTGTGCCCTCAATTTGTTCAATAATGATCTGGAATGGGATTAGTCTATTGTACCAACTGGTCAAGCGGCTTTGATGGGTGTTGCATGTCCGTTCTTGAAGGATTGATAGTAGTGCTCTATGATCGATTTGCACCGTGAACTGATGTCCTAGTAGATAGTGTTTAAAGTGCTCCTATGTCCATACGACCCCCAGGTAGTCTGTTTCATTTATGCTTATTTTTTCTGCTTTGTTTAGGAAGCTTCAAGCGTAGGAGGTGGTTTGGCCTAGTGTCCTTCTTTTTCAAAAATTTCCAAATTTTAGTGATGGCTGGGCAGTTTTGCAAGTGCCCGCTGATGAATTTATATCCACCTTTCCAGCAATCTGGCATTTTGTTTTTCGCTGGGTTGTAGTAAATACCCCTCTTCTTTTTTGTGGTCGCCTGTTGCTTCGTTTGAGATTTTTGTCCGTTCCATGAGGAATGTGTGTTTGACTGTTACTGATTCTTTGCTAGTTTTCTTGTCCGCGTTCTCTAGTCAGGGCGTAATGAAGTGTTTCTAATGGATTGAGATCTTCGTCGATGTCCATTTCCTGTATAATTATGCTTTTCGCTAAACTATCTTTCAGTTCCTTCCAATTTTACAGTGCTGCCTTCTGTTCTATGCGTGAATGGAACTTTTCAAGTCATTTGCCCGGGTTTTGTGTGCATCTATATAAAAGAAATCTACCAAAAGATTCCTTCTGATCTCTTTAATTGTTTCTTGAGTTGTATGGCGAGTGCGACTGTGGTGCAGTTTCCTAGTGTGGGGGTTGCGTTGGTGAAAGATGTGTGTTTTTACTATCTATTTTTCTCTTTATATTTCTCTGCTCTCTTTGGCGTTTTATGCTGTGATTGCGTCTGGAGATGCTGGCTCATAAAGTGGTTCTTCTGGATAATCTAGTTCAGCTGCTATTGGTCTCGGGTGAAATAAGTTCTCTTCTAGGATAATTTCTTTAGCGGATTTCTACAATTTTTCCTGGTTGTTGTAGGTTGGGCTCCTTTTTCCAAAAATAGGGCCAAGCCTTTTTGAGATTTTGATAACGCTGTCTGCGCCATGTGCCGACTAAACATATACAACAAAAAGAATAGTCCGTTAAAACTGATTTTGCGACTGATATCTCTTATTGTTTTAGTCAAAACGCACTTTTTCTACGCTTGCCCGTTTAACACAATTAAAGTGACAGACAGTACCTGTCCGTTACTTTGCAACTAAACACTGTTCGCCTCAGAATGGAATTTTACTGCCGAATCGTCCAGTAAGACTACACTTTTATAGTGGAATGATAATACTCGAAAATATAGTTTAACAGATTTCTTATTAATACGTCTAAAAACTTTGTTGCGCTAATCTTCTACCACAATCACTATTATAATAATTATTAATATTATTATTATTGTTATTATTGTTTTTAATATTATTATTATTATTATTATTGTTTTTATTATTATTATTATTATTATTATTATTATTATTATTATCATTATTAATATTATTATTATCCTTATATAATTATTATTATTATTATTATTATTATTATTATTATTATTATTATTATTATTATATTTATTATTATTATTATTAATTTTATTTCTATTTTTATTATCATTATCATTATTATTGTTATTGTTATTATTATTATTATTATTATTATTATTATTATTATTATTATCATTATTATTATTAATATTATTAATATTAATATTATTATTTTTATTTTTCTTATCCTTATTATTGTTTTTATTATTAATATTATTATTTTTATTACTATTATTACTATTATTATTATTTTTGTTATTATTATTATTTTTATTAATGTTATTATTTATTTCTTTTTTTGTTATTATTTTTTTGGAATAGGCTAAAGTTCATTTGCCTTGTTTGGCCAGCAACGTTAAAAAGTTTTTTTTTAAAATTTTACTGTAAGTTAGAATACGGTTGCCGTTTTTCTTTAATGTTGTGAATACTTAATTTTTCAGGAAAATTTATGTTAATGTCAGAGAATTTTTCAATGAAAACTGCTGTGAAATTGGTTCCTCGCAGTATAAAATCCAAAACTGAATGAGATGAGAAAAACTGTGAGAAGAATGATTTCCATAATTAACAAAAGGAAAAAAATAATAAGATCTGCAGCTCGGACAATAATGTAGCTTCTGGACAATATTTTATTTAATTTTTGGACAGATAAAAAACAACTGTTTTGCCCATATGCCGTGCAATTACGATATTGCTACCCATCTACGAGTGTAACAGTTTTTGCAAAGTTTTTCTGAGTATTAAATTACAATGGGTTTAGTTTTGCATTTTAATGAAACCTGTTTAATATTCCCCCAATTTACACTTCACAGTGCTCAAAGTCTCAACATTTCTTCTGTTTGTTAATGTGATCTTCGGGCAAAAAAATGCGATTGAGACGTTTAGCTGTTTGAAAATACTTTGAGTTCAATCAATAATTTCCATTCTGATTAAAACTTTTCATAAAACAGTTTAAGGCTCTCGGTAAAAAGAGATAAATGTTTGAATGAAAACCAGCTGAATCTAAATTCAGAGGAAAGGGAGTTTCGATATTAAACAAATGGTTAGATCCCAAGCAAAAGCCAGATATTATTTTCTAAGCCGACTTTATAAAACCTGATCCGAGATGCAGTTAAAGAAAAACTTATTTAAGTAAGAATAATGACAGATGTAGTTTTTATCTTTCGAAAGAGATTCTCTGGCCAGCTCAAGAGTGCATTTGAAAAATTGTCTGAGCAAAATTAAAAACAGTTATGCGGCAAAAAATAGCTATTAGGGGGATGAAATTTCCCATTTAATATATTGGGGGTTGAATTTCTCATTTGAACTATTAGGGGATGAAATTTCCCCATCAAACTATTAGGGGGATGGAATTTCCCATTTAACATATTAGATGGATGAAATTTCCCGTTTAAACTATTAGGGGGATGAAACGTACCATTTAACATAATAGATGGATGAAATTTCCCGTTTAAACTGTTAGGGGGCTGAAACGTCCCATTTAATCTATAAGGCGGAAGAAATTTCCCATTTAAAATATTAGGGGAATGAAATTTCCCATTTGAACTATTAGGGGATGAAATTTCCCATTTAAACTATTAGGGGTATGAAATTTCCCATTTAAACTATAAGGGGGAAGAAATTTCACATTTAACATATTATATGGTGAAATTTCTCGTTTAACTGTTAGGGGGTTGAAAAGTCCCATTTAAACTTTAAGGTGTATGAATTTTCCAATATAAAATATTGGGGGAATGCAATTTCCCCATTTGAACTATTAGCGGATGAAAGTTCCCATTTAAATTATAAGGGGGATGAAATTTCCCATTTAAATTATTAGGGGATGAAATTTCTCATTTAAACTATTAGGGGAACAAGTTTCTCATTTTAACTATTAGGGGATGAAATTTCCCATTTAAACTATTAGGGGATGAAATTTCCCATTTAAACCATAAGGGGATGAAATTTCCCATTTAAAATTTCTGGGGGGTGAAATTTCCCATTTAAACTATTAGGGGATGAAATTTCCCATTTGTATTTTTAGTGGAAGGAAATTTCCCGTTTGAACTATTAGGGGATGAATTATACCATTTAAACTATTAGGGAGAGAAATTTCCCTTTTAAACCTTTAGGGGGATGAAATTTCCCATTTAACATATTAGATGGATGAAATTTCCAGTTTAAACTATTAGGGGGTTTGAACGTCCCATTTAACATAATGGATGGATGAAATTTCCCGTTTAAACTGTTAGGGGGATGAAATGTCCCATTTAATCTATAAGGCGGAAGAAAACTCCCATTTAAAATATTAGGTGTTGAAATTTCCCATTTAAAATTTTTGGGGTTTGAAATTTCCCATTTAAACTATTAGGGGATGAAATTTCCCATTTATATTTTTAGGGGAAGGAAATTCCCCATTTGAACTATTAGGGGATGAATTATCCCATTTAAACTATTAGGGGGTGAAATCTCCCCTTTAAACTATTAGATGGATGAAATTTCCCGTTTAAACTATTAGGGGGGTGAAACATCCCATTTAACATAATAGATGGATGAAATTTCCCGTTTAAAATATCAGGGGGAATGAAATTTCCCATTTGAACTATTAGGGGATGAAATTTCCCATTTGTATTTTTAGGGGAAGGAAATCTCCCATTTGAACTATTAGGGGATGAAATTTCCCATGTAACATATTAGATGGATGAAATTTCCCGTTTAAACTATTATGGGGGTGAAACGTCCCATTTAGTCTATAAGGCGGAAGATATTTCCCATTTAAAATATCAGGGGGAATGAAATTTCCCATTTGAACTATTAGGGGATGAAATTTCCCATTTAAACTATTAGGGGGATGAAATTGCCCATTTAAATTATAAGGGGGAAGAAATTTCCCATTTAACATATTAGAATGATAAAATTTCACGTTTAAACTATTAGGGGGATGAAATCTCCCATTTAACTATTAGGGGATGAAACTTCCCATTTAAAGTATTGGGGGATGAAATTTCCCATTTAAAATATTAGTGGGATTCAATATCCCATTTAAACTATTAGGGGGATGAAAAGTCCCATTTAAACTATTAGTGGGATAAAATGTCCCATTTAAACTATAAAGTGTATGAAATTTCCCATATAAAATATTAGGGGAATGAAATTTCCCATTTGAACTATTAGGGGATGAAATTTCCCATTTAAATTATTAGGGGATGAAATTTCCCATTTAAACTACTAGGGGATGAAATTTCCCATTTAAACTATTAGGGGATGAAATTTCCCATTTAAACCATTAGGGGATGAAATTTCCCATTTAAAATTTTTGGGGGGTGAAATTTCCCATTTAAACTATTAGGGGATGAAACGTCCCATTTATATGTTTAGGGGAAGGAAATTTCCCATTTGAACTATTAGGGGATGAATTATCCCATTTAAACTATTAGGGGGTGAAATTTCCCATTCAAACTATTAGGGGGATTAAATTTCCCATTTAAACTATTAGGGGGATGAAATTTCCCATTTAAATTATTAGGGGATGAAATTTACCATTTAAACAATTTGGGGGGATGAAATTTCCCACTTAAACTATTAGGGGGATGAAACCTCCCATTTAAAGTATTGGGGGATAAAAATTACCATTTAAACATTTTGGGGGGATAAAATTTCCCACTTAAACTATTAGATGGTTGAAATTTCCCGTTTAAATTATTAGGGGCGTGAAACGTCCCATTTAACATAATAGATGGATGAAATTTCCCGTTTAAACTGTTAGGTGGGTGAAACGTCCCATTTAATCTATAAGGCGGAAGAAATTTCGCATTTAAAATATTAAGGGAATGAAATTTCCCATTTGAACTATTAGGGGATGAAATTTCCCATTTAAACTATAAGGGGGAAAAAATTTCCCATTTAACATTTTAGATGGATGAAATTTCTCGTTTAAACTGTTAGGGGGTTGAAAAGTCCAATTTAAACTATAAGATGTATGAAATTTCCCTTATAAAATATTACGGGAATGAAATTTCTCATTTGAACTATTAGGGGAAGAAATTTCCCATTTAAACTATTAGGGGGCTGAAATTTCCCATTTAAATTTTTAGGGGATGAAATTTACCATTTAAACATTTTGGGGGGATGAAATTTCCCACCTAAACTATTAGGGGGATGAAACCTCCCATTTAAAGTATTGGGGGATAAAAATTACCATTTAAACATTTTGGGGGGATGAAATTTCCCACTTAAACTATTAGGGGGATGAAACTTCCCATTTAAAGTATTGGGGGATGAAATTTACCATTTAAACATTTTGGGGGGATGAAATTTCCCATTTAAATTATTAGGGGATGAAATTTACCATTTAAACATTTTGGAGGGATGAAAGTTCCCACTTAAACTATTAGGGGGATGAATCTTCCCATTTAAAGTATTGGGGGATGAAGTTTCCCATTTAAACTATTAGAGGGATTCAATATCCCATTTAAACTATTAGGGGGATTAAATTTCCCATTTAAACTATTAGGAGAGTGAAATTTCCCATTTAAACTATTAGGGGGAGTTTGAAAGCTTTCATGATTTGTTCTTGAATGGTTAGCTCATGGCATTTGAACTGCTTAAAAAAGTTCAGTATAACCAAAACCATATAACGTCTTGTGTAACATCTGAAACGTCTTAACAAATGCCTAAATACTCAGGTGAACCAAACAAACTCATATAAGCATTTCAAAAAGGAGCAAAAATTGGTTATTTGTCACTCGGTAATGATACAACTTATAAGTGTGCACCTTAATGGTTTTGCGTATATATTTTTTCATGCCCCCCATCACAAATAAGGAAATGTATTTAATCCTTATCATTTGAAAAGGATATTTTTTTGAGATGAAACACATAACTTTAATTATAGTGTTCAGCCCTGAAATATTTGGGGGTGAAATTTCCCATTTGAAGTATTAGGGGATGAAATTTCCCATTTATACTATTAGGGGGATGAAATTTCCCATTTGAGCTATTAGGGGATGAAATATCCCATTTAAACTATTAGGGGATTCAATATCTCATATAAAATATTTGGAGATGAAATTTCCCATTTAAACTATTACTGGGATGAAATTTCCCGTTTAAACTATTAGGGGAATGAAATTTCCAATTTAAACTATAAGGGGGATGAAATTTCACCTTTGAACTATTAGCGGAGTGAAATTTCCCATTTAAACTGTTAGGAGGAGTTTGACAGCTTTCATGATTTGTTCTTGAATGGTTAGCTCATGGCATTTGAACTGCTTAAAAAACGTTCAGTATAACCAAAACCGAATAACGTCTTGTGTAACATCTGAAACGTCCTAAAAACTGCCTAAATACTCATGTGAACATAACAAACTCATATAAGCATTTCAAAAAGGAGTAAAAAATGGTTGTTTGTCACTCGATAAAGATGCAACATATAAGTGAGCACCTTAATGGTTATGCGTCTGATATTTTTCATGCCCCCCACCACAAATAAGGAAATGTATTTAATCCTTATCATTTGAAAAGGATAATTTTTTTGAGATGAAACACATAACTTTAATTATAGTGTTCAGCTATAAAATATTTGGGGGATGAAAATTCCCATTTAAACTATTAGGTGATGAAATTTCCCAATTATACTATTAGGGGGATGACATTTCCCATTTGAGCTATTAGGCTATGAAATATCCCATTTAAAAAATTAGGGGTGAAATTTCCCATTTAAACTAATAGGGGGATGAAATTTCCCATTTAACAAATTAGATGGATGAAATTTCCCGTTTAAACTATTAGAGGGGTGAAACGTCCCATTTAAACTATAAGGCGGATGAAATTTCCCATTTAGAATATTTCGGGAATGAAATTTCCCATTTGAACCATTAGGAGATGAAATTTCCCATTTAAACTATTAGGGGGATGAAATTTCGCATTTAAGTTATTAGGGCATTAAATTTCCCATGAAAGAATTAGGGGGATGAAATTTCCCATGTAATTATTATGGGGATGAGACTCCCCATTTAAAGCATTGGGGGATGAATAAAATTTCCTATTTAAACTATTAGGGGGATTCAATATCCCATTTATACTATTAGGGGGATGAAATGTCCCATTTCAGCAATTAGTGGGATAAAATTTCCCGTTTAAACTATTAGGGGGATGAAATTTCCCAATTAAAATATTAGGGGAATTCAATATCCCATTTAAACTATTAGGGGGATGAAAAGTCCCACTTAAACTATAAGTGGGATAAAATGTCCCGTTTAAACTATTAGGGGGATGAATATTCCCATTTAACTATTAGGGGGATGAAACTTCCCATTTAAAGTATTGTGGGATGAAATTTCCCATTTAAACTATTAGGGGGGATTCAATATCCCATTTAAACTATTAGGGGGATGAAATGTCCCATTTAAACTATTAGTGGGATAAAATTTCTCGTTTAAAATATTAGGGGGATGAAATTTCCAATTTAAACTATTAGGGGGTGATATTTCCCATTTAAACTATTAGGGGAGTGAAATCTCCCATTTAAACTATTTGGGGATGAAATTTCCCATTTAAACTATTAGGGGGAGTTTGACAGCTGTCATGATTTGTTCTTGAATGGTTAGTTCATAGCATTTGAACTGCTTAAAAAAGTTCAGTATAACCAAAACCATATAAAGTCTTGTATAACATCTGAAACGTCCTGACAACTGCCTAAATACTCAGGTGAACCAAACAAACTCATATAAGCATTTCAAAAAGGAGCAAAAAATGGTTATTTGTCACTCGGTAATGATACAACTTACAAGTGTGCACCTTAATGGTTATGCGTCTAACATTTTTCATGCCCCCCACCACAAATAAGGAAATGTATTTAATCCTTATCATTCGAAAAGGATAATTTTTTTGAGATGAAACATAACTTCAATTATAGTGTTCAGCCGTCAAGAAAAATGTAGCCTCACATTGGTGATATAATTTTCACGATGGCAACTACACGTTATTTTACCACTCAGCGGCTGTGGTGCAATAGAACATACCCAAATACGGGATTTTTTGAATCAAAATAATGATTGTCCGGATCAAAATAATGATTTTTTGAATCAAAATAATGATTGAATTCCCGGCAAACTAAGGAAAAGCCACAATGTGTACTGGACTGGCAATGTTTTATGATTGACCACACAAAATTGAGGAAGAACAGGGTTGTTCTCTCCTCCTTATCTGGAGTCATTTCTGTCCTTCCGTCAATTTTTTGAGCACATAAAACAAAGTCTTGATTTACAATGAAGAAGTGCGCTATGTTAAACGCCATACCCGGTCGAGGTGTCGACGCCAAAAATTGCTAAGAATTGCTAAGAATCCAGTAAGATTTGCTGTGAATGCGGTGAAAAGATGTAAGAATTGCAATTTTTAGCGTTGAGCGCAATGAATGCAGTGCAGCAAAATAATTCAACTCCAAGAATCGCAAATCTTACGAAAATTCACCGCTAAAAATTACTGTATAGTTTTTGCGGTGAAATTTCGTACGATTTGCGGTTTTTAGCTGTGAAATTTTTGTTTTAACCGTTTCCCATTGATAGCGGTGAATTATTTTTTTCACCGCTTAAGCAGTGAATACAAAAAAATCACCGCTAAAAACCGCAAACCACAAACTTTCAACGCATTTCTTTTTCATAACGTTTAATGAATCTGATTTAAACTCACAAGAAATATCAAGCAATTACGTGACAGATGGTGCAGTGGAATAAGAAGTTGTTGACACTCAGGAGATAAGAGGTTCGAACACGTGTACGGCAGTTTTTTGTAGGAAATCCGGTGAATTCGGTGAAAATATATTCCACCGCTAAAGAATGCAAATCTTACAAAAATTAACTGCTTAAAACCGCAAATCTTACAAAAATTCACCGCATTCAGCGCAAAAACATGCGGGCGCATTGCGGTGAATTTTTTTTTCAACGCTATTCACTGCAATTCTTACATTATTTTTCGACCAATCCTCGACCCGGGTACAGAATGAGAAAAAAGAAGCCTTGTTGGACGAAGACGTGCTTAGTTGAATTACAAATCCGGTTTTTGTTGGGGCAGCAAGACCTTATCATTTCCGATAAACTTGAGGTAAAGTTAGCGATAGATAAGTTAAGTTACGCAATTTTTCAACATTTTTCGTAAAGAATTGTTTGATTTTGGTCCTATCAAAGGTTACAGTATCCTTTCAAACATTCAGTGGGCTGGAACAAATTTAACGTTAATTTGGACGTAATGGAACATAATTTTCATTACTTGACGCAAAGAGAACAAAAAGAACACTCTGGACAGTTTGGACATCAAGATGGCTCCTGGACCAGAGTGTAGTTAAGCGTCGGCATTAAAAGCCCAATTTACGATAAAGCTTCCTTTTTGCCGTGTGATTTTAACAAGAGTTTTTGAAAAAGACAGATATCTTAGTACTCAAACATGCAGCCATTTTGTCCAACATTCATGACGCTTTTCAAAAACTTTATCTCAATCGGTTACCAAAAAATCAGTTGCCTTAACAAAAATGATCTTTTGATGAGGAAATGAAGTGGTTTTCAAACTAAAAAAAACTTCTACAGACAATTCACAAATTTCATTGAAGCATTAATAAGAACATTAGAGAGAGCTAATGAAGCAGGAGCAACTTAGCAGACTCCTTGTGAGCTTATATTTCAATCTCGCATATTTTTTCCAGAAAAATATAGTATGTTAAGTCTCTCCTAGTTTAAAAAAAACTCAAAGCTTTGAACGAATTAAAAGTGAGTTTAACGTTGTTCATTTTGCAGATGTTGTGAGCTTTAACTGTGAAGACTAGTCTACATCCAGACTGCTGAAAACTTTTCAGAAATAATTTAAGAGTTTTGGAAGAAACGACAAAGAAACGACGAAATAAAAATAGCTGACTCTGAATTCAGAGGAAACATATTTTTTATGTATTGTTTTCCGATGCGAATTTTACAAACAAAAACGAATTCAAGTTGCCATTAGTGGAATAATAATTTCCTAATTAATCAGAAAGTTTAACATCTGTCGTGATTTATTAATGACAGGGCGGATGTTCCAAGCTGGAGTGTTCGTTTCAAAAATAAGCTCAGTAAAACTACAAACAGGTACGAGGTCTTGGGGATCAGCTGAAAAATTGAAATGTCTTGTCAACTGTCTACATAATAAGGAGAAAATGAGAATTTGGAAATAGTGGCAGAACTTAAAAAAGTGAAAAATCGGGACCAAAAATCAGTTACTAACAAAAAATTACTACCAAAAAATCACTAACAAATTAGAGCTTTGACCTATCGAAAAAAAAATTTGACCTCTCAAAATGCCCTATTTTGTTTCCTTTTCAATCAATTTGAAACCAAAACTCCATACCTTTGTTGGATTTTTAAGTCCTTTTTTCCGGAATACAAACGGACTCACTGTGTTCATTGTGTTTTAATTATAAAAATGACATATGGTGATATGTATTTTGATGTGAACATAATTTGAACGTATTTGTTTCGTTTTTATGTGTCCACTAAATAAAGCAGATTATCGTCAAAAGTTGAGTTCAGTTAAGTTTTTTACTGTAAAAAAACTTTAATTAGTGTCCCCACCCAAAGAAATTTATAGCCCCTTATTATGGTTTAGCAACATAACTACGCGTTATATGACCACTAGCTGGGGGTATATAATGGGAAACACCGCTAGGGGACTGATTTGAATTGGCATAACTTGCATGACCCAGTGAAATGAAACTTGATACACCTTGCCAAGACATGCAAGATCTTGACATTCTTGACAAATCATGGATTATCTTACCAAGGTCTTGATGGGATAAAAATTCTTGGTACATCTTGGTAAGATCTTGCCATGACCTTATCAAGCTGTACCAAGAAAATTTCTTGATTAAACTTGTCAAGATCATGGTTAAAAAAGGCAATATAAATTTCACTGTAATTGAGAGGCGTGAAAAACGATTTTCATGTGAATGTCCGTGATACTAACGAAAAGCAACATTGCGTACTGGACCGGGGCTGTTTCATGGTTGATCCACACCAAATTGAGAAAGAACAGAGTTGTTTTCTCCTCCTCATCTGGAGTCATTTGTGTCCAATTGCCAAATAAATGAGCCCAAAATATAAAGTGGTAGTTTGCCATGAGATAGTCCGCACGTGAAAAGTCAAACCTCGTATCAACTGTGAAAAGAGAGGCGTTGATGGACGAAGACATCTTAATAAAAGCACTTCTCGCTTCTGTATTTTGTTTCAAGTCCAAGATTTAGGGCTGTTCACTGAAATCAAGTAGCATTCTACAGACCAAAATAAGTGTTTCAATCTTGGTCTCAAGTAAATTCCTTGCCTTCAAACAGAATCTAAATTGGGAGAGAGCAAAGGAACAGACGGTAAAGCTCCCAAAAGAGTTTTGCTGCCTTTAAGAAAGCAACTCCGAGCCATATCAGTGAATTTACAACTGATGTCAGTCCAGGAAAGTAAAAACTTACAAATTATTTTTACTTTTATATAACAACAGAAAAGTTTGTTCAAATTTTGACGCATATTTTAAGAAAAACGTGTTATATTTACCTTTTTATATACTTCAACCCAAGAACAGTAAGTATAGTTCTTTTTTTTTCCAAATTCAAAGCCACATAATGTTGAACAAGTAAATTTCCACAAATAGTGGTTCAAGTTAAAAACTGAGCAGAAAAAATTCTAAGTAGTTTGGGGTATTCTTTGACTTGTGTGATTTTTCTTCCAGAACGTTTGTTTTCCTGTTTTACTCGTGAAGATTCAAGTGAATAATAAATATCCAGAGTAAAAGCAGTTCGTAATAGTCCTTTATCTTCCAGGCTTTGCAATAATATGTGATCACAAAAATAGTTTTCAGTGGAGTATATTCCGACTACAACTGATCGTGAACAAATTCAAAATTTTGTCCAAAATATGTAATTCGTAATGCAAGGTTTGCAGTCTATACAGAGTTACTATTAGATTCTGCTCAATTGCGTTACTGATAACTGTTGGGTAGCGAAGAAACTGAAAGCCAGGGCACTTAAAACGAGTCAATACTTTTTTGAAAATGATCTTCCAATGCCATGAAATGTTTCTATATATTGGGACACTTTTTGTAGTTTATTATGAAATTTCTTTTAAAAAGTCAAATTGCTGTCTATGTCAACACCTAAATACTTTACTGCTGTTTTCTCAGACTATTGGAAATGAATTTAAAATTATCCCCAACTTTTTGGTTTTCTAATATGTTCAATTACTCAAAAGCTATTGACTTTGAGAGGTATGTATTCAGATGATATTTTCTAAACTTATTAGGTAAAGACGCTTCGAGGAAGCCGAAAAATCTAGCTTGTTTCTGAAAAATTGCAAAATGCCAAACCGAATGCAGTTAATCTGATGTAGTACTGCCTGTACCCTTATCAGAAAATAGACAAGGAATGCAATCAAAAAGTTTACTAGATGATCAAATATGGTTTCGAGAGAAAAACACGAATGAATTTTTTAAAATAAAAGAATGGGAAAATCCACGGAAACATGAAGCGTCAAAAAATCAGACCTTGAACGCGCAACTGATGGTACTTTGAAACAGTTCACACGTGAACAAAAAGACCGACGCGTAAAAGATTCCCTTTTAAAAAACTTTTAAAGAATTTTAATGAAAAAACTGCCAGAGTGATGCAGTTGTAGTCAATACACTGAGCTTTGTTATGTAGCCAGTTAGTCTGGTATTTGCTATCGGTTCTGTGCCCGCAGACACAAGACTTGTAATTTATTTTTTCAAAGTTGAATGCGAAAAAGTGCAGTTTATGTGACATATTAATACAAAGATATTCCCTCCATTTCTCAACTGCTAGTGTGAAAAGTAATTTCCCGAGTCGACAACAGAAGTTAATCTTGTAAGATCTTGCAAGATTCTTGCAAAAAAAAGTTAATCTTATAAGATCTTACAAGACAGAGTTATTCTTGCAAGATCTTGCAAGAAGGAGTTAATCTTATAAGAATCTTGTAAGAATCTTGCAAGATAAACTTTTTTTGGAAGAATCGTGCCATTACGATAGGAAACAGCCAAAGTAAGCTAAATTAGGAACTAAGCACATTTGAAAACACCATCCTGTAGAAAATAAGTTCAACCCATATTAAAAAAAAAAACATTTGAGACAGCTGCTTTTCATAATTTCAGAATTAAAATCAACAATTCTGGACGACGTTAGATACTCCAAAAAGTTTCTCAACAAACAAAAAAACACATTTCTTTCTTCCTAAGCTTAATTCAACAGTTTTAAAGGTGGTTTTACTGGTTTATTAGAACAGAAACTCAGTTTTCGAGAAAAAAATTGTGGTAAGCGGTCTTATTTTCAAAATTGTCTTCCAACTAAATTCAGTAGACAGGATTAGATACTCAAAAAGTCTCTTGTCAAGTTGTATTATTTTTTTTGAAAATAAATAAGCTTTGCCAATTTTTTACGTCACAGAATCAATTCCTTTTTTCTTTCTTTTTCTATAGCATTGAAAAATTTGCCTTTGTTTGGTTTTGAGGAATATATATTCATCAGTTTTGTACACTGTAGCAAAAACAACAACTAGCAAGGCCTATTCGTTGTTTTATCGCAGAATTCAACGCCTACTGTACTCTGGTTTTCAGCTCAAATGCAATTTTGAATAAAAAACTTCAGTTTTTTTTAAACAAAAAAGGAGATATTTTTTTTGGTTGTTTCAAGACAGCCTGACTTCAGAATCAAGAACAAAAAGATCTATTCAGCAGAATTTGAGTAGCTTTGCTGTTTAAATGGTGTCCAGATTTTACAAATTATTAATTTATGGACCATTGGTTTTGATTCCGAACGTTGTTCAGTTGGTAATATCCTTTTCAACGAATTTTGATATTTCCTGTGCAAAAAACTAAAACACTCTAAACAGATCGCTTATTCAACTTCTCACTCTCTAGCTGTTACACTAGCGAGCCATTGGTAACAATAATTTGCGTCAGATCAACAACTTCCTCTTTTCAGCATTTTTACCCACTTCGGATATCGTTTTTTCTTCGAATTTCTATACAACCAAAATACACCTTTACCCACGGTTGGGAATTTGTTTCCCAAACCTGGATAACAATGTTGCAGCCGCGGTAGCTAACTGCTAAGCCGTGCTAACCAGATTGCAGCTTGATTCAACAGTTTGAAAATGGTTTCACTTGTTTATTAGCACAGAAACTCAGTTTTCGAGGAAAAAATTGTGGTAAGCGGTCTTATTTTCAAATTTATCTTCCAACTAAATTGAGTAGTCATGAATAGATACTTAAAATGTCTTTTTTCAAGTTGTATTATTTCCTTTGAAAATAAATAAGATTTGCCAATTTTTTACGTCACAGAATCGATTCCTTTTTTCTTTCTTTTTCTATAGCATTGAAAAATTTGCCTTTGTTTGGTTTTGAGGAATATATATTCATCAGTTTTGTACACTGTAGCAAAAACAACCACTAGCAAGGCCTATTCTTTGTTTTATCGCAGAATTCAACGCCTACTGTACTCTGGTTTTCAGCTCAAATGCAATTTTGAATAAAAATCTTCAGTTTTTTTTAAACAAAAAAGGAGATATTTTTTTTGGTTGTTTCAAGACAGCCTGACTTCAGAATCAAGAACAAAAAGATCTATTCAGCAGAATTTGAGTAGCTTTGCTGTTTAAATGGTGTCCAGATTTTACAAATTATTAATTTATGGACCATTGGTTTTGATTCCGAACGTTGTTCAGTTGGTAATATCCTTTTCAACGAATTTTGATATTTCCTGTGCAAAAAACTAAAACACTCTAAACAGATCGCTTATTCAACTTCTCACTCTCTAGCTGTTACACTAGCGAGCCATTGGTAACAATAATTTGCGTCAGATCAACAACTTCCTCTTTTCAGCATTTTTACCCACTTCGGATATCGTTTTTTTCTTCGAATTTCTATACAACCAAAATACACCTTTACCCACGGTTGGGAATTTGTTTCCCAACCCTGGATAACAATGTTGCGGCCGCGGTAGCTAACTGCTAAGCCGTGCTAACCAGATTGCAGCTTGATTCAACAGTTTGAAAATGGTTTCACTTGCTTATTAGCACAGAAACTCAGTTTTCGAGAAAAAAATTGTGGTAAGCGGTCTTATTTTCAAAATTGTCTTCCAACTAAATTCAGTAGACAGGATTAGATACTAAAAATTCCTCTTGTCAAGTTGTATTATTTTCTTTGAAAATAAATAAGCTTTGCCAATTTTTTACGTCACAGAATCAATTCCTTTTTTCTTTCTTTTTCTATAGCATTGAAAAATTTGCCTTTGTTTGGTTTTGAGGAATATATATTCATCAGTTTTGTACACTGTAGCAAAAACAACAACTAGCAAGGCCTATTTGTTGTTTTATCGCAGAATTCAACGCCTACTGTACTCTGGTTTTCAGCTCAAATGCAATTTTGAATAAAAATCTTCAGTTTTTTTTAAACAAAAAAGGAGATATTTTTTTTGGTTGTTTCAAGACAGCCTGACTTCAGAATCAAGAACAAAAAGATCTATTCAGCAGAATTTGAGTAGCTTTGCTGTTTAAATGGTGTCCAGATTTTACAAATTATTAATTTATGGACCATTGGTTCTGATTCCGAACGTTGTTCAGTTGGTAATATCCTTTTCAACGAATTTTAATATTTCCTGTGCAAAAAACTAAAACACTCTAAACAGATCGCTTATTCAACTTCTCACTCTCTAGCTGTTACACTAGCGAGCCCTTGGTAACAATAATTTGCGTCAGATCAACAACTTCCTCTTTTCAGCATTTTTACCCACTTCGGATATCGTTTTTTTCTTCGAATTTCTATACAACCAAAATACACATTTACCCACGGTTGGGAATTTGTTTCCCAACCCCGGATAACAATGTTGCAGCCGCGGTAGCTAACTGCTAAGCCGTGCTAACCAGATTGCAGCTTGATTCAACAGTTTGAAAATGGTTTCACTTGTTTATTAGCACAGAAACTCAGTTTTCGAGGAAAAAATTGTGGTAAGCGGTCTTATTTTCAAATTTATCTTCCAACTAAATTGAAAAGTCATGATTAGATACTCAAAATGTTCCTTATTAAAGTAGTATCATTTTTTTTCAATATACTTCAACGCCTACTGTACTCTGATTTTCAGCTAAAATGCAATTTTGTAAAAAAAACTTCAGTTTTTTTTTTAAATCAAAGAAGCAATTTTTTGCTCGTTTCAAGACAGACAGACTTTGGAATCGAGAAGAAATTGATTTATTCAGCAGAATCTGAGTAGCGTTGATGTTTATATGGGTGTCAATTTTATAAAATTTAGCAAATATGCACTATTGGTTCTGAATCCGTATGTTTTTCAGTTTGTAATATTTTGTTCAACGAATTTCGGTATTTCCGGTTCAAAAAAATAAAACCCATTTAGAGATAATTTATTCAACTTCTGCCGCTCTAGTTTATACACTAGAGAGCCCTTGATGACAACAATTTAATCAGATCAACAATTTCCTGTTTCGAGCATTTTTACTTTCTTTGGAAATCGTTTTATTCTTCGAATTTTTACAACCAAAATTCACCTCTACCCACCGTTTGGGAAATGTTTACCAACCATGAATAAAGGTTTTGTGGTCGCAGTAGCTAACTGATAAGCCATGCTATGCCATTGTAACCAGAATAAAGCTTGATTCAACAGTTTGAAGTGTGGTTTCACTGGTTTACTGGCTCAGAACCTCAATTTCGAGAAAACAATTGTGGTACTAATTTTCGAAATTCTCTTCAAACTATTAAATGAGTAGACATGATTAGATACTCAAAGTATTCCTTGTCAAACCAGTATTTTTTCTTCGAATATAAACCAGCTTTGCATATATTTATGTCAACACAGAGTCAATTGTTTTTTTTTTGGTTTGAAAAATTTGTTTCTTGTTTGGTTTTGAGTAACAAATCCTCAGCAGTATTGACACTGTAGCAAAAGCAATATCTCTATAAGCCTATTTGTTGTTCCATTGCAGAATTCAATGCCAACTACATTCTGGTGTTCAAGTCAAAATCTATTTTGAAAAACAAAATTCAGTTTTTCTTTTAACCAAAAAAGCGCTATTTTGTTTGTTTCAAGACAGACTGACTTCATAATCATCAACAAAATGATCTCCTAAGCCGAATTGAGCAGTTCTGTTGTTTTTATGGGTGTCCAGTTATATAATTTTGCAAAATATGTACCATTGGTTCTGAATCCGAATGTTGTTCAGTTGGTAATATCCTGTTCAACGAATTTTGACATTTCCTGTGCAAAAAACAAAAATACAATAAACAGATAGCTGATTCTACTTCTCCCTCCCTAGTTTATACCCTAGAGAGCCCTTGGTGACAATAATTTATATCAGATCAACAATTTCCTGTTTTGCCCAATTTTACCCACTTCGGATATCGTTTTTTTCTTCGAATTTCTACACAACCAAAATACACCTTTACCCACGGTTGGGAACATGTTTCGCAACCGTGGGTAAAGGTGTTATGGGCATGGTAGTTAATTACTAAGCCATGGTAACCGTAATACAGCTTGATTCAACAGTTTGAAGGGTGATTTTGCCGGTTTACTGGCACAGAACCTCAATTTTTGAGGTAAAAATTGGGGTAAGTGATAGTAATTTTCAAAATACTCAAAAACTACCGAGCCAAATTTAACAGGAATGGTATCATTCAACTCGTGGTGAGCTACTCTTTATTCCCTTTGAATGTGAGAACGTGATATCGTGGTCTACGGTTGAAATTCATTAAGAAACTTGTCCTAAATTTGGGTTATTTTGCCTTCTAGGGCACCAAATTTCGTTGTTGTAAAAAATGAGTTTTTGTAGACATGTTATAGTGTTTCAGATTCCCCATTATCCCCTGAGTTCAGAACAGTATAAATTTTTATGGGTGTAACGGGTTTTCGAAGGGAAATTACCCAAAACGTCAGATGTACCTGGTCAAATTTTTCGATTTGGTACGGGACCTTTATACCTTAATATCTCCGTGAAAAATGCACCGATTTGCACCATCTTTGGATATGAAGCGTAGTTTGAACTGCTCTTTCAGCCCATATAAGTTTCCTATAGTGTTTTCTGAGCCACTGTTGAGAAATTGGCCGGTATACTTGAAGTCGGGTTCAGCCCGAAATGACAGGTACTTGACCTGTTTTGGGTGAGAAAAGTGTGTTAATGGCCCATTTTAATGGAGTTTTGTTAATGTATAGCTTTGTCATAGTCCCACAAAGGTTCCCACAAAGTTTCATTGTTCAAAGTTCTGATTTGATGAAGTTATAACTGTATAACCTGATGAAGAAGTGGGTAATATGGGTATTTGGTACGGAACCTTATATCATGAATTTCTCTGAAGTGTGTGAATCAATTTCAGAATGGTTTAATGATATGAACGCAGCTTGAAACGACCTTTGATTTGCGCTATTGCCGAACAAATTTGGTGCAGCCAGTTTGGAGAAATTTGACTGTTTTGGGAGTATTATTTTTGCCATATTAGCCCAATTCTTCTCAGCAAATGGTGAAATTCTGTTGTTATAACGTGTATTGTTGGGCTGTAATACACTCCATTAGCTCCCTACTGATGTCCCCCAACTTTTGTGTAAATTTGGTTGGGGGGTACGGGTGCTTGGGGTGTTGGGGGGGTCATGTCGGGTGGGGGGGCTATTTAGGTCAATTTGAGCGTTTTTCACCCAAATTTCACAATTCTGATGTCTTAAACGGGTATTACGGAGTTGTAATAGGCCCCATGAGTTCGGTCATGATGTCCCACAACTTATGTGTCAATTTGGTCGGGGGGGTGGGGGTGCTTGGGGGGTTGGGGGGGTCATGTCGGGTGGGGGGCTATTTGAGTCAATTTGAGCGTTTTTCACACAAATTTCACAATTCTGATGTCTTAAACGGGTATTACTGAGTTGTAATAGGCCCCATGAGTTCGGTAATGATGTCCCACAACTTATGTGTCAATTTGGTCGGGGGGGTGGGGGTGCTTGGGGGGTTGGGGGGGTCATGTCGGATGGGGGGCTATTTGAGTCAATTTGAGCGTTTTTCACCCAAATTTCACAATTCTGATGTCTTAAACGGGTATTACTGAGTTGTAATAGACCCCATGAGTTCGGTATTGATGTCCCACAACTTATGTGTCAATTTGGTCGGGGGGTGGGGGTGCTTGGGGGGTTGGGGGGGTCATGGGTGGGGGGCTATTTGAGTCAATTTGAGCGTTTTTCACCCAAATTTCACAATTCTGATGTCTTCACGGGTATTACTGGGCTGTAATAGACCCCATGAGTTCAGTAATGATGCCCCACAACTTCTGTGTTAATGTGGTGTGGTTTGTGTTGTTGCTTCGGGAGTTTGGGGGTTCATGTCGCGGGGTCTGTATTTGACCCCAATTGACCTCATTTTAAGGGTAAATTGACATGTCAGGTTTCATATATTGTTGTAAATGTGTTGATTTGTGGTCTGGGAGTTCCGTAATGATATCCCAGAACACATGTTAAAATTTGAGGTCGCGGGGTTAGGTGGTCGAGAAGTTGGGGGGGTGCTTTCTGTTGTGTGGGACGCTATTTTGGCCAATTTGAGCAAATTTGGCCATAAGGATTCAGTAGGGGGTGCTGCATTCATTATTCGAAAAACGCTTCATTGTACTTTGGCAGTCACCACGACATGTCACAGAACACATGCCAAAATTTGGTGAAGGTGGGTTAGGTAGTTAACGAGTTTGGGTCTGGTTTCGGTGGATTAGGGTGGTAATTTGGCCAATTTGTCCAAATTTTGGCAGTAAGAATTGAGTAGGGGAGCATCATGTATAAATTGAAATTTGTTTCATGGTGCCTTGGGGGTCTCCTGGTCATGTCCCAAAACACATGTCAAAATATCGTAACGGGGGGCTGGGTAGTTAACGAGTTGGCATGTGGTTTCGGTGGAGTGGGGGTGGTCTTTTGGCCAATTTGGCCGTAAGATTTGAGCAGTGGATGCATCATGTGTTCTTCAAGACTTCTTCTTTTGCAGTCCTGTGAGTCTCTTAGGCATGTCCCCAGAACTCATAACAAATTTTGGTTGCACGGCGTGGGGTGGTTCAGATGTTGGTGTGTCAATTTTTGGGGGTTGAATGGGGATTTAGGTCGATTTCAGGGATTTTTGCACTAAGAAATGAATAGTGGGTGCATCATATGTATTTTAAATTTTGTTTTCTTGCTTCCTGTGGTCCCGTATTCATGTCTCAGAGTTGACATCAAAATATGGTGAATGGGGGTGGGTTGGTTTACAAGATTTTTGTCTAAGTTTTAAAGGGTTGCGGCTGATTTTTGTCAGTTTTAGAGAATGAAATCCTCAGAGTCGCGGCATAACAAAGCAGAGATGCTGTCTTGCAATAAACGACTTGTTTTAAGCTCAGTGTTCAATTCAACGGAAAAGTTAGTTTGAAAATTGGCCTTTACACAGCACTTCAATCTTCCCGCAGTTCTCAATTACCTCTCCCTCTG
>NC_134474.1:1905459-2266921 GCF_964194025.1 Convolutriloba macropyga | reverse complement strand
GCAAGTTTCAATTGATTTTTTTGTCGCCTCTATTTGTTGTTCTTTTTGTAACCGCATAAAAAATTTAGTAATGACAGGTCTTAATGCCCCTTTATTTAGTCATCGGCGATATTTGAATGTTTTCAGCTGATATCTAATGGTTCTCATTACTTTGAAATTACTTGCTTTTAAAAATATAAGCGGATTGATTAACTTTGCTGTTTTTGTTCTTTTTTTGTCTAATTGTAATCGGGCCTTATTACGGACTGGTCCCATATCTTTCATAGTAAATTACAGGTTAGTGTGTTGGGGTTTTCTATCTGTTCCTCATTTGTTAGAACATTATGCCAAAAATGTGGATGAGAGGCGTCGGACCTCTATGTGCGAACGCACATTACTGGGCCTCCTTTCATAGTTATCTAATTTTTGTAAAGAAATATCTCACGTTTTTGTCGGTGTACCGTGCTCAGTAGATAAAATTTATTCGATCATTCTTTAAGTTTGATTTTTGTTTTGTAATCTAATCAGGAGTAATGTCGTTTTATTTTTGATGGTCCAAGATAGATTTTCTCCGTTTCCTTGTTTTTTTACTTCGAGCGTAACTGAATTTGACGTGTCCTAGTTGTGATAAATTTTTGTGATGAAGATGATTCTATTGACTGGCAAGTATGCTCTCCGTTATCAAGGAATTTCAGTTTGTTAGTGGGGCTTACAAGGTCTTTGCTCTGGTTGCTCAGAGTGGAGTTCCAACAAGCAAATCTTAGATTATCCAGTTTCCTTCTCAGTGTCCTCTAAATCTGCTAATTTTCAATTACTAATACAGTATTATTCGAAGCGATATGTAACTTGACTGAGTGATATGAAAATTTAGCAAAAGGTAGATCAGATCGTTAATTATAATGTTTCTGAAAATCTTTTTCTAGACATTACTATTAACACAGTTAAAAGAAACTCGTTAATGAGATAACACTAGATAGAATTACAACGGTGACCAGAATCACTGAAACTTTGAACAAACTTGGCGCGGCTCAATAGAAATTAGAAGAAAAAACGGATCTATTCCCCCCCCCCACCATCTTAGCGAGCATAAATCTTTTATGACCTCCAGGCGCACGTGCTATATTTTTACATAGTAATGTGCTATTTAACAACTTATAATTTGTAACTGGGGGGTCAAAAAACACGGGAGGGGAGAAGCAGAATAGATCCGAAAAAAGGGATCTATTCTGTTTGAACCCCCCCCCCCCAGCTTAGTGAGCATAAATCGTTTATGAACCCAGGCAAGGAAGGAAGTAAAGGAAAGATAGGAAAGGAAGGATATACAGAAGTAAAACTGTCTTAGCTGATTGCTGTAAAAGTCGACATAATTTGTTATTCTTGCTCATTCTCTCCCATGGTCTAATCAAACCTAGTTGTAAAGAAGGTGTGGCTGGTTGAAATGACGAAGATAACTAAATCAAAAACAGCTAGGTTGTATATGGCCCACGATTGTTTAATCGAGCTGCTAGCCGTAGAATATTGCAGCAACTGATGAAGCGCAAAACATTTGGGTCTACACAGATGTAAAGTTTGATCATTTTTATTCGCTTTTACGCAACCTCAGTCTTTTGTTGATTTGGCCAAACAAACAAATTAATACTTTAATGATTTTGCTCATCTCATTTTTTTCTCCATCGATTATAATCCCAGTCTTTTGAAAAATTGCGAATTTTGAAGTTTAGATGCAATTGAATTTGAACCTCATATCGTCTCAAAGTTCCGAGTTTTCAGAGATCATTAACGTTTCTTTTCCATGTTACACGAGACGAAATATAAAGCTGAATCAGTGAATATCATAGCCAAATGTCACATGAACAGACTCTGAATCAGTACTGAATTGTTTCTGAAAAACTTTCTGATTCAGTACTGAATTGCTCTGAAAGAAGGTACGAGAAGATGGTCTAGTGTACTTTCGCAGGATTTAAGCAGTCACTGCCATTTTTCGTCAGTTAAATCTGCAAACATCTACCAAAGACTGCACTCGGTGTCTCAGTTAAGCATTTTGTGTATCAGTTTGATCTGCTTATTTCTGACGCGCTGCGTGTTTGCTATTACGCCGCAGAAGTATAACAAAATCGTCACGGGCAAATTTGCCCGATCTGTGTATCACTTGTTCGTTTTTTCTATGTTAATACATTGAAAATGCAACAATTTTGCGAAAAATAGATAGTTTGACAAAAACAGGAAAATTGATGGGAATGGCAAAGCCCTTGTTTGCAAAAGTGACCAAATTTTAAACGCGCATTCGAGATACAATCTGTGTATCCTATTTTCGCGCACTACGTATCATGAGTCTGCTCGACTTATGTATTGTTCTTTTGCACACAAGGTAACTCTATATTGCACTAAATGTATCTAATTTTTGCACTGAATGTATCGAAAATACGCTCTCAAGACTAATTTAATGCGCGTTTATAATTTGATAGCAATTAAGTGACTAAATGCTGTTTACCGATTCATAGTATACAAAATAGGGCCTAAATTTGTCACATTTTTTAAAATTTGAAGTGGGTTGTAGGTTGTGAAATGGAATTGGCATAGCCCAGAGCCTTCTTTAGAGATTTTTCAGAAAAATTGACAAAAAAATTAATTTCTGAAAGATACCTGTTTTTTCAGGGTGATGAATAAAAAGTATCCGCCGTTATTCCTGATCGTCAACTCACAATTTGTTCATGGTTTTTCAAGCTTTATTTGTAATCACAATCACTATTTTGAGATAATTCTGTTAAATTGTGACAAAAAACATTAACTTCTGAAAAATCCCTCTTTATGGTTGAATGGGCTAATTAAAAAAAACCTAGTTTTTAAGAAACTTCTTCTATCTTTAAAACGATGCATTGTCCTTTAGCAACTTATTAACTCCTCTTATTTTTCCATAACAAAAAAGATTCAAAAGAAGGAAAATTTGGTTAAAAAGTCGCAGGAATTGGTTTCTGTCTTTTTTTCTTTCTAAGTTTTGTTTAATGAATGATTTGCGTTTGAGTTCAGCAAATGAATTGTTAAATTGATTTTGTTCGATGTTGTTGCGTCTTTTTTGCAATTTTACAGATGTCTAGCATTTTTTTCTCAAAGTCCCTCAATTCTGTGTCTGTCTTGGATGTCCATTGTGTTTTCTGAAAAATCCCGCCGTTGCTCGACTGCGTTTGCATCTATTTACAGGTTTACAGGGGACTATTATTTTTCAGTTAACATTTTTTGCGTCGATTTACATGTTTATAGATGTCTAATATTTTACCTCTGGATAAATCTTTCTTTCTGCTCTCTTTCTCTCTCACTCTCTCTCTCTCTCTCTCTCTCTCTCTCTCTCTCGCTCTAAAATTTAATCTCATAAATAATAAAATCAGAAGCAGATGTTTACAAATGCAATTTTGCATTGGCAGTTTATAAGCATTAACAATTCAACACAACCATTACAACAAAAACCAAACTTCTAAACGAATATACTTTGTCGCGTCCTTCATTCTATCTTTCAATCACTTTAGAAGCTTTAAATCTCTGTTGCATGCTCAATCAATAAAGCTTTAAATTACTTTCGCATGCTCAAAAGCGCGCATTTAATTATGCTCAATTCCGAACTAGAGATAAATTTATTTCAAAAAATAGATATCTAAAATGTGCGGAAACGTGCTACTAAATTGTCACCTATTTCATAATTTTAAAGTATCTCAATAAAATGGCGTAACGCTTTTGCGAAGAACAAGATACAAAGCTTGTCTCCTAATTTCGTTTATTTTATGTGTCTCTTTCTCGCGCAATTTTTACTACGGCGGAAAATTTGGGGTATACGACTACGTCGTGATGGCTTGCTTCTTCATGGAGTTTGTGGGTTTATTGTTGGATTGATGAGTCGAATTCTAATCGGTTGGATTTACATATTTCAAATTTTATTGCCAGTGCGCAAGATTTGGCTGATCAGTAGACATTGGAGCACAAAAACAGCTTCTAGATTCACCATTTGTTCACAAATTGCAGGCTTTTATTATTAAAATTTAATTTAGTTCCCAGATTTGAAAAGTTCTTCACTTTATTTTAATAAATGTTTTTTTTGCTTCCTGATTGTTCCAATTGAAGTGAAGGGTCAGAGTGATATTCAAATCCTAATCCATTTAAAAAAACTGTATCCTAAAGCTGAATTGGCGTGAGCAACGAGTCTTTCGTCAACAGATTTATAAAGACCATTTATTGAATTTTCCTATTTTAACTTAAAAAAACTTCCAATTTTAACTCAAAAACTCCAATTTTAACTTCCTATTTTTTTAACTGTTCAATTAGTCGCAGCCGTCAAGCAATCTGTAAAGTGATGGTTGCAGTTTGTCTAGAGCTATTTTGTTGGACTGGACCGTGATCTGTCGGTAAGGCAAAACCTCCTGTGAGTACTTTGATCTGTGTTTTGCTGTGGCAACCAAATAACGTATACAGAGAGAATTAAGGCTGATGACGCTCACTTGATGAATCTTCAGCTCCTGAGCAAACGTCTCTACGCCACTGACAGTGAATTTTGCCTTTACTAAATGACTCTGTTGTAAACTTCGATCGACGGGGGTATTAGTCAACAGATAGATAACTTAAGTCATCTGCCTCCCCTAGTGATTAAAAAATTTAAAAACTTGCAAGAATCTTGCAAGCTATCTTGCAAGAGAATACATACTTCTTGCAAGATTCTTGCAAGTTTCTTGCAAGTTTTGAATCCAACTTGCAAGATTCTTCCAAGATTTTGAATTCGACTTGCAAGATTCTTGCAAGTTTTGAATCAGCTTGCAAGATTCTTGCAAGATTTGAATCCGCTCATCACTAGGGTCTTGGCCAATAGCCCAGTTGACCGAAGTTTCTGATTGAGTCCAAAATTTCAAACGACATCCGCAGCAGATTTTTCAACATCCGAGCTCACCACTCCGCACACTAACTCAGTCATTGAAATCCTTCGCTTACGTATTTCATAAGATTCATAGATAGCTCCCCAGAGCGTTTTGGGTATGAGAATTGTATATCGTATGTTCTGTACAACGGTTATACGCAATTTGTTGCAAGGTAAATTTTATCTTTTGTCTCTTTCATTAAAATGAGAATTAATAGTCTTTCTTTGAGCTAGAAGTAAGGAAACAAGCCTGAACCAAAACACCTTTTGGGAGCTTCTTCTCAGACAAAATGTTAGTGATTCTATCACTGCCCGTACCTTACCTCCAGAGCAGATCAGAACTGGAACAGAGTAAATTCAGGGAAACTCTCAGAGCTGGATCAGAGTCTGATCAGGTCACTTTTTACGCTTGACAGAGTAGCTCCAGAGTAGAAGTATGTGGTTACCCTTGACAGAAGAGCTCCCAGGGTAGCCCTATTCTGGGTTATCCTTGACAGAGCTGGGTCCAGAGCAGGCCTACTCTGGAACAACTCTTGACAGAGCAGGCCTACTCTGGGACAACTCTTGACAGAGCTGGTTCAGAGTAGGCCTACTCTGGGAAAACTCTTGACAGAGCTGGCTCAGAGCAGGCCTACCCTGGGACGACTCTTGACAGAGCTGGTTCAGAGATGTTGACTCTGCTAAGCGGCAACAAAGAAGTAACATTCTGATCAGAGACTTATCTAGAGTCTGATGGATTTGATCAGAACCAAAGGGGTCCAGCTGAAAGAAAATGCTGGTCCACTTAAGAGGGAAATTTGGGTAACATATTTGGATAACACTATTATAATGGAAAGCTGTCTAAGTTCATCCATTGAGTCAGAAACATGCACTAACGGTATACTAATTTTTTTCACAGCGGTTGGTTTTTTTCATTCGCTATACTTTTAGAATGGTCTTTTCTTTAGTTAAATTTATTTCTTCAAACATAATTTTTATGAAATGAATATATTATAGCAATATATTTATTTTTAATATGTGATCAATTCTGTTAAAACTGACACCAGAATAGACCTACTCTGTGATCAGCTCTGTCAAGACAGACTCTAGAGTAGACGTACTCTGGGTTCTACTCTGTTAAGACAAGACCCAGAGTTGAGAGGTCTCGTACTCTGGGGGATCTCTGTTTCAGCTATGAGAGCGCACTTAACGCTGGAATTACCCTGCTCCAGCTGTGATCTACTCTGGAGGTTCGGTACGGGTGCCAATGCACGAAAAACGTTTATGTTTCTTTTGCCTAAATTTTAATTCTCTAGGATTTTTGAGCATCAAGTGATGTATCTGCTGTTCGTTTTCTCATGCTATCGTTTAAAATGTTGTCAACAGTCATAATTTTTGGTAGTTATGCGCAAAGAATAAAATTAACTGACGAGAAACATTTATGCGCGGCGACCATTGTACGTTAAAATCATAGCTTCAACCATAAACTAATTTCTACTATTCAGTTTACTGTCATGCGTTCAAATAATTACTTGCACGTTTGGCAACAGTTATATTGTTTTTCTAAAATTCTTTTCATCGCAGAATTTGGTCTTCGGTGCTATTCGTAAAAACGTGTAGTTCTGTTTCTTGATATTAGGGAAAGTTGCTGGCTAAATTGAAGGTAAAAATTCCCTGACATCCAAAAATATGAGTTACAGTATTGAACAACAGAAATGCGATCACTGCAAGAACGAATACGCGGAACTCTATCACTGCGAAACTTGCAACCGAAACGGGGAAGAATTTCCTCAAGGGAAAGAACTTCTTTGTCACATTTGCATTGCTTCGCATTTAGTGATTGGCCACGTGACAATCGACAACAAAGGACACAAACCAATGGCTTGCGAAGAGCACAAATTGTTGGAAAGGAATTATTGCCGAGTTTGTGATGTCACATTTTGCTGGGAATGCATGAGTAAGCACAGTGAGCATAAATTTGAACCACTGGAAAAAAGAGGTTCTGAATTAAGGGGAAAGATTTTTGAAATGCTAACCGAGCTGGAACTCAAGGAAAAACCCTCGCGGTCGAAAAAAGATGAAATCTCCGAAACTATTATGAAGCATAAAAGTGTTCAGAACCAACTTCGTGAAGAAGTTGAAAGTCAAATTGAAAAGCTGCGTAGGAAATGTTACAAAGTCATTGAAGATAACGCAAAAATATTGACCGATGATTTGGAAGACGTGAGTCGAATAATTGACGAAACCGTTAATTTGCAAAAGAGTTTGCGAGATCTTTTAGGCTCATCAAATGCTCATTTGTTAAGGCAGTTCATGGGGACCGAACAGGATGTGATTCAAAACAAGGACCAACAGGACAAAGTTATTCAGAGGAAGGAAACGGATATTGAATCCTGTCAATTGGAGGCCGTTGCCAAACAATTTGGGGAATTTGGGGTGTCTATACTTGGAGAATTGAAATCAGAGGAGAAGGAGAGAACTGTTGCGCGTAAACAAAAAAAATCGGATATATGGAGTGAAGCGATCACAAAATGTTTCATAGTCAAATCGGGTGGGAAATTATACAAGATGTCAACATGCGACGGTGTGCTGAACATTGAAAAGATTGAAATTTCAGAGAATGAGCGTGTTTCTATTGGAACGAAACAATCGATCGAATTTAATGAGACAATTACTATGCATCATGTTATGGGAAATTCTTGCATATTCTTGCTGATTGAGAACAAACAGCTTCACAATCTTGAATTAGGCCAAAAAATAAGCCTCAAGAGTAGCTTTCCTGTCCCTTCTTTTAACCATATTTTGTTGCCTTACGTAGTTTCGCTACTTGACCTTCCAACCGATACCATTTATTGGTGTTATTGGGATGAGGAGAACAAATTGATCAGATTCACTCACAAGGACACTTTCACAATCAAGTGTGACACTCTTCCTAGAGTCACAAACTCACATCAGCGTAACTTCTACACACTCTTCTTCATAACAGATGAAAACAATGTGATAATGGCAGATGTTCACTATTCACTATACTGGGTTATTCCATTCAACAGCACTGCACACATTAGCTGTGTCAGTGAGCGTCAAAAGGAATTTTTTAATAGAATTGTTTTAATTTGGTGTTTTGAGGATGAGTCTGTTTTTATCAGTGAAAAGAAGGATGAAGAAGAGGAATTCACCACTCCTGTCAGGTACCAATGGAACACAACATCAATGTTCACTCAAATACGTGATTCTGATAGACTGTTTAGATTGCTTCCGAGACTACAAATGCCTTCTGGTGAAACTTACAATGCATTCATCATTTGTGATTGAATGGAAGCAGGATTTGGATCAATTCCCAGCCACATCACACAATTCGTTGAAACATGTTTAATTAACGAATGAGATATCAAATTTTGATGCTACATAATTTGAGATCTATCGTTATTAATTTCTTGAGTTTCTAATTAGCAACCTCCATTAAAAATTTCAAGTGCGCTTCTGTCATAAAATCAGAATGTTTATTTTCGTAAATCTAATAATTAATTTTTGCAACCTTGAATTGTTTAATCTATAAGAATTGCAGATATTAACATCAACAGCTAGAGCTGTCATACGCAGTTAAAATCACATGCAAAATCCTAAACTTAATTTTGTATACCTACGATATATGTATTTATATAAACATATATACAAATACAAATTTTATACAAATTATAGAAACAAACACAAATGAAAACATAGAGTGCAAAAATTATCATGAAATATCATGGTACAGATCGACTTACCTATTATGTTCATTTTCCCCCTTTCTCAACGTCTTCAGTGTTTCAAATTCCTGATAGCTGTTGGTGAAGCAAATAATAGCTCACGAGGTACGCAGCGAAAAGTCGCTTAATTTTATCCTAAAAATTTTTTTATCTTTTCTGTTCTGAATGTAATTAAATCTGTTCCTCAAAAACTGTTTAAGCAATTTAAAAACACAATGACTACTTAGCTTCTGAGTGCTTCCAACTGCTGAGCAAAATCAATTCTAGTTGAAAATAGGGGTTCACGTTGGCAAAACAAAAATCTAAAAATTTTAGGTTTTTTTTCAGATGATTGCGACGATCTCTAAAGTTCTCGAGACTTTGATAGAATCCATTTGAAAAAGAGCGCTTTTAAAGATTAATGATTGAAGCACTTGCACAAATATTAAGTTTTTTCGCGGAGCAAGTAGGGGGAAATTTCTTCACTGCCGACGTTCAAATCGCTTAGACAAAATCATCAAGCGATATCCTAAAATGGAAATATATTTAAAAAGTCAACTTTGTTTCATTTTTTGACCGTGATACGAATGTTCATATTAAGATTTTACCAATGTATCATTAATCTAATTGACTTTCACAAATCCATGGATCAAAGGAAACTTGGACAATGAAGAAGTTTTCCTTGAAGCAATTATACAAGATTTATCTTGTCTTTTCACAAAGTTTCTTGTTTTTTAGGTCAAGCGCGGTTGGTGAGTCGTTACCTTTTTCATTCAAAATAAGATTGAACAAAGTGAAGCGCCAGAACAAGACAACTACGCAAAAAGTTGCTCTGATCAAAAACCTCTATTTAAAAAAATTAAGGTATGTTTGACATTTTGAAAGGAAACGGCAAAAGAATCAACTTAAAAATCGCACTATAATAGAAAAATAATAACTCAAAGTATGTAGACGTGAAAATTCCTTACTGCCGTTTGCCGTTCTTGGTGTTGGAAAATATAACACCTCTCTGATCAACATAAAAACATCCAAATGAAAAACTGACCAATAAAAGTACATTTCAATTTGTGTAGTTATGGAAACAACCTGGGTGGTTCTGCTATCTGACAGAAAATGGTGTTTTGATAATTGAATCGCTGCCAAAAACACCAAAGGCAAAAAAAGAATAAAGGAAACAAATTATTTTCCATCGTGTCTCTGGGCCCACTGTAGCCGGGCCCACCACAAAAGCAACGAATGAATAGGTATTAGCGAACGTGACTAAATGAAACCGGATTTCAGCACTCAAAAGTCATTTGTGGTAAAGTTTGGTAACCAAGTAGACGAAAAACCCAATGTAAAACGCTTTGGCCTTATTAGCTCTTATTATCAGACAACTCGACGGAGAATAAAACTATTCGGGTGGCAAAATGGTTGACATATAAAAAGTTACAACAAACTGCTTCCGCATGTTGCCAAAATCAGAAGTCACATAGCGTCTTTACCAGTCAAGAAAACGGCGCAAATATGTATGCGACAAAATCGATCGCCAAATAAACATCAAAACAAAATTTATGGGAACCGCTGAGCAAATCATTTAAAACTCTGGCATCTCAATCTGAAAACAGTTTGGGCCTTCAAACCAGAATTTGTCTATGAACAGAACAGTTTACCCACATTTTTACAGTTCATCAGATAAGGAACCATTGTAAAATTCATTTGAAATTGTGTCTTCTTTTCCGAGTGTCTAACCTCTTTTGTAAAAAATAAAAGTATAGAACATCAATCAAAAACAATTTGTAAATCGGTCCAGAAACAACATAGGAATTGCTTTGTAAAATCCATTCCCTAATTTTACCTATTACTGCTTTGATCCTTGCTCCACACCTCTCTCACTTTGTGCTCAAAGAAAAAAATTGCCCAATTGAGACCAAAAAATTACTCTCAGTTATGGAGAACAATATTGTCGTGGAATCGAAGAATCACTTAAAAATAATTTTTTTAAAAAATTTGTTACCTTAATAGGTTGAAAAGTGGGAGTTTAAAAGTTTCCTGGGTCACTCTCACTTGATTGTCTGGGTTTCGAACAAGCCCTATTATTGTTGTTCAAAAATGAGATATAGTTGCGATGCACCAGCGAATCTATCAAGACATCTCTGCCAGCTCAAGTCAAATTGTAGTGGGCGGTAGACTCAATAAAGGAGGCACTTTTCAGGATCAATGGTGACTGAGGTTCCACCAACTGCGATAAACATGCTTGGGAACAATCAACTTTTTATTGTTTTGTTTATTGGCGAGCTGAGACTTTTTCGTAGATTTTAAGTGAGTTAAAGTTTCTGTGATAGATTTTAGCTGTACAGAATTGAGACTAAAGTTCAATTATTAATTAAATTAATAGCAACAGGGGCATTGCAGTTTTAATTACAAATCCATGCCGAAGAAGATGAGAGGCTTTTAAGGAATGTGTCGTTCAATGTGTAGTTTTGCTCGGAGTCCAGCACGCGAGGTTCTCTACTGTTTTATCAGCTTGACACAGTTATCGAAGTTAATTCTGAATCTGATCAACTAGAGGGTCCCGTTACTTTACGTGGTAGGGAAGGCGATGCAATGATTGCCGCCAGTTCCTCGACAGTGTTCTGTACCAATTACCTGAGGTTCCCGGTTGAATTTTCCGCCCAAAATGATGTAAGATTGGGGCTGCAATGGGAAGATTTTTTAGGAAAATGCAGCTCAAAACTCTTACATCTTTTTGGGCTGCATTGGGCTTCCAACGGGTGTAAAATGGTGCAAGAGTGAGGGGGTAAAAGACAAATAAACACCCCACTCTTACATCTTCTTGGTCTGAAAAGGGGGGTAAAATGATGTAAGAGTTCGGGGGTAATGGAGAAATTACCCCCGAACTCGTACATCGTTTTACCCCTTGACAGACCAAAAAGATGTAAGAGTGCGGGGTTAATTTGTCTTTTACCCCCTCACTCTTACACCAATTTACCCCCGTTGGAAGCCCAATGCAGCCCACAAAAATGTAAGAGTTTTGAGCTGAAATTTCCTTAAAAAATCCCCACTCAGCCCAACAAAAAATCCCAACCCTTGCAGCCCCACTCTTACATCATTTTACCCCCCTCTGAACAAATTACCCCCTCACTCTTACATCAATTTACCCCCTCCATCTTACATTGTTTTAGCTCAACGCCTAATCTCTCAGAAGTTATGCAGACGTCACCTTTCCAGATTTAAAAAATTTTTCTCTGAGCTTGAATCTGATTACCGATAATCGGGTACGGTTACTAAGTATCTTAGTGCAGTTTTAACTGGTCTACCGAAGTGGGCGTTAAAAAGTGATGAACGTTGCTCGCCAAATTTTAATTAGTAGATTACAGGTTTTAAAGCTTATATAAGGTGTGTTTTATTCGGGAATGCCTTCTGAAGTTTTATACAGGCTGGCTGGTGTTCAAGTGTCTGAGGAAACGTTCCAATAGCTCTATAGGGCGATGATCACTTATTGCAGACGCTTATTGGAACTTTAAATCTATTACTTTGCAGAAAAAAATTACTCTGTGGTTGGTCAGGCAATGTGCTTGATCAAGCCGTTGATTTTTAGATACGCGGTGTAGATAATTTTTTAAAGATAAATAACAGCTATCACCAGATGTTCGGGAACAATTTTTCTTGACGGGTATTTGCTAATTCTATCAATAACGGTTAATGTGTAATTTTCTTACCAAAATCGTCTAGCATCGGATCCGCAAAGTCTACCTGTATTTCTGGTTTGGGTTACTGTCTCTTGGAAAGCAGGCCTTACTTACACATAGGGATGGTGGGTGACATTTTTTACAGAGGTTTCATTTTTATCGAAACAGGTCCCAATCAATCTTAGATTTTCGGGAAATTTTCGTCTTTCGCCGGCTTTCAGTGTGAACTGAATGAAGTTGTTTGACCATCCCGTCCTTGAGCACATTGGGAGAAATCTTTTACTCTGTATGCAAAAAAAAGCTGTTTCTCAAATGAAGATGTTTTTACTACGGTTGGACATGAAATACTAAAAAATTTAGGTAAGACTTGCAATTAAACTTTAGTTGATAACGCAATCAAGAAACTCGGTATGATTTGAGTGTGTTGCAGTCTTTTTTAACCTATCAGAATGACTGCTTTTTAATGACACATTAGGGTTGAAGGAAAAAGAAAAAATTTGTTATAAAATGAGAGAAATTGCCCAAAAGCGGTCTCGATGTGGTAAAAATTGTGAGCGTGTTAATTTGGCCGGTAGAATAGCTAAATTTTGTTACATTTGTTTTCTTACTAGGTGACATAACGTGAAGTTCGCGCTCAAAATGGCTTCTGAATTTTGTACGTTCATCTCTAGGCAGATTTCCGATATGCGACAAAAAATTATGAAAATTTCCGGAAAGGTTAAGAGATGTTCCACAGAAATTTCCACAGAAGATGTCTTTCAACTCCATTTTCCATCGGGCTTGGATCTATCAATCTATCTTGTTTTGCGACACATTAGGTTTAAACCGAACGCTGCGGTTCTTCTGCAGAGCGGTACCTGAATTCGGTTAGGAGTATGGAAGGTTCCATAATTAATGTTTAGGTCTAAATTTAGCCAACTTGTGAAGAATTAGTAGAGAGGTGCAAGATTACGTACGATTTTAACGTAACGAACCCAAAAACGATCTAAATTGCGTATTTTTTTAATGAGTTGATTTAAGATCGAAGCTGTTTTTGAGATGAGGTAATACCTGAGCTAGCGCCTCTGTAATCCATCCATTCAATGAATTAATTTTGTGAATTTACATTGTGCCGGCAGTTATGTTAAAATTGCCCTGTTTTGAAGCCTTCGAGGGCAGCTGCAGTTGACTATACGCGTATTTAAGTCCTAGTTTAGTAACCATACGTAACCTTTATTTTTGCCATCCCTGATGACGTAACAAATTTTGTCCATTATAACTAAACTAGTTGGTATTTAATATTTTCTTGTGCTCAACTTTCTTCAGAAATTTTTCATCTAAAGCAATTTTGATTAATTTGTGTTTATTGGCTTGATAGCGACTGAAGAAAAGAAAAACTTACTTGAACTGTTAAATCACTTTTCAAACAGGCCATTTGAAATTAAAGTAGCTACTCTTTAAAGAGGTTATCCAATCTTTTTGGTGAGATGCGATAAATTCTTCTGCTTAGATCTCACAATGTATTTCTTCGATTTGACTATAATCAAAATGAGGGTCCAGAAATTTACTTTATGCGATTTCCAGTTAAAAGGGACACATTTAAAATATTTTGAGTTGAGCTTACTTCAATTTTTTTTACGTGGGAGTTCGACTTAACAAGCTCTAGAGTATCGATTTGAACTTGCTCAAACAATGAATATCAACCGTTCAGACATTAAAATTAGATCAGCTAGGCTGTTTTTCAGGAACAAAATTATTGATACTAACTTATCTATAGAAGAAAAAAGTTGCCTACTAACAAAATCTCCTGATTTCAGTTGACTACAATCAAGTAAAGTTTTGCGTGTACTATCATTGAATTGTCGTTCATTATTAAGTATGTATAGACGAGTGATGTTGGATATCCTCCTGAAAACTATTTGTCCCGATATTGTTTGCCTCACAGAAACCTGGTTAAACCCAATTATTGAAAACCAAGAAGTCCTAATTAGTCAATCTTATTCAATCCAGTCGCGATCAGATAGAAAACTTGGACCGCGTGGGGGTGTCCTAATAGCACACCGAAACACATTATCAGGCAAAACGGAGGTTTTGCGAACAAATTCAGATTTCATTTGTTGTTGCTTATACATCTTCAAGGAGGTTACAATCGTTATTATCACCATTTATAATCCCCCAGCTGACCGAAAATATAGACTCAGTGAAGATTTGTTCTGCAAAGCCATTCAGGAGATTGTCAGAGATGTTCAAGAATATCAACGATCCATTGAAGCCTTTACTTTCTTTTTGAATGCTGACATTAAATTCACTCATACAGATTGGCTTACTTTAAGTAGTAATTGTTCATACGAAAACGCAGTTTTGAAAGATTTCAAAAATTTAAATATGTCATCACTGCAATCTCATTCAAGCTCGCCGGACATTTTTCTTAGTAACAATGCTAACTTGTGTAGCGAAATATTAGAGGAGAAATCGTCCTCAAATCACATGTATTTTTTAGCTGAAATTTCGATTGAACGCTGAGCAAGACGCTTTGCCTAAAATGAAACGTTTGAATAATGGCAAAGCTAATTGGGACGGATTTAAGATCAATTTTAATTTTCCAATGTCTTCATTTGACTCAATTGATAATATGTCGACTCCTTTCACCATAAATTAAAACTAGCGTCTTCTTTTGCATTTCCACTCAAAACCTCTAGAAGAAGCAATGCGCCCTTTTACATGTCCTCTAACAGTATTCATTTAGAAAACAAACTCAGAAAAGCTTTGAAAAGTACACAAAACGCAGAGAAAATTTCACGACTCAGAGAAGAATTATCCATTTCTCTAAATAATGAAAAGAGACATTTCGTTGAAAAAAGCAAAGTCTGGTCAACAAACGATGCATATAAATTAATGAGACAAATAACAAAACAGCCAGCTCTGCCTGAGAAAATGGTGTACATGAAAAAAGAACTTTTTGGGTACAAGAACATTGCAGATTGTTTTAACAATTATTTCGCTTCTGTTTTTGTTCAAGACGATTCTAAAGTTGTTATTCCATTTAATCAAAGTCTATAAATATTTCTTGATGACATTCAGTTTAGCAAAGCAACTCTGAAGGAGGAAATCAAATACATACGTAGTGGTGCTAACAACCCAATGTTTCTGAAGTCTGCTTTACCGTACATTTCGAATCAACTTTTGTTTATCTTCAGTTGCTGTGTTAGCGCAGGTGAGTTTCCCAGTTTTTAGATAAAAGTGCATGTACAACCCCATTTCAAAAGCGGTAGCAAATTAGATATCAAGAACTAACGACATTTTGCCATGCTTAGCTCCTTGTCACTGCTATTCGAGCGTATGATGTATAAACAGTCCTCGATCGTTCTGCAACAAAAACTTTGCGTGGAGCAACATGGTTTTAGGAAAAATCGTTCAACCATCACTCAATTTTTTCTCTACTGGAACAGATTGAATGAGTTACTTTAAGCAAACAAAATGCCAATGACAGTGTATCAAGACATAGCAAAGGCCTTTGATACCATCAATTATAATATCATACTTTTAAAATTATGTCAAATGGGATTTGACAGTGCTTTCTTGAGGTTTTTTGCGTCATATTTAACTGATAGAAAACAGAGAGTTGTAATCCCTTGCGGAAACTCGGATTTTCGACCAATCACCAGCGGTGGGCCTCAAGGGTCAATTTTTACAGTGTTTCCTTTTTCCGTTTATTTAAATGACCTACCCGAAATAATTGTCAATGAGTGCTCTTTATACGCGGATGACACAAAAATTGTCAGCACTGTAGACAATAGCATACAGCTGGAAAAAGATATTGAAAATGCTATTGTTGGAAGCAAGGAAAATCAGTTAAACTTCAAATTCGATAAGTTTAAAAACGTACAATTTTCATTACGTAAAAACCAAATCAAGCAAATTTTGCGTCTTCCCAGCAATGGAGCTATATCACTGGAAACACACTTCAAAGACATGGGCATATATTTTTCGGAAAACTTATCGTGGGATCATCACTTAAGTTTTGTTCTACAAAAAGCAAATCATAAGCTTGCTTATCTAAAGAGAACAATTCCAAATGAAACAAAATTGTCAGTCAAATGCAACCCAGTCAAAACCTACATAAAATCGATCTTCTTTTATGGATCAAATGTTTGGCATGCCATTAAAACTATGGTCAGACAAATGGAAAGGCTTCAGAGAAAAAGTTTAAAATGGATACAATCAAACAGTCATTTTAATGATAGAGAATACAATGATTTTCTTCGGTCAGTAAACTTGCTTCCGATCACATATCAATTTGTCTGTTTGGATCTCTTAGTTTTGAACAAAATTTTGACAAGAAAACTTTCACTTGAGGCAGAGAAATTTTGGCAAATAAGGAATGGACATTCGAAAACACGATCAAACGAGAAAATATTTTTATACTCAAACGAATGCAATCGCCAGCGTTGCCGATCTAATTTTTTCTACCGAGTTACAAACTTCAACAATTTGATGTTACTGGCACGTGATTTTCCCAACTATAACCCATATTCATGTCTTCCCAAATTCAAAAGAGAAGTCAAAGAATAGCTATTTGATTTAGCTAAAAAGAATTTTAATTACAAATCGGACCCATATGGATGGACAGTGTTTGAAGGAAATCAAATTCAAGCCCCGTTAGGGACTTACTAAGCTTGGTGAAACCAAGTTTAGTGAAATTCATTATTATTATTATTATTATTATTATTATTATTATTATTGTTATTATTATTATTATTATTATTATTATTATTATTATTATTATTATTATTTTTATTATTATTATTATTATTATTATTATTATTATTATTATTATTATTATTATTATTATTATTATTATTATTATTATTATTTTTATTATTATTATTACTATTATTATTATTATTATTATTATTATTATTATTATTATTATTATTATTATTATTACTATTATAATTATTGTTATTATTATTATTATTATTATTATTATTATTTATATTATTATTATTATTATTATTATTATTATTATTATTATTATTATTATTATTATTATTATTCTTATAATTATTATTATTATTATTATTATTATTATTATTATTATTATTATTATTATTATTATTAATATTATTATTATTATTATTATTATTATTATTATTATTATTATTATTATTATTATTATTATTATTATTATTATTATTATTATTATTATTATTATTATTATTATTATTATTATTATTATTATTATTATTATTATTATTATTATTATTATTATTATTATTATTATTATTATTATTATTATTATTATTATTACCCGGGTCGAGGTGTCACCGCTAAGAATTGTTGAAAGATGTAAGATTTGCGGTGAATTTGAGTAAAAGTGTAAGATTTGCGTTCAATGCGATGAATGCGATGAAAAAAAACTCTTAAGCGGTGAAAATTTTTTGTTCAGCGCTTAAGCGTTGAAAGTAAATTTTTCACCGCTATAAGCAGGATGCGGTGAAAAAAAATTTTTCACCGCTACCAGCGGAATTTGGTGAAAAAAAATATATCACCGCTACCAGCAGAATGCGGTGAAAAAAAAATTTTTCACCGCTAAAATCGCAAATCTTACAAATATTGATCGCGCTAATTTCAACGCTTATCTTATATTCACAGGAAATATCATTGAAGTAAGTGACAGATGGCGCAGTGGATTACGAAGCTGGTGACACGCACGAGGTAGGGGTTCGAACCCTTGTACGGCAGTTTCTTTCTTGTAAGAATTCCGGTGAATGCGGTAAAAAAAATTCACCGCAAAATTCAACGCAATTCTTACAAAAATTCACCGCTTTCAGCGCATTCAACGCCAAAAAATGCGGGCGCTTTGCGGTGAAAATTTTTTTTTTTTTTTTCACCGCTATTCACCGCTAATCTTACATTATTTTTTGTCAAGACCTCGACCCGGGTATTATTATTATTATTATTATTATTATTATTATTATTATTATTATTATTAATATTATTATTATTATTATTATTATTATTATTTTTATTATTATTATTATTATTATTATTATTATTATTATTATTATTATTATTATTATTATTATTATTATTATTATTATTATGATATTATTATTATTATTATTATTATTATTATTATTATTATTATTATTATTATTATTATTATTATTATTATTATTATTATTATTATTATTATTATTATTATTATTATCATTATTATTATTATTATTATTATTATTATTATTATTATTATTTTTATTATTATTATTATTATTATTATTATTATTATTATTATTATTATTATTATTATTATTATTATTATTATTATTATTATTATTATTATTATTATTATTATTATTATTATTATTATTATTATTATTATTATTATTATTATTATTATTATTATTATTATTAGTTTTATTATTATTATTATTATTATTAATTATATTATTATTATTATTATCACAATTATTATTATTATTATTATTATTATTATTATTTTTATTATTATTATTACTATTATTATTATTATTATTATTATTATTATTATTATTATTATTATTACTATTATAATTATTGTTATTATTATTATTATTATTATTATTATTATTATTATTATTTATATTATTATTATTATTATTATTATTATTATTATTATTATTATTATTATTATTATTATTATTATTCTTATAATTATTATTATTATTATTATTATTATTATTATTATTATTATTATTATTATTATTATTATTATTATTATTATTATTATTATTATTATTATTATTATTATTATTATTATTATTATTATTATTATTATTATTATTATTATTATTATTATTATTATTATTATTATTATTATTATTATTATTATTATTATTATTACCCGGGTCGAGGTGTCACCGCTAAGAATTGTTGAAAGATGTAAGATTTGCGGTGAATTTGAGTAAAAGTGTAAGATTTGCGTTCAATGCGATGAATGCGATGAAAAAAAACTCTTAAGCGGTGAAAATTTTTTGTTCAGCGCTTAAGCGTTGAAAGTAAATTTTTCACCGCTATAAGCAGGATGCGGTGAAAAAAAAATTTTCACCGCTACCAGCGGAATTTGGTGAAAAAAAATATATCACCGCTACCAGCAGAATGCGGTGAAAAAAAAATTTTTCACCGCTAAAATCGCAAATCTTACAAATATTGATCGCGCTAATTTCAACGCTTATCTTATATTCACAGGAAATATCATTGAAGTAAGTGACAGATGGCGCAGTGGATTACGAAGCTGGTGACACGCACGAGGTAGGGGTTCGAACCCTTGTACGGCAGTTTCTTTCTTGTAAGAATTCCGGTGAATGCGGTAAAAAAAATTCACCGCAAAATTCAACGCAATTCTTACAAAAATTCACCGCTTTCAGCGCATTCAACGCCAAAAAATGCGGGCGCTTTGCGGTGAAAAATTTTTTTTTTCACCGCTATTCACCGCCAATCTTACATTATTTTTTGTCAAGACCTCGACCCGGGTATTATTATTATTATTATTATTATTATTATTATTATTATTATTATTATTATTATTATTATTATTATTATTATTATTATTTTTATTATTATTATTATTATTATTATTATTATTATTATTATTATTGTTATTATTATTATTATCATTATTATTATTATTATTATTATTATTATTATTATTATTATTATTATTATTATTATTATTATTATTATTATTATTATTATTATTATTATTATTATTATTATTATTATTATTATTATTATTATTATTATTATTATTATTATTATTATTATTATTATTATTATTATTATTATTATTATTATTATTATTATTATTATTATTATTATTATTATTATTATTATTATTATTATTATTATTATTATTATTATTATTATTATTATTATTATTATTATTATTATTATTATTATTATTATTATTATTATTATTATTATTATTATTATTATTATTATTATTATTATTATTATTATTATTATTATTATTATTATTATTATTATTATTATTATTATTATTATTATTATTATTATTATTATTATTATTATTATTATTATTATTATTATTATTATTATTATTATTATTATTATTATTATTATTATTATTATTATTATTATTATTATTATTATTATTATTATTATTATTATTATTATTATTATTATTATTATTATTATTATTATTATCATTATTATTATTATTGTGATGGAGAACCTTTTGATTCTCCGTGTGGAGTGTAGTAGGACGAGTGTCTGTGTGAATATTGTCTAATGTGGGCTGGTCCGAATGGACTATGGCCGGACGTTCTACTCTAAGTCTTGGGCTTCGCTCAGGAGTGAGAGTAGGTCTCACTCTATATGATAGTTCAATCTTGGCGGATAAAAGGACAACGTTCAAAGTTGAATTTAGGCCACGCGTTAACTAACTGTTTTTCAGTTTGCTTATTTTACGTCTGCAAGTTTGCATCGCTTGTCAGACGAACCAGCTAAGTACCGGTCTAGTCAACCGGAACTGTAGCGTTAACATGTAACACAAAGTGAACTTATTTACAGGACGTTATTATATAACATATGAGGTTAAAGTGTTTATACATAATACTTGAAGTGCTTGGTTACGTCTCCACATGGAGTGTCACATACCCCCCGCTGGGGCAAACGAAGTGCTATTTCTAGCAGTTCGTTTTTGAGTTTATGAATATATATCAGAGGTACAGCTATCTGAGTTGTCTCTCTTGTAGGGTGACATGGGGAAGTAGCATATACACTTGACGTTCCGCTTGGAGAATCGCACGATGTTGTGTATAGGGTTGTTGTAGCTGTTGGGGCTTTGCTTGTGACAGCTTGGGTCGTTGGTGGTTTTGCTTGGTTTTACTCGTTTTCGATTTCGCTTGTCGAGTGGGGTCGCTGGCTGGGGTTGTTGCTTGCTCCTTCTGGATCTCCATTAGGAGAGTCGAGGAAGACCACCGATGGTTGTTTGAGTTGGTCTACCACTATTAGGCTGTCGCCTATGTTTTGGTCCATGTGGATTGTTTCATTTTCGGTTGCCGTGTCTTCTGTTGTATCTATTTGGACCTGTTCCGTTGCTTTAGTCGAGCTTTTGGTGGGTGCCGGTATTATTGATATTGAGCATTCTTTCTGTAGATCTGTTTCCGATGATATAGGTTGATAATCTTGTCTGTTTGGGAAGGCTGGGTCCGAGAAAATGCTGGGGTTGGATGATGTTACTATTTGGAATGGTGGATATACGTCTGAATCTTGTTGTATGTTGTATATTACCGTATCTGGGTTGTCGTTTGTGTCGTTGGTAAATTGTACTACTTTGTTACTTAACGGACGTTTTGTCTTCGGTGACTCTGATGCGTAGTTTAGGGCTGCTTGTTGTGCTCTCATTATGAACGAGACTTGTGCTGGTGATTTTGATGCGGATAATTTTCTTTTGTTTGTATTGGGCGTGCTTGGGGGTGCTGGCTTCGTGGACGCTTTTCTTTTGGGTGTTCTTTTTTGTTGTTGTTGGTTGGCCTGCGCTAGTTTCTTGACTTTCTCTTTGGTCCAGATGGACTCGGTTGATGGTCCTTGGTTCTTTTGTTGGTTACTTGATGCGTTGTTGCGTGCTTCTTCTAAACAGAATTTTCTTATTTTTTCTTGGTTGCGTTTATATTCACCTAGAGTTTTGCAAGCTACCTTGTGTATTCGTCGTGGTTTAGTTTCTGTTGCGATAGCAATGTCACTTTTTCTAATGACTGTGTTTTTTCTTAGGGGCGTGTGTCAACTGTGATTGTGTGAGGTGTGTAATTTGTTATGGTTCCATCTGGAATTATGTTCCATTGTGGTGCGAGTGTTGGTCTAGGTTCTTTTGTTTTTCGTGTGATTGTTTTCTTTGCTACATTACGTTTGTTTACTACTAGTTTTGTTGTTTTGTCACCTTTGGTGAAATGAATTTTGGATGGTGTTATCTTACGTGGGGAGCGAGGGCGGAGCGGCATGTTGTCGGACTCGTCGCTGTCAATACTGATGGTGGTTGGGTTTTCTGGTTCCTTGTATGCTATGTCCAGGTTGTCTTCCGATAGTCCGTCGTAGCGCCATATCTCTTCGTTGGTGAGTACGTCATGTTTCAGGATTTTCTTGTCTAAACAATTCTTACGTAATTTTTTGTATGTTAAGTTTTTGTGTGAAGGTTTGGTGATTATAAAAGAAATTTCTGTGTTAGGTTTGCGTCCGAAGTGTGCCTCAAATGAGCTTGTTTTAGTGGTTGCGTTAGGGATTAGTCTGATGTTTTCTATTATATTCGCTACTCTCTGGCTTAATGTTGTTTGTGTCCATTTGGAATCGATGTCTAAAACTGCGAGTCTACGCATTATTGTTTGTATTAGCCTTTCTACCATCCCGGTTCCCCTGTGGTCTCCAGCTGGAGCGAGTATTAATTTAATATTTTTTTTGCAGTATATTTCGAATTCTCTGGCTTTGAAAGCTTGTGCTTGATCACACCGTATTGACCTAGGGATTCCATGTACTTTACAGGAGCTATCGAGATATTCAATTGCGGTTTTTGAGTCACAGTTATTGAAAACTTCTGCGTGCGGGTATCTTGATAACCTATCTACTGTTACTAATGTGTAATTGTAGAGGGCGTTGTCTTTAAATGGTATTGGGCCCGCGAAGTCCATTTGGACTTCTTCGTTAGGTTCGGAAAGTGGTGGTAAGTTTCCAACTTGTGTCTTGGGGATTAATGGTTTTAGGTTTTTACCTTTCTCAGTGCAGTGGCGGCATGCTTGGGCTTGGGCAACAATGTCTGAATGGATGTGAGAATACCAAATCATGTGGGCGAGGGCAAGCATGCCGGCTTGACCCGGGTGTTTGTTATGGATTTTTTCGAGTACCATCCCTTTCAGCTTGTTGGGGATAACAAGTTTGTTGTCGTAAATTAAACATCCTGAAGGGGAGACCGAAAGGTCTCTTCGGATACGGTAGTAAGTAGGATTAATAGCTTTAAGTTTTTCCCATTCGGAGTTTTTTACGAATTCAATAATGGGACTCAATTTTTTTTTTCGAGGCTTGAGCGATAAACTCTTCATTAAATACGCGATTAATGTTCTCCCGATAAAGTGGAGTGGGGGTTTGGTCGTAAACCGTAAATAGGGCTTCATGTCTTGTCGGGTCTAGGGGGTCTAGTCCTCTACACTTATTTGATGTAGAGTCTGTTTGGGTAGACACGGAGATTAGGTTTGGTGGTTGTTGATCTATATGGATTTTGTTTTTGTTGGGGGCTCTGAATCTTCTTTGTATGGGGACTTTAAATGTCTCTTTTGTGGGGTTAGCGCGGGTTGTAATCGCTACCAAATTTTGAATACTTCTAGTATGTTTATTTGAGCGTTGTATTTTAATTTACGTAAAGGAGAGAGCAACTGTTTTGTGTGTGGTAATTGGCAAAAAGCGGTTGTTTTATTTGAGTGTGCGTGTTTAGTACTTGTGACGTCATATGATTGTTTTTGTTCTGTATTCTTATTGGTCGCTCCGTTTGGTAAAATATTAGCTCGCATTAGCGCGTGTTTAATCTCTTCGATAGTGTTAATGACAAAGTTTTTGTCTCTGTCTGAGGGGGGAGGTGCGTTGGATGATGGGTTTCTGCTCAGATAATCAGCGAATCCCATATTTTTTCCAGGTATATGTTCTACTGAAAAATGGAAAGGTAGTAATCCATCTACACATCTTGTAAGGCGACTTTGATATGTTTTGTTGCCTCTGTTTTCTTTTAGTGCGCTTAACAATGCTTGGTGGTCCGTTTGGAGTTTGAAATGTTAACCGTAGAGGTAATATTTGAAATGTTCTAATGCCCAGACTACTGCTAGTAATTCTAGTTCGTTAGTGCTGTATCGTTGTTCCAAATTGTTTAAAAACCTACTCGCTTATGCGATTGGGTACCATGTTGAGTTTACGGATTGTTCTAAGCATGCCCCAAAGCCTTTTTTACTTGCGTCACATCTGAATCTGGTTGGGCAGTTCACGTCAAATAGTCTGTTCTCTGTTATTGATTTTATTGCTTCTTTTATTTTATTGAATGCCTCCGTATGGAGTGTTTTCCAGTCCAGTTTATTTTGTGATTTTAAGTTGCTTTTTGAGAGTAATGGACGGAGCGGTTCACTAAGGGTTGCGAGGTTTGGTGTGAACTTAATGAGGTGATGTATGCACCCCATGAACGAGCGTAGTTGCTTGAGTGTTTTCGGTGTGTCTATATTAACTATTGATTCGCATTTTTTGTTAGTTGGGATTATTCCGTTTGGATATATTTTGAATCCTAACCAAACTAAGTTTGTCTTTGCGAATTCGCATTTTTGTAGTTTTATTGCGAGGTTTTCTTTGTCTAGGAGGTTTAGAACTTTATCTATTTCGTCTTCATGATCATTTAGGGAGCCTTTAGTGATGATTAGTATATCGTCCAAATATGCAAACTTCGAATGTATGCCCTCCAGTGTTTTGTCAATCGTTTTTTGGAATGTTGCAGGCATGTCTGTTAGGCCGTAAAAACCGTTTATGAACCTGTAGGTTCCTGTTGCTTTCCCCCCTAGGAGACTGAAGTTGCAATGTTTTTGGATGTTTGGGTCCAGTGGGATTTGGCTATACGCGTATTTTAGATCAATTTTGCTAAAGTAGAATTGACCTGGGTTTTGTTTCCTTTCGGAGATGTAATTTGCTACTTCGTCTATTAGGTGATCGATGCTGTGCATTTGATATTTGTTTTTATGTATTGCATCGTTGAGTTTCTTTGAATCTAGTGCGATTTTCACGCTTTTGTCGTGTTTTACTGTTATTACTACCGGACTTATGAAATGTTCGTCCGAGCATTTGTCTAGTCTGATTATTTGTTTGTCCTGTATTAATTTTTCAAGTTCAGCCTCTACTTTATCGAGTAGATGGAGGGGTACTCTGCGTCCTTTTTGCTGTTTTGGTTTGAAGTTTTCTTTCATGGTTGGTTTTGCAATGTGGTTCTTTGATTTTCCTAATCGTGTACATAGTTTGGGGTATTTTTTAAGTATCCATTTTATTATATTTGATTCTATTGGTGTGTCGGAGATCTGGAGAACTTTCTTACCTGTATTTTTGCTGGCCGTGAGGGTTATTCCGAGTTTTCGTAAGATGTCTCTACCCATTATGTTGTTCCTTTTGTTTTCGACCAGTAGGATTTGACAGTCCGGTGCGCTCCAAGATCCTGACTTGAGGTCCAACTGGAGTACTCCTTCGATTCTGATTTGTTTATTGTTGAAGCATTTAAATTTTTCTTGTTCTTTGTAGGGGTCAATTCTGGCTTTTGAAATGTGGAGAAGTAGTTTGTTCGCTGTTTCTTTGTTCATAAAGGTTCTAGGGGAGCCTGTGTCAGCCAACCACACAATCCGTTTGTTGTTGGTTGTCGTTGCTACCCAGAATTCTCCTGTGCCCTCGTTGTTTATGACTGAATTCTTCTCCGTGTGGAACGTTGTTGGTCTCATCAGGTTCACGTTAGCTCAGTCTTCTGTGAGCTCTTTTATATAGAGGGCGGCTTCCGCGTCTACATCGTCGGGTTTATCTGACTCGCCTTCATAATTTTGTGCCTCCGTTTGGTCGGTGTTGTCTTTTATATGACGTACTCTCCTGGTTTGGTTGTTTCCGCGGCAGGATGTGTAAGTGTTTTGATATCTTGATTGTGGGCTTGACGTGCTTTGTTGGGGTGGTCTTCTTCTTTCCGGCATAGTGCTTTGAACATGGACGAGAAGTGTCCTTGTTTTTTGCAAATTTTGCATGTTGTGTTTCTCGCCGGGCAGTTTTGTAGGTGATTGGGGGTGAATGGCTTACCGCATTTCCAGCATGGCACAATTTTTCCGGATTGGGGTGTAGGAAGTATTGCTTGGGGTCTTCTATTTTGTCTTATATACGTGACTTGGTTCCATGCGGAGGGGCTGTTTGCTCTGATTATTTCTTGCTGGTTGGCCTGTCCACGTTCGCGGTTGATTGCATAATTTAATACCCGTTGGGGGGGTTCTCACTTCTGACAATAAGTCCATCTGGATCGCGGTGTTGTTCATGTTGCTTATAAACAGGTTTTTTATGATGTCTTCTTCTAGGTGTTCGAATCTGCAGTGTGAGCCTGCTTCTCTTAGTCTGCTGTAGAAAGTCTCTAGACTTTCATTTGGTTGTTGTTGTGCTTTAAGTTGGAACCTGTCGAATGTGATATTTCTGGGTCTTGTAAATGTAAGTGTCAATTCATGTACTAGTTCATTTGTCGTGCATCTGTCAATTCTTGTGTGTGGGTTTCTCTGATGAAATGTACGACAGGCCTCTGCTCCAAGGGAGAAATAAATTAAGCTCTTGACTTTCATGTCCGCTTCATCACAGGGGATTCTGTCGACGGTTGGACCTTTTGTCTCTATTATTTTGCATTCATTTTCCCAGTCCACACGTCTTTTCTCGTTGCGCTGCTCTCTTTGTCTGGCTTCTTCTCGGGTTTCATTATCAAGTTCTTCCTCGAGTGTTGGCATTGTTGGGTAAAATAATTCTGTTCGCGCTGGCTTTAGCCGTAGGAGCTTTTCAACTTCTATGTTATGTTGGGCCATTACGGCCATCTTGAACGTGGCTAACCAAGGTTGCCATTCAACTGGTGGGTTTTCCCAGAATAAGTTAACTCCAATTGGAGATCTGCTCGACTGCGCCATGTGATGGAGAACCTTTTGACTCTCCGTGTGGAGTGTAGTAGGACGAGTGTCTGTGTGAATATTGTCTAATGTGGGCTGGTCCGAATGGAATATGGCCGGACGTTCTACTCTAAGTCTTGGGCTTCGCTCAGGAGTGAGAGTAGGTCTCACTCTATATGATAGTTCAGTCTTGGCGGATAAAAGGACAACGTTCAAAGTTGAATTTAGGCCACGCGTTACCTAACTGTTTTTCAGTTTGCTTATTTTACGTCTGCAAGCTTGCATCGCTTGGCAGACGAACCAGCTAAGTACCGGTCTAGTCAACCGGAACTGTAGCGTTAACATGTAACACAAAGTGAACTTATTTACAGGAGGTTATTATATAACATATGAGGTTAAAGTGTCTATACATAATACTTGAAGTGCTTGGTTACGTCTCCACATGGAGTATCACAATTATTATTATTATTATTATTATTATTATTATTATTATTATTATTATTATTATTATTATTATTATTATTATTATTATTATTATTATTATTATTATTATTATTATTATTACTATTATTATTATTATTAATATTATTATTATTATTATTATTATTATTATTATTATTATTATTATTATTATTATTATTATTATTATTATTATTATTATTATTATTATTACTATTATTATTATTACTATTATTATTATTATTATTATTATTATTATTATTATTATTATTATTATTATTATTATTATTATTATTATTATTATTATTATTATTATTATTATTATTCTTATTATTATTATTATTATTATTATTATTATTATTATTATTATTATTATTATTATTATTATTATTATTATTATTATTATTAATATTATTATTATTATTATTATTATTATTATTATTATTATTATTATTATTATTATTATTATTATTATTATTATTATTATTATTATTATTGTTATTATTATTATTATTATTATTATTATTATTATTATTATTATTATTATTATTATTATTATTATTATTATTATTACTATTATTATTATATTTTAATAATAATTATTATTATTATTATTATTATTATTATTATTATTATTATTATTATTATTATTATTATTATTATTATTATTATTATTTTTATTATTATTATTATTACTATTATTATTATTATTATTATTATTATTATTATTATTATTATTATTATTATTATTATTATTATTATTATTATTATTATTATTATTATTATTATTATTATTATTATTATTATTATTATTATTATTATTATTATTATTATTATTAATATTATATCTCTACTAGTGAGTGGCTGAAGAGAGTTCGGTAAAAAAAAACACTATTCCAGAGTCAGCCTTCCGTTCCTGTGACTCTATTGGACAGTAAAGTGATCTCAAATTTCTGATGAAATCATTGGCGAGGTTTTGCTTTGCGTACTCGTCTCATTTCTATCCTATTTAGGGGCATAATTGCAAATACCTAGAGCTGATGTCTCGTTAACAGTGATGAAATGATTTCCTGGGGGCGCAAGGACTTTCGATAGTATATTCCAGTTTTCTTGTTCTTGTTCTTGTAGGGCATTGCGAGCATTACTGCCCATTGCCCGCCATATGAACGTCTCTCACGATGGCTCTCCACTGACACCGATTCTGTGCGGTCTCCTTGGCGATATCGAACCAGCAAGACACCCATTTCTTGTGAGTCATTTTGAGGGGTTTCAGGGAGGGTTGGAGCTCTTTCTTCACTAAGCGCCTCCATGTATCCTTCGTTCCTCCGGGGGGTCGCGTCCAATTGTCAGCTTTCTCAAATTCGAGACTAGCGTTCGGTATCATGTCCGGATCCATGCGTAAAGTGTGTCCCAACCATGTCAGCCTTCGCTTTTGTATGGTGGTGCTGATGTCTTCCGCTGCTACACCGAGTTTGGTGAGGCTTCTTCGGTTGAAGGAATCAAGGCGGTGAGTGTCAGAGATCTTTACGGGCCAGGATTCACATCCGTACAGCAGTACGCTTTGGACACAGGCTTTGTAGACTTTAGCTTTGATTCTCGGTGAAATTGATCTTTGTTTCCAAAGCTTGTCGAGCTGTTTAAGGCGGCCTGTCGCCTTGCCAAGACGGGTTCGGACTTCGTGGGATACATCACCATCAAGTTGAAGGTTGCTGCCCAGATAAGTGAAAGAATCGACTTTTTCAATCGGTTTTCCGTTACAGGTCATTTGATCCTCGGGGCAAGCTGAGCAGAACTTTGGTTTTGGAGGTGTTTATTTCAAGCCCACCTTTTGCAGCAGCCTTTGTAACTAGATCAAGAAGTGTCTGCGCATCGGCTATGTTGTCGTCTAGTAGGCATATATCATCGGCGAAGTCAAGGTCAGTTATTATCATATCGTCGAGAGCGATGCCGAGGAGCTGCTTTTCGGTGGCTTCATGCATTGCCCATTCGATAACAAGGTTAAATAAGAAAGGCGCAAGTATCGAGCCTTTTCTAACTCCAGAGACGATCGCGAAAGGTTTCGATAGTGAATTGTAGACTCTTACTGTGCTGAAGGTTTCTGTGTACATTGCTCGAAGTACCTTAATGAGCTTGGGCGGGAGTCCGTGACTTTCGAGGATGCGCCAGATGGTCTCACGATTGACGCTGTCGAAGGCAGCTTTGAAGTCAATGAAGACTAATACAGTCTTCCGGTCGAACTCGTATCTTTGCTCAACTATTTGCCTGATTGCAAAGATTTGGTCGCGGCAACCGCGCTTCGCCTTGAAGCCCGCTTGATTCTTGCGGGCGACTGATTTGTTTCATATGGGTACTTGGCTAGATACATCCGAAGGCGCGCCAGACCCTGGGATGCCAGAGCTCCGTTGGCCCCACACTGCTGGCGACAGTGCAGGTTCACCCCTGCACCACGATGAGGAGGAGATGGATTTGCAGGAGAGAGATGGTCACGTACAGAAGATTTGATGTTCACGTACAGATGTTTGTAATTTGAGGGAGCTGTAGACCTTTAGCTACATGGCTGAGTAGTAGTCCAAAAATGAATTGACTGAGATGCATTCCTCTTTGATTTTGAAGCGATTAATTTTTCATAACAGTGCTGAAAGTAGTAATAGGGTGAGCAAGTCTCCCCGGGGGGGTGTAGACCCCATGTATTAAGATAGGGTATAGGAGTAATTTTTGAGAGAGGGTCTACACTAATGTATTAAGATAGGGTATAGGCGGCGTACATGTTTTAAGATTAGTAATAGCGGCCGCCACGTATTAAGATTAGTAATAGCGGCCGCAACGTATTAAGATTAGTAATAGCGGCCGCCACGTATTAAGATTAGGAATATCCTCCGCAATGTATTAAGATTGGGGATAAATCTAGGGGTGTTCCAGGGGGTGAGTAGTAAGGTGGGAGCAGATCAGGGTGATTTTCCGGAGCCACTTGTCACGTGATTTTAGAGGTCATTTAGGGATTAGCAGGGAATTATACATGCAGCGCGCAGGGAATTGCACAGTCAGCGCGTTCGTACAGGCGGGGAATTGTACATGCAGCGCGCAGGGAATTGTACAGTCAGCGCGTACGTACAGGCGGGGAATTGTACAGGCAGCGCGCATTAACGGATAATTTCCCTCGCAGTAAACTTCAACATTTTTTGGTTTAACCACAGCAATGTATTAAGATTAGGTATAGCCGCCGCGATGTATTAAGATTAGGTATAGCCGCCGCAATGTATTAAGATTAGGTATAGCCGCCGCAATGTATTAAGATTAGGTATAGCCGCCGCAATGTATTAAGATTAGGTATAGCCGCCGCAATGTATTAAGATTAGGTATAGCCGCCGCAATGTATTAAGATTAGGTATAGCCGCCGCAATGTATTAAGATTAGGTATAGCCGCCGCAATGTATTAAGATTAGGTATAGCCGCCGCAATGTATTAAGATTAGGTATAGCCGCCGCAATAAATTAAGATTAGGTATAGCCGCCGCAATGTATTAAGATTAGGTATAGCCGACCCTAAATAGCAAGATGGCGCAGCGGAAGCGTGCTGGGCTCATAACCCAGAGGTCGGTAGATCGAAACTACCTCTTGCTGATCTGGCATTGTCACAGTACTAGTGGACTTTTACGCGCTCATAACATGGAAAAAAGTTAAATAAAAGAAAAAAAAATTGAATTAATAAGTACAAAATAACAGACACAGTACAAATTAAGCACATGCAAATACAAATTTAATCAAACGTTTACATGATGATAGTACAAAAGAAAAGAGTATTAAAGTACATTTAGCCGAGTAGTTAATAAAGTCGACAAAAAAGATTTGAGTAACTAACGAAGAATTAAGGAATTTAGAAAAAAATTACTGTCGACTTTATTACACTTCGACTTATTTTACATTAAATTTATCTAATTCACATATAATTACTTATAAAGTTTAAAACATGAACGTCATGAACCTTGTTCAGTTTTGTTTGAAAAAATTTAAATAGTTGAAATGCTGCAAATATTGTGTAAAATCCACACAAATTATCAGTTTTCTGAACTGGTTGTTGTATCATTTTCTGATACTTTTTATTCAAAAATTTGTATTTTGTGATTGGACGAGCCAAAGAATCAGCATAGTAATAAGTTCGATTGAGTCGAGCAATCATTATCCAATGCTCTCCAGCTTCACTGCTCGGAGAAGTGTTGATGATAGCAAAACTGAATGTGGGTAGCCTTGGAACACAATCTGCTGCAAACGATCCAATATAGCGGTATTTGAGTTCTGGGATTCGTTGAATAATCTGTATCAGGGAAGTGTTATCCGAGACAAACAATTTTTCTCTGCTTTATTTCGCAAGTACCATTAACACACGGATTTCAAACTGTACAGTCAAGCTGAAAAGACTCATTCTCTTCATAAAAGCAACAATCATTGGACTTTTTTTCTTGCTCTAATAAAAGGTTGCTTGACTTTTTAATTTTGTCAACAGAATTGTTATGGGATTTGGGGTAGAATAAAATAATTATAAAAAGAAGTACCAGGAAAATTAGGAGAGGAACGTAAACAAAAATGTTCGAATTAGTTCGCCCCCAGTTAACGTCCATTTTAAGAAATTATTTGGTGAAGAGAATGGCAACTGGGTGACGATAATATATAACCCAAAAATGTTCCAATGCAGAAAGCAATGATGTAAAACCCATAAAAAACTGAAAAAAATATGAAAAAATTTTCGTTAACGCAAAAATCTTCAGACATTTTTAGCAACCGTTCCGAACTGATCAATTTTAACAGTGGACATCCTTTCTCCTAGAACAATTAATTCTGTCACGCTTCTTTACTGCCCATTGCCCGCCATATGAACGTCTCTCACGATGGCTCTCCACTGACACCGATTCTGTGCGGTCTCCTTGGCGATATCGAACCAGCAAGACACCCATTTCTTGTGAGTCATTTTGAGGGGTTTCAGGGAGGGTTGGAGCTCTTTCTTCACTAAGCGCCTCCATGTATCCTTCGTTCCTCCGGGGGGTCGCGTCCAATTGTCAGCTTTCTCAAATTCGAGACTAGCGTTCGGTATCATGTCCGGATCCATGCGTAAAGTGTGTCCCAACCATGTCAGCCTTCGCTTTTGTATGGTGGTGCTGATGTCTTCCGCTGCTACACCGAGTTTGGTGAGGCTTCTTCGGTTGAAGGAATCAAGGCGGTGAGTGTCAGAGATCTTTACGGGCCAGGGTTCACATCCGTACAGCAGTACGCTTTGGACACAGGCTTTGTAGACTTTAGCTTTGATTCTCGGTGAAATTGATCTTTGTTTCCAAAGCTTGTCGAGCTGTTTAAGGCGGCCTGTCGCCTTGCCAAGACGGGTTCGGACTTCGTGGGATACATCACCATCAAGTTGAAGGTTGCTGCCCAGATAAGTGAAAGAATCGACTTTTTCAATCGGTTTTCCGTTACAGGTCATTTGATCCTCGGGGCAAGCTGAGCAGAACTTTGGTTTTGGAGGTGTTTATTTCAAGCCCACCTTTTGCAGCAGCCTTTGTAACTAGATCAAGAAGTGTCTGCGCATCGGCTATGTTGTCGTCTAGTAGGCATATATCATCGGCGAAGTCAAGGTCAGTTATTATCATATCGTCGAGAGCGATGCCGAGGAGCTGCTTTTCGGTGGCTTCATGCATTGCCCATTCGATAACAAGGTTAAATAAGAAAGGCGCAAGTATCGAGCCTTTTCTAACTCCAGAGACGATCGCGAAAGGTTTCGATAGTGAATTGTAGACTCTTACTGTGCTGAAGGTTTCTGTGTACATTGCTCGAAGTACCTTAATGAGCTTGGGCGGGAGTCCGTGACTTTCGAGGATGCGCCAGATGGTCTCACGATTGACGCTGTCGAAGGCAGCTTTGAAGTCAATGAAGACTAATACAGTCTTCCGGTCGAACTCGTATCTTTGCTCAACTATTTGCCTGATTGCAAAGATTTGGTCGCGGCAACCGCGCTTCGCCTTGAAGCCCGCTTGATTCTTGCGGGCGACTGATTTGTTTCATATGGGTACTTGGCTAGATACATCCGAAGGCGCGCCAGACCCTGGGATGCCAGAGCTCCGTTGGCCCCACACTGCTGGCGACAGTGCAGGTTCACCCCTGCACCACGATGAGGAGGAGATGGATTTGCAGGAGAGAGATGGTCACGTACAGAAGTTTTGATGTTCACGTACAGATGTTTGTAATTTGAGGGAGCTGTAGACCTTTAGCTACATGGCTGAGTAGTAGTCCAAAAATGAATTGACTGAGATGCATTCCTCTTTGATTTTGAAGCGATTAATTTTTCATAACAGTGCTGAAAGTAGTAATAGGGTGAGCAAGTCTCCCCGGGGGGGTGTAGACCCCATGTATTAAGATAGGGTATAGGAGTAATTTTTGAGAGAGGGTCTACACTAATGTATTAAGATAGGGTATAGGCGGCGTACATGTTTTAAGATTAGTAATAGCGGCCGCCACGTATTAAGATTAGTAATAGCGGCCGCAACGTATTAAGATTAGTAATAGCGGCCGCCACGTATTAAGATTAGGAATATCCTCCGCAATGTATTAAGATTGGGGATAAATCTAGGGGTGTTCCAGGGGGTGAGTAGTAAGGTGGGAGCAGATCAGGGTGATTTTCCGGAGCCACTTGTCACGTGATTTTAGAGGTCATTTAGGGATTAGCAGGGAATTATACATGCAGCGCGCAGGGAATTGCACAGTCAGCGCGTTCGTACAGGCGGGGAATTGTACATGCAGCGCGCAGGGAATTGTACAGTCAGCGCGTACGTACAGGCGGGGAATTGTACAGGCAGCGCGCATTAACGGATAATTTCCCTCGCAGTAAACTTCAACATTTTTTGGTTTAACCACAGCAATGTATTAAGATTAGGTATAGCCGCCGCGATGTATTAAGATTAGGTATAGCCGCCGCAATGTATTAAGATTAGGTATAGCCGCCGCAATGTATTAAGATTAGGTATAGCCGCCGCAATGTATTAAGATTAGGTATAGCCGCCGCAATGTATTAAGATTAGGTATAGCCGCCGCAATGTATTAAGATTAGGTATAGCCGCCGCAATGTATTAAGATTAGGTATAGCCGCCGCAATGTATTAAGATTAGGTATAGCCGCCGCAATGTATTAAGATTAGGTATAGCCGCCGCAATAAATTAAGATTAGGTATAGCCGCCGCAATGTATTAAGATTAGGTATAGCCGACCCTAAATAGCAAGATGGCGCAGCGGAAGCGTGCTGGGCTCATAACCCAGAGGTCGGTAGATCGAAACTACCTCTTGCTGATCTGGCATTGTCACAGTACTAGTGGACTTTTACGCGCTCATAACATGGAAAAAAGTTAAATAAAAGAAAAAAAAATTGAATTAATAAGTACAAAATAACAGACACAGTACAAATTAAGCACATGCAAATACAAATTTAATCAAACGTTTACATGATGATAGTACAAAAGAAAAGAGTATTAAAGTACATTTAGCCGAGTAGTTAATAAAGTCGACAACAAAGATTTGAGTAACTAACGAAGAATTAAGGAATTTAGAAAAAAATTACTGTCGACTTTATTACACTTCGACTTATTTTACATTAAATTTATCTAATTCACATATAATTACTTATAAAGTTTAAAACATGAACGTCATGAACCTTGTTCAGTTTTGTTTGAAAAAATTTAAATAGTTGAAATGCTGCAAATATTGTGTAAAATCCACACAAATTATCAGTTTTCTGAACTGGTTGTTGTATCATTTTCTGATACTTTTTATTCAAAAATTTGTATTTTGTGATTGGACGAGCCAAAGAATCAGCATAGTAATAAGTTCGATTGAGTCGAGCAATCATTATCCAATGCTCTCCAGCTTCACTGCTCGGAGAAGTGTTGATGATAGCAAAACTGAATGTGGGTAGCCTTGGAACACAATCTGCTGCAAACGATCCAATATAGCGGTATTTGAGTTCTGGGATTCGTTCAATAATCTGTATCAGGGAAGTGTTATCCGAGACAAACAATTTTTCTCTGCTTTATTTCGCAAGTACCATTAACACACGGATTTCAAACTGTACAGTCAAGCTGAAAAGACTCATTCTCTTCATAAAAGCAACAATCATTGGACTTTTTTTCTTGCTCTAATAAAAGGTTGCTTGACTTTTTAATTTTGTCAACAGAATTGTTATGGGATTTGGGGTAGAATAAAATAATTATAAAAAGAAGTACCAGGAAAATTAGGAGAGGAACGTAAACAAAAATGTTCGAATTAGTTCGCCCCCAGTTAACGTCCATTTTAAGAAATTATTTGGTGAAGAGAATGGCAACTGGGTGACGATAATATATAACCCAAAAATGTTCCAATGCAGAAAGCAATGATGTAAAACCCATAAAAAACTGAAAAAAAAATGAAAAAATTTTCGTTAACGCAAAAATCTTCAGACATTTTTAGCAACCGTTCCGAACTGATCAATTTTAACAGTGGACATCCTTTCTCCTAGAACAATTAATTCTGTCACGCTTCTTTACTGCCCATTGCCCGCCATATGAACGTCTCTCACGATGGCTCTCCACTGACACCGATTCTGTGCGGTCTCCTTGGCGATATCGAACCAGCAAGACACCCATTTCTTGTGAGTCATTTTGAGGGGTTTCAGGGAGGGTTGGAGCTCTTTCTTCACTAAGCGCCTCCATGTATCCTTCGTTCCTCCGGGGGGTCGCGTCCAATTGTCAGCTTTCTCAAATTCGAGACTAGCGTTCGGTATCATGTCTGGATCCTTGCGTAAAGTGTGTCCCAACCATGTCAGCCTTCGCTTTTGTATGGTGGTGCTGATGTCTTCCGCTGCTACACCGAGTTTGGTGAGGCTTCTTCGGTTGAAGGAATCAAGGCGGTGAGTGTCAGAGATCTTTACGGGCCAGGATTCACATCCGTACAGCAGTACGCTTTGGACACAGGCTTTGTAGACTTTAGCTTTGATTTTCGGTGAAATTGATCTTTGTTTCCAAAGCTTGTCGAGCTGTTTAAGGCGGCCTGTCGCCTTGCCAAGACGGGTTCGGACTTCGTGGGATACATCACCATCAAGTTGAAGGTTGCTGCCCAGATAAGTGAAAGAATCGACTTTTTCAATCGGTTTTCCGTTACAGGTCATTTGATCCTCGGGGCAAGCTGAGCAGAACTTTGGTTTTGGAGGTGTTTATTTCAAGCCCACCTTTTGCAGCAGCCTTTGTAACTAGATCAAGAAGTGTCTGCGCATCGGCTATGTTGTCGTCTAGTAGGCATATATCATCGGCGAAGTCAAGGTCAGTTATTATCATATCGTCGAGAGCGATGCCGAGGAGCTGCTTTTCGGTGGCTTCATGCATTGCCCATTCGATAACAAGGTTAAATAAGAAAGGCGCAAGTATCGAGCCTTTTCTAACTCCAGAGACGATCGCGAAAGGTTTCGATAGTGAATTGTAGACTCTTACTGTGCTGAAGGTTTCTGTGTACATTGCTCGAAGTACCTTAATGAGCTTGGGCGGGAGTCCGTGACTTTCGAGGATGCGCCAGATGGTCTCACGATTGACGCTGTCGAAGGCAGCTTTGAAGTCAATGAAGACTAATACAGTCTTCCGGTCGAACTCGTATCTTTGCTCAACTATTTGCCTGATTGCAAAGATTTGGTCGCGGCAACCGCGCTTCGCCTTGAAGCCCGCTTGATTCTTGCGGGCGACTGATTTGTTTCATATGGGTACTTGGCTAGATACATCCGAAGGCGCGCCAGACCCTGGGATGCCAGAGCTCCGTTGGCCCCACACTGCTGGCGACAGTGCAGGTTCACCCCTGCACCACGATGAGGAGGAGATGGATTTGCAGGAGAGAGATGGTCACGTACAGAAGTTTTGATGTTCACGTACAGATGTTTGTAATTTGAGGGAGCTGTAGACCTTTAGCTACATGGCTGAGTAGTAGTCCAAAAATGAATTGACTGAGATGCATTCCTCTTTGATTTTGAAGCGATTAATTTTTCATAACAGTGCTGAAAGTAGTAATAGGGTGAGCAAGTCTCCCCGGGGGGGTGTAGACCCCATGTATTAAGATAGGGTATAGGAGTAATTTTTGAGAGAGGGTCTACACTAATGTATTAAGATAGGGTATAGGGGGCGTACATGTTTTAAGATTAGTAATAGCGGCCGCCACGTATTAAGATTAGTAATAGCGGCCGCAACGTATTAAGATTAGTAATAGCGGCCGCCACGTATTAAGATTAGGAATATCCTCCGCAATGTATTAAGATTGGGGATAAATCTAGGGGTGTTCCAGGGGGTGAGTAGTAAGGTGGGAGCAGATCAGAGTGATTTCCGGAGCCACTTGTCACGTGATTTTAGAGGTCATTTAGGGATTAGCAGGGAATTATACATGCAGCGCGCAGGGAATTGTACAGTCAGCGCGTACGTACAGGCGGGGAATTGTACAGGCAGCGCGCATTAACGGATTATTTCCCTCGCAGTAAACTTCAACATTTTTTGGTTTAACCACAGCAATGTATTAAGATTAGGTATAGCCGCCGCGATGTATTAAGATTAGGTATAGCCGCCGCAATGTATTAAGATTAGGTATAGCCGCCGCAATGTATTAAGATTAGGTATAGCCGCCGCAATGTATTAAGATTAGGTATAGCCGCCGCAATGTATTAAGATTAGGTATTGCCGCCGCAATGTATTAAGATTAGGTATAGCCGCCGCAATGTATTAAGATTAGGTATAGCCGCCGCAATGTATTAAGATTAGGTATAGCCGCCGCAATGTATTAAGATTAGGTATAGCCGACCCTAAATAGCAAGATGGCGCAGCGGAAGCGTGCTGGGCTCATAACCCAGAGGTCGGTAGATCGAAACTACCTCTTGCTGATCTGGCATTGTCACAGTACTAGTGGACTTTTACGCGCTCATAACATGGAAAAAAGTTAAATAAAAGAAAAAAAATGATTAATAAGTACAAAATAACAGACACAGTACAAATTAAGCACATGCAAATACAAATTTAATCAAACGTTTACATGATGATAGTACAAAAGAAAAGAGTATTAAAGTACATTTAGCCGAGTAGTTAATAAAGTCGACAACAAAAATTTGAGTAACTAACGAAGAATTAAGGAATTTAGAAAAAAATTACTGTCGACTTTACTACACTTCGACTTATTTTACATTAAATTTATCTAATTCACATATAATTACTTATAAAGTTTAAAACATGAACGTCATGAACCTTGTTCAGTTTTGTTTGAAAAAATTTAAATAGTTGAAATGCTGCAAATATTGTGTAAAATCCACACAAATTATCAGTTTTCTGAACTGGTTGTCGTATCATTTTCTGATACTTTTTATTCAAAAATTTGTATTTTGTGATTGGACGAGCCAAAGGATCAGCATAGTAATAAGTTCGATTGAGTCGAGCAATCATTATCCAATGCTCTCCAGCTTCACTGCTCGGAGAAGTGTTGATGATAGCAAAACTGAATGTGGGTAGCCTTGGAACACAATCTGCTGGAAACGATCCAATATAGCGGTATTTGAGTTCTGGGATTCGTTCAATAATCTGTATCAGGGAAGTGTTATCCGTGACAAACAATTTTTCTCTGCTTTATTTCGCAAGTACCATTAACACACGGATTTCTAACTGTACAGTCAAGCTGAAAAGACTCATTCTCTTCATAAAAGCAACAATCATTGGACTTTTTTTCTTGCTCTAATAAAAGGTTGCTTGACTTTTTAATTTTGTCAACAGAATTGTTATGGGATTTGGGGTAGAATAAAATAATTATAAAAAGAAGTACCAGGAAAATTAGGAGAGGAACGTAAACAAAAATGTTCGAATTAGTTCGCCCCCAGTTAACGTCCATTTTAAGAAATTATTTGGTGAAGAGAATGGCAACTGGGTGACGATAATATATAACCCAAAAATGTTCCAATGCAGAAAGCAATGATGTAAAACCCATAAAAAACTGAAAAAAATATGAAAAAATTTTCGTTAACGCAAAAATCTTCAGACATTTTTAGCAACCGTTCCGAACTGATCAACTTTAACAGTGGACATCCTTTCTCCTAGAACAATTAATTCTGTCACGCTTCTTAGCGGGCGGTCGAAAAACATTTCTAATCGGATACTTTCACCGCTGAGCTCAGGATAATGAATACTTTCTCCAGCATCTTGAAGTGAAGTGAGATCAAATACAAGCACGTAATGGTTCTGAAATAGATTATGTGGTAACGCGGGAATCTCTTCGTTAAAATTCATTGCTTTCATTGTTGTTACATATGCCCTACAGTCATTGGTTGTATCAACTGATACTATAGCTCTACCTCCTCGAACAATTCTTAGTTCTCGTAAACCAAATTTCTGATAATGGAAAGGATTTTCTTGAAAATGTCCTGTGAATGCTGAATTTGTGTTCATCGCAATAGCTACTCTTCTGATTGGAGCATTGTTAAAAACATTTTCCTGAATAAACTGGTTCTGTCCTGAAGGAATAATAAATGTGCGTGCAATTGTTTCCATAAAGTTGTAACAAGCAGGTTGATGAGTTAATTGATATTTGATAGTCTGGTGATACACTTCGTTAACAACAACACGTCTTGTAAACAGGGAACAGTCAAGAACTTTAAGGGAGACGTGAGGATTGTAGGAGATCATGTAAAAATTGGGTCTTGCACGAATCAATTTAAGTCTAACTTTTGTATTTGGAAGCAGTAACTTTTCACATTGGAACAAATCAATTGCTAATTTACCGTGATAAGTAGTTCCATTTTTCAGCAAAAGTTCTTCCTCTCGATATATAAAAGGGCTTTTCTCAAAATCGCTGGGTTCTTTTTCAAATTCATATCCATGACAAGCCAAAATACCTTCATTATTTCTTGTGGAAGCGTTAAATTCATTAGAAATTATAGCTTTGTGTCCATAGAGACCATTTGAGTTGTAAACCTGTTGATTGTTCAGATACAACTCACAGTTGGAAAAGAGCGAGTGCAATAAATTGTTGACGTGAGTTAGATAATGCAAATCATCATCTGTGAAAGACATTCCCATATCTGCTTTTCCATGCTCGTCTTTTTTCATAAAGTCATCAAACAATCTTCCCTTTTGTAATCCAACTTTGATTTGAAGGTGGATATCTCTCATATCAAGATATATGCTTCTATCTGTTTCAAACTCGAACTCAATGCTGCTTTCATCCAATGAAGTACTGGGATAAACTTCTTGAACGTGAGAAGATTCAATTGGTTCCAAAACAGGAATTTTGTCAAAAATCTCCAAGCAAGAGTTCGTAAAGTGACCATAACGAAAGTTGCTATCGTTTGTTGATCTAGTATTCATTTTAGCTTAGAAAAAATATCTTTTCTAGTTCGACGACGTCGACTGGTTTTTGGGGTAATTCTTCGAATTATGCGCCGTTTCCTAATTTTTCCACCACCTAGCTGTTTACGTAATGTTTTCTTTCCAACATCTGCAGCCACAGATTTGAATTTTTTCTTTCCAGTTAGAACATTTCCAATTTCTGGTGCAGCTATATCAAGCAAATCAGCACCAACTCTTTTTGCTGCTGGGACAACATATCTCCTCAAGAATGGAATAGCTGTCCTCCCAATTGTTTGTGCTAACGCTCCGAATCCTCTTCCCCTCTGTCTTGAATAACCACGAAAATACGGTAAATCACTATCAGCAACCATTTTCTACAACTTTAAATCTAAAAATGATTGTCAGAAGTTTTTCTAAACATTAGTACCGCTCTTGTCACACCAACAGAGTTGAAAGGAACTTTTTCACCATAAGAGTCCCGGAGCTCGAGTTTTATGCTGTGGAATGAGTTTTTTAGAATTTTTTTAAATTGTAAGTTTGGAAAATTTTGATAATTCATGTATTGTCCCGTTGAGATGATATCTCCATTCTTAACTTTTGATATAAACGGAATGCATCGTAAAAGAGCAGCTTTTGTATCACCCACAATATTGTATTCAACAATATCACTATATATCATTAAGGTGTGTATTCGTACAATGTCATAAGGAAACTTGGGAAAATGTGGACCACCACCACTCATGAAAACACCCATACCATAAACAGCTTCTTCGCATCCAAAGACATGACAAAGATCGGCACTAAAAATGACAAGTAAAGAGTTCTGGTTTGGAAGACTCAAAGAAATTCGCTGTGTAATTTTGTTAACGTGTAACTTGATGGGCGTTTTTTCATATTTTTCACGTTCCTGAATTTTTCTATTCATTTCATTGACAATATCAGAGATCGAGGGGTATAGACCTGGATCAAGTGTGTAATAATCCGATGGTTTTGTATCTGGTGTTGCTTCATCTAGATAGAAGAATTTACCCTCTGTTATGTTTTGGTACAAGGAAGGATACGACAGTTCTGTTATCGCTACCTCCCATTCTCCATCAAGATTAATTTGTTCAGGTAGAAAATTCGTGAAAGAACTTAGTGTATTGTTTGGGTAACAATCAAACGACGCATTGGAAACCAACTCAACAGTGAAAGAACTCATCTTTAAATGATACACTTTGAAAGCTCTTGTTCATAAAATTTACCTAGAATTTCATCACCTTGTTCTCCACAAAGGTTATAGGTTGGCGGTTTAAAAGTAGCAACTTTAACAATTTTGAATATTTCATTTGTGAACTGTGATTTATAACCTTTTCTGAATGGAATATCTTTTTTTGATATACGAACATTTTCACCAACTTTAAAACGTGGTCATTTATATTGGTTAATTGGGTTTCTGTAAAAAATTGACAAAAAGTCTTTGTTTGTTACATTTTTTGGAGCTCTACCTGTTGAGCGATTAACTCTTGTGTTCATAGTTTTGACAAAGGAATCCATTTTTCTCATGTATTTGTCACCATTTTCTTCCATATAGCGATAAATAAGGTTTTTCAGGGATTTAATGGCTCGTTCTGCTACAGCAGCTTTCGTTTCACTTCCAGTAGAGTAAATTTTAATTTTCTTGTCCATACAAAACTTTCGAAACTCACCTCTAAACTCTGTTCCCTGGTCAACCCATACTTTCGCGGGCATACTTTTTTTACGCAACATTTTTTTGAAAGCTACAACTGCATCGGTAGAGTACTTTGACTTCATTGGTTGCACACGAACAAAGCGAGAAAAGACGTCAACACATACTAATAAATACTTCACTCCATTATTAGTATCCGATAATTTATCCATAAAAGCTAGATCGAGACACCAGATCTCATTGATTCGCTTAGCAAATGCTGGTAATCTTTTGAAATGTCGTGTTGCATGACGATACTTTGTGTAGGAATCTTTACTGTGTAGAAAGTAGGCAACTTTCTTTTTGGATAACCCACTTGCCTTTTGTAGATTTTTAATTGATCCATATGCGGCTTTTCCATCTCTGTACAGCCTTTGTAGCTTGGCTTTTTCAGATTTTGAAAGGAATCCAGCTCCCTCTGTCTTTGCTTTTGGCATCTCTGTTTATTACTTTTTGCAGATTTATTCCGGTAGCATCAAGTATTGTGTAATATATGTCGGGAAAATCAACGTTCTTTCTTTTTAATGCAAAAATAAAATCTGCAAAAGCTACTTCTGTATCTCTTCCATCTAATAAAATTGTGTCGTTGAGAGATAGCTTGACTCGCGGTGAATTCAAAATTTGATCTACAATTGATTCGTTCTTTAAAGATCTGGTTTTGTTGCTGATTTCCTTGTAATTAGGGTTCAAATGTGTTGGGACAGAAACTGGTTTCTGCTCAAAAGTGTCCAACTTTTTAACTTCTAATTTGAATTTTTGTTCGTAAAGGTGTTGAGGAATCAAAACAAACTGTTCCATTTCAAGACAATCGATTAATGATAGATGGTGTCAAAATTGATATAAGCTCTATTCCTTTTCGTGAACTTAAAATTGCTCTTCTTTTATTTATTCCGGTTCTTTTTAGCACGAGTTGATGAATTTCGTCTCTGTACTTTATTACGTCTTGTTTTTGTATTTCCTGTAGTTGTCCCCCGAGAAGATTTACTATGCATTCGTTTAGAAACTGAATGAAATCTTTTGGACAATTTCTTAGGAACAATTTCTTGAAGTTCTGGGAATACGTTTGGAACGTTATCAGCGTAGAGAGATGTTGTGTGTTCATCGTTCAAAAAAGTAATCTCTTGTTTCGTTTTAGGGAGAAAAAAATTAGTGGGAATAGAACCACTGTTTCTGCAAAATCTAAGAGAGTCGACTGTTTTAGGAGTTAGATCAATGAGTAAGTGACCATACGGGATTGAAGTAGCTTTTGTATACCAATCTTTTAATTGTGATCCTAACCCGAGCTGTTGACTAAGAGTGTTAATCTGGAGAACATCTCTAGGAGACTTGAATAAAACTATATGAGTATTTTGTAACTCAATATCTCTTCCCAACCTACTCTGATGAAAAAGATTATGCTTTATATATATTGTACTAAGACCTTTGTGTCTTCCAGCTGTCGCGATTTTAACAAATTCTTTCGAGCTTGAGATTTCTTCACAAGAATCATCAAAAATCAGCAAATACTTTGTTCCATTATTGGGTAGACTCTGAATGAACTCAAAGTCAACTCCTTGAATAAATTGAATGTTTTTAATGTTTTTGGACATTAGACCGTAAACTGATTGATAATGTTGATAAAAATAGTAAATTTTATCAAAATCGGGTTGAAAAGTTCCAATAATTAGCCAATCATGGATAAGATGAGATTTTCCAGACCCGCTTGGTCCCACCAATGAAATAAAAATGCGTTCCTTAGTAGAGATTATTTTGTTCATAGTTTAGGAGAAGGTAAAATATAACCGACTGTACTAGATAAGATAGCAATCCAAACTGTTGTTTCTTCACAGGTTTCGGCAAGAGTTATTCTTACTATACAGCACGCTAATATTAACAGAATAACAAAAAATTGGGACAAAAAAACCACCAGAGATCTATTACAAGTCTGTCCAAAACATTTCCACGATTGTCGTTCCTGGTTATTATCATCAAAGACAAAATTACCTAAATTTAAACCGTTATCTGTATGCTCGGTCATTTATACCTTATTTTTAAGGGAAAATCAATTTTTTGAACTGGGAATGCAACTTCTCACTGATTTCAAAAGTAGTAAAATAAAAATAATAAATTACAAAACGATCACAAATACAAATAGAAATTACAAATAGAAATTACAAATATTATACGTTATCAAAAAAATCCAGAGTCCAAGTTCCGTAAGCATAAGCTTTCTTCTCTGCACAGTGAAATGTCTTTTTGTGTCGATACGGATAATTGCTACAATCCCAGTCAGGATCCGAGTTATTGAGAAGTTTGGAAACTTTTGGACAACCAAGATCATCTAGATTCTCCACATCTTTACACAAGTAATTTGAGAGAAGATTACACTTCTCTAACCCTTTTGCAAAGTATTCTGTTGTAGCTGAACAATGTTGGTGAATGATTGATGACAACTCAGTGTATTCCAATTTTCCATTGTTCCAATTAATCCCATGTAAATTTTTAGTGTTCCTTTTTGCTTGAAAAGTAGGTCTATAGTCTTTGGGTGGGAGGAAACTGTATCCCAATACAATTCCATCCTTGAAAACACCCAACTCCTTGACAATTTTCCCTTCCAAGCACTCAATATCAAACACAACGAGAGACATTCTTTTTTCTAGGTTGAATTATTACAAAAATGATTAGCAGTCTAGCATTTTGAAAATTTGAGGATGATAAAATTTAATAAAGACACAAAAGATTAACCCAGTTAAATGTCCCAAGAAACATGAGCTTGGAAAATTTGGTAACATGTAACAGTATCCTGGTCCCTTGTTTGTAGTTGCTTTAACCGCTCCAGCAGAATCGTGTAGTATAGCATGTAATCGAAAAACTTTCAATCTAGCAAAGAAAATATCTAAAAAGGAATTTCCATAACCAATAAGTCCTCCATGAGGAAATTTTTGGTTAATTTCCTCCAAATTTATATTCTCGTCCCAAATTTTACAGGCCGCTAAAAAACAGTTTTTGCGTTTTTCATTTTCGGGAAACATTGAAAGGATGCTTCCGTAGCAATTGAATATGTTGACAAGAATGACAATATCCATCAACTTTGCGTTCCTTCATCCATGTCAATGCAAGTTTTCTTAAACTTTTCAATATAAGATAAAAGTGTAGGGAGATGCTCTAGTAAGTTCTCGTACTCTTCTTTTTTTAATTCAATATTTGTCAGAAAACTCCACTGATATCCGTTCCAACGATGTTGTGAAATGGTAACTTGTTGTTTATCTGAACGATATATGAGACTTGTTCTGCGTAATCCGTTGTGATTAACCCACTTAAAGTGTGAAATTTGGGACTCTATGTCCAAATTTTCTAATTTGGGAAAATTTTGAGCTTCAAGAACAGTATAGGAATATCTTTTAAGTTCGTAATGAAGTCTAACGTGAAAAACCTTTGACTTGTCTCTGAGACTCAAAAAAATGTTTCTTGAGCAGCCAATATCCCAACTCATTCTCAGATCAAAGATTTTTAAAATGAAAAATTTATTGTAGAGAAGACAAAGACATATTACAAAATCACACAACAATTATTATTGAAATGTACATTGTTCAATGTTAGAAAAGTCATTCAAATTTTGAATCAGTTCCTTGAACTCGTCCAAAGTGTAGCTGACATAAGTCACCTGCTTGAACTCATTGTTTTCCTTGCGACAAAAGAGCCGAATCTGCACATAAATGGAGGCTGGATTCTCCTGAACGTATTGAATGAAAGTCACATATATTCGTCGATTTCGTCCTATGCTGACCTCTCTGACTTTGTGACATCGTTGCAGCACATCCTCCATAGATGGGTTCTTATCAAATTGAGTCGGGTGCTCACTCAGTTCCAACTCCCCATCCAGGATATTGTTCTTGAGGAAACAGAATTTCTTGAATTCGTAATCTCCTATTCGAAGTTGTTGGTACTTCTCAAATGTTCCAGAATTATCTTTTTTGAAGACTTGGAAAGTTGGTTCGGAATAATTTTGTCCGTTTTTAAAAATCTGGGACACAGTAAATCTCCCAATTCTTTTTGGGTTAGAACCAAAGTCTATATAAAATGGAACCGAATCAGTTCCAGTTTTAGGTTGAGAATCGGTAAACATAGACGGAGCACTCGAGTAAAACGGAGAGACTTGAGAGAGAGACATTTTATGAACTTAATGTGACAGAGAGAAATTAATTGAATGATTTGACTTGCAATTTTACTTCCTCTATTGTTTCCGATCACCTTTATTTGGTAATGATGTCATTATCTTTCTTTCATTTCCAAATATGAAAAGTTCAATTGCGTCATTTTGCAAAAATTCCTTATAAGGAAACTTAGTCAGAAATTTTAAGTTGAGCAAACATTTGAACTAGAGCAGCATATTTATCTTGATGTTTAGCACGTCTGTGTTGCATTAGAGAGTAATAGTGTTTGAAATATTTAGAACAAGTAAAACAACGGATTTTTCTGAGTTGCTGTCTCTTGAACTGTGTCATTTTTCAAATGAAATTTTCGCTGCGTTTGAACTGAATTGCGTTATTTCCTTATACGGTAGTTTAAAAGAATCACTCCAAAATCACTTTGGTTACAGAATGGCAGCAGTTATGTGTCAAGTTTTACCTGACTTTTATAAAAAATTTTGTGAGAAATCCTTGTTCATTTGCGTATCAGTTAAGGATTATAAACCTTACTTGCTTACTAGTGAATACTCTGTTGCGTCTCACAATTACACTTTTTGTCCTCTGAAAATTTGTTCTTATCACATAATTCTCATTTCATCTTCCATTAATGAATTACTCCAAAATTTGGATGATTTATCTTTTCAATATCAGACAGTGGACTGCTTATACACCTTATATAAACATCAGTTTTTTGGTCACACAAACGAAGAAGCAGGACTTGTTTTCACCCAATTGAAGAGAGCGGTACAAAATAATTCGGAAAACAAATTTGTTGAAAAACTACCCAGCGTGTCTAAGAAGAGATCGAGTAGAAAAAAGTTCAAGAGACATCTACTGAGAGCTGAGCAAAGAAATGCAAGCACACAAACATTGAGATCATCCTTCTTCGACCGAATTCAGTCTCTTAAGAGCTCAAAGTATGAGAGTGAATTAATAAAAATTGTTGATTGTTTACTAGATGGTCATGGAATAATTGATAACCCCATGTTGTACTTTGAAGTTAGAAAGTAATAAAGTGTTTGTACTAAAATGTTTTATTATTAGTGTATATTCTAAAAGTCGAAATTTGAAGTCGATTTGTTTGTTAAATATCGAATTTTCACACAACATTTTTTGTTAAAAGTCAAAAATAGAACCTCAGATTTTTCATTAAAAATCAAAAATGTTACCAAACTGTGCGTGCAAAATGTGCACTTTTTTCTCATTTTTCTTAGTTTTACGGTATGGTTTTAAGCAAAAAATATAAATTTTAATAATTTTTAAAATGACAAGTTTTGAATCTGTTCTTGCAGCTTAAAAATCGGATTTGTAACAGTAATTTTTTCTTGAAAATCGAATTTTTTCTCGACATTTTTTGTTAAATATCGAAAATAAATTCGACAAATTTCTTAAATATCAAAATTAAATTCGGTATTTTTCTTAATTGTCGAAAAACAAATTTTCAATAATAACCAAGTACCTAAATTATAAAGTAACCTTTCGTGTTAATCTTTTATTCTGGAAAACTATAAAAAAATTATAAAATTGAAAATGTAAATTTAATACGAAACACCCAAAAGGTATTCAGAAACTTTATTATTTTTACGAACAAATACAAAATAGTTTACAAAATTGAACATAGAAATCATTCAAAAAGAGTTTCAATAACATATTCTGGTAAGTTCTGAATTTCATTACCGAAACCTCTTTGTCGCTCAATTCTACCAGGTAGTTGAGTTGGTTGAACAGTGACTGGGGTATTAGGTACATCACTCAAAAAGATAGGGTTGTGAGCTGTTCCTTCCTCAATCGATGGGGTTGTCATCGAGGGTGTAGTTGACATGTCAGTAGATCCATAGTACTGCGCTGGATGAAAGTTTTCCAGATCGTTAAATGACGTGGTGGTACTAGTATCAATACTCAACTCGCTATGTTCTCTTCTATGAGCTCTTGAAGCTATTTGGAGAAGATTATTTTCCACCTCCGGGCCTGATACCTCACCTACATCCGGTGTAGTGAACCAACTGTTTGGAATTTGCCCTTCCTCCCAAGGAAATGTGTACTGAATATTTCCAGCTACGTAGTTGGCAGCAAAAATCAGATCCATTAACGTGAGGATAGTGGTGTCCACTGACAACAGCAACTTCGTGTCCCATCGCGTGAGTTCCGAGTTGATTCTCTGTGATTGGGACCTGTCCCTGATGATATGTATCAAACTGTTGTCGCTGGTGCTCAATAATGTGCCACACAGTAATGGGTAAAGTGATCAGAGACTCATACAGTCCGTTTGATAAATCTCGAACTCCTAACCGAGCAATATCCTCAGTAAAAGAAAATGAGTACAGAAGGTTATTATTTTGAACGGTGAACTCGATTTTGGAATAAATGATAGAAGAGGTTTTTGTTAGAAAGTGATGAGAATAGATGAAAAGATTCTTGTCGAGAACGCGATAAAAGCAATCAGTGGAGAGAAAGTTATAAAGCAGCAAATTTCCTTTTTAGGAAGGGAACAGGATATATAAATTAGATTTAAACAAAAGTTAGAACTGAAGTAAGTATTTTTAAACAAAAAGAAAGTGAATGTTGGAGCTCGATAGCAGGATAAAGTGTTGAGGAGTAGTTAGTATAATGTGAGAAAGTAGTGATGATGTTTTCAGAGAAGTTGGATCAAATGATAATGTCAAAATCAACAACCTCTATATATAGTGTGCTCTGTCCAATCAGACAACAGTAACCAAAGATGGAAGATTTTATGAGAAAAAGTGACGTTTAGCTTGAAATTTCTGGACGAACTGAAATTCAAATCCAAATTTGGGTAAAATTTTCTAACAAGGTAGGAAGTGAAGGATACATACAGGTTTCCGACTATGCTTTTACCTAAAATGGTCTATTTAAGTTGAAATGAAGTGACATAATTTACCAAAAAAGTCAAGTTTTGATAAATTTTTTCCAATTCGTCAAATTTCAGATCAATCTCGGAAAATGTTCCATTTTTGGAATCAAATTTCTATATATATATACGTTAGGTAAACGAATTCCGAACCTGATCAGTACTCACACTGCATTGTAGTCGTTGTAATAATGGAAGTACAAAGCACTCTGTAGTGAAGAAGTTATTGTTATTGGTTCTGGGAGAGGAACAAAGTTTGTTTGTGAAATATTTCTGTACTGTTCCAATATATCGGGGACGGAGTTCAAAATGAACAACAATTCGTATTTGCTTACATGCAATTCTGAGGATAAATCGAAAGACTGTTTCGCAATAAACTCCTCATATTCAATTTTTTTAATAGAGAACGTTGCATACTCAAGTCCTTTACTAAATCGGATTATTCTGTTGGATTTTGTGAAAATGTCCAAAAAATTGTAAAAAAAAGTATGAATCTACATCAATTTCGTCAATTTTGTATGAATCAGGTATACCTTCTTTTCTCTTGTAAATCTTCTCCAATATTTGTAAGTGAATTTTGATCAACATGTTTCACAAATGAGTAAAGATTCACGTATTAATCTATTAAAATAAAAAAATGTTAAAAGAGAGAATGAGATAAGCAAAACGATATCATTAACTTTTACAACAAGTTTCTTAATACTAAAATTTGATTGGTTTGTAGTTTGTAATATAATCACGTTAACGTCAATTGTATATAAGTTATCTTCAATTAAAGTAGGAGTTTTCTTCTCTAATGTTTTAATATTATTGTAAAAACACATTTAGTGTTTTATCGATGAAATTACAAAATTAGTTTGTTTACAATAATATTTGTATTCTCTAAGTGAGCAAGCATCTGACAGATAGATTTTGTTAAGAAGTCTGTTTTGGGATGAATAGTATTGTTTTGTAAAAAAGTAACACAAATCAGCAATATGACAAATAAATATATCTTAAGATTTCCGATTTTCCTCCAAGGAATAAGGTTACACATTTTTGATGTTTTCTGGATTTAAATACAATGTATAATGTAACACTGAGACTGCTTCGTAGGAAGTTCTTGAACTTTCGTATTGCGTAATGTTACTAAAAATAGAAATTACGTCATTTCCTTATATGGAAATAATTAGTCATAAAAGTTATTGTAACTAAAAAACCAAAAATTGTATTCATTCTCACTTTGTTATCAGATACAGTTGCTCGGCAATTTACTTAAAATTTATTCAATTTATTTTAGATCACAACAATACAATGCCTTCTCTTGATAGAAATCTACCTGTCAAATTCTCAAAGTGCGAGAAAATGGTTGTCAAGCAGCAAATGGCTCGACACAAAAAATCGTGTGATAGTGGGACTTTAAAATGTCGCAAGTGTCCACATTTCTACACAAAGAGGAAAGAGGACTTGAACTACCACCTTGCTAAGCATCACGCTCCTCAAGAAAAGAAGCTTAGTACAGTGTGCACTATGTGCTTGGAGGAATTTCCAAGTTTTTATTCTCTTCAACAACATAAGAGACGGAAACACGGAACATCGACCAAAGTTGGAACCAAATCCAGCGAAAACTTGAAAGAAGTACTAGAATCGGAAGAATTGGATAGGAACAACGAACAGTTACAGCAGGAACTTAGTGCCTGTCAACACTTCTTTGACAATACTGAGATGGAGAATGGGAGACATAGAGTATTCAATTTTAAATTGTCGAGACTTGATCCCAGCGAAATTAATGAAAAACTGAAGGAAGTGTTTGAAAAGCTTAACTGTGCTGCAAAAATAAATTTATCCCTGGGATTTATTTTACGAAATGTTGACACAGACGAATACCGATACTTTTATGCTCATGAGAACAACACCTTCTTTGAGAAGTCTCATTTACTTTGTTCTAAGGGAGACTTAGTCTCACTTTAGGATAGAGTAGAGAAATTGGATTTGATTGAGACTTGTGCTCAAGAAAGGGCAAACACAAAATGGCGGTATGCACTAACTACGAATGTAACAGTTTTCTGTGCTCTTCTCAACAATATCCCAATGGGATGTTTAGATGCTGTTATACCTGAACAGTTGTTGAGGAGAAACGATGTAAATTGTCTTGTTACGAATGGATACGGAGAAACCTACAAGGACTACCTTTGCTTGTTTAGAGCTGTGGCTGTTCACTTGTATGGATCAGCTGAGCTGGAAACAAACGCAGCTAAGTTGTTCAGTGACTTTCTCCACGAGTCTGGTCATGACGCAATTAACTTTAGAGGAGTGTCAATGGATCACCTTGTGTTTGTTGAAAATGCTATAAAACACAACATTTTCATTTATGACATTGACATTGAGGACGGGGATTTTGTAGGTGAACTTGCCAGAAGAAGTATTGAGATGTACGAGAACAACGTTAATCTACTGCGCTACAACAACCACATTTGCTATGTTGATGATATCAACACGTTTTTCAAACTATTCCGCTGTCCTAATTGTGATACCTTTATTAAGCGTGCTGGTAATTTCCACCGTCACGTGAAATCTTGTAAAGATAGGATACAGCACATTTATCCGAAGAGTGTTTACACTTTGAGAGAAACTTTGTTCGATAAACTTGACGGTTTTGGAATTGGATATGAGGAAGAACAAAAACTGTTCAAAAACTTGGCTGTATTTGACTTCGAATCAATCTGCGTTCCATCTAATGAACTATAAGATACCAATACAACTACTTGGATAGGAAAACATGAACCAATATCTGTGTCAATTTCCTCTAATTTATTACAAGAACCTATTTTCCTTTGCAACAGAGACCCCAAGTCACTGATTGTATCTTTTGTTGAAGCATTAGAAGAACTAGCTAGCAGAAGTAAAGCAGAAATTTTGCAAAAATTTTCCTCAATTGAAAATGCAATTAAAAACAGAGTAAGTTCTATTTTCGAGAAGCTAAATGGAAGGAAAGATGAGAGTACTCCAATGTTTGAATTTCAATATATCGAAGAAGAAGAAATTGATATGTCGACTCAATTCCTCCAAATTCAGAAAAATCAACTTCTCGAACTACAACAACATTTTGAACGTTATGTCAGCATTTTACCTGTATTTGGATTCAACAGCGGGAAATATGATCTGAATCTTATCAAGTCTTATTTACTACCCTACCTCATTCACGAGCGCGATATTCAACCAACGGTTATTAAAAAAGCTAATCATTTTGTATCCTTTAAATTTGGCGATGTTCAGTTTCTCGATATTCTAAACTTTCTTGGTGGAGCAACATCACTAGATTCGTTCCTCAAAGCTTACAAGACAAATGAGACCAAAGGGTTTTTCCCTTATGAATGGTTTGACTCACCAAACAAATTGGATGTAACTTTCCTACCCCCTTACGAATGTTTCTTTAGTAAGTTGAGAGATCACAATCCCTTGGAAAAAGAATTTACGGATTTCACAAAATTGTTGAATAGTGGACTTTCCCAACAGGAAGCTCTGAAAAAACTTAGTTGAAGGTAGTGCCGCCCTCGGGATTCGACAACTACAATTACCTGGAAAGTGTGTGGGAGCACGAACAAATGACAACTTTTCAAGACTTTGTCAGGTGGTATAATAACAAAGATGTTGTCCCGACACTAGAAGCGATGCAGAAAATGATGGAATTCTATCATAACAAAGGGATTGATATGTTAAAACTGGGTTGCACACTACCTAATTTAGCAAATATTTGTCTACACAAATCAACTAATAGTAAATTCTATCCTTTCGTTGAAGCAGACAAAGATTTACATGATAAAATACGCGAAGATATGACCGGTGGTCCCTCTATTGTGTTTACTAGAAAAGCAATTGTGGATCAAACCTACATTCGAAACACAGAAAACATTTGCAAATCAATTGTGGGTATAGACGCCAGTCAACTTTACCCCTTCTCAATGTGTCAAGAAATGCCCACTGGGCTTTACACTAGATGGGAGTTTGATTCAGACTCTCAGAAGTTTAAAGCTAGACAAAATAAATCGAGGAAATTTGAGAACATGGTTATGTCGTACCTACAATCTCAACGTCCTAACTGCACTATTGAAAGCTACTACACAACTGGAACTCAGAAAAAGATTGATTGTTTTAATGTAGACGGATTTTGTGCTCACTGTGAAACTATTTTTGAAGCAATGGGTTGTTACTTTCACTTTAGTGCATGTCAGGAAGCAAGAGCAAGCATGTCAGAGGAAGAGACTCAGAAAGGATTAAAGAAACGGGAATACGATGAACTAAGACGAGACTATTTGCGAAACAAAGGATATAAAGTTGTTGAGATATGGGAATGTAACTGGTGGGAAACTGTCAAAGGTGATGAATCTGTAAAAATTCACGTGAGAAACAATTTCCCATTCAAGCTACCTCTGACTCAAGAATCTCTACTTACAAAGATAAGAGAAGATAAACTATTTGGTTACGTTCAGTGTGATCTCGAAGTTCCAGATGGGTTGAAATACAAATTCTCGAACTTTCCACCAATCTTTAAAAACTATAATGTTAGTCGAGCAGATATTGGTGATTATATGAGGGATTATGCAATTGATAACGATTTACTCAAGCAACCGCAACGCATGTTAATTTCAAGCTTCAAGTTGGAGAATGGAACAGTCATAACACCATTACTCAATTTTTACCTTAGTCTTGGGCTAAAATGCACCAAAATTTATCGTTTTGTTCAGTACACACCCAAAAAATGCTTCAAAAATTTTGTCCAATCGGTTGTTGTAGAAGAGTTGGAGATGAAAATCCTGAATCAAGCGTTGTAGCAGAAACAATGAAATTGTTAGGGAATAGTTCCTATGGTTACCAAATCATGGACAGAAGCAGACATACAGAGACAAAATACTTGAACGATGAAAAGACACACAAAGCTATCAACGGGAAATTGTTTAAGAGACTTAACAGTGTGTCAAAAGAACTATACGAAGTTGAACTTGTAAAATCAAAAATTGAGCACCGTGAACCGATAATAGTCGGCTTTTTTATACTTCAGTACGCAAAATTACGTATGTTGGAGCTTTATTACAATTTTTTTGATAAATTTTGCGATGTCGACACGTTCGAAGAGTTAGAAATGGACACTGACTCCTTATACTTAGCTCTAGCGCACGATAATTTGTACGATTGCATTCGTCCATCTAAAAAAGCAGATTGGGAAACTCTGAGGGAACACGATTGTGATGATTCTTTCAAAGCTGATGCTGTACAAAATTTCTTCCCTAGAACTTGTTGTGATAAACATAAAAAGTACTATAAGCGTGAACCAGGTCTGTTCAAGGAAGAATTTAGATGTACTGAAATGATTTGTCTCTGTAGCAAAACATATTGTTGCTACGATGCCGAATCGGATAAGTACAAATTCAGCAGCAAAGGACTGAACAAACGAACATTGGAAGAGACCGGAGATGGACCATTGGAAAAATATCGGCGATTGATGGAAGAAATCATCAATTTAACATCTACAAATAGAGGATTTCGGACAATCAACCACTGCGTCGCTACCTATGAACAAACAAAGAAAGGACTCTCATTTTTTTATCCTAAACGAAAAGTGTTAGCTGATGGAATTCATACTGTACCCCTGAACTTGTAATTTATTGAATCAATTTTTGTATTGTGAGCGCTCTCTGTTGTGTTTAAAATTACTTATAATGTACTTGATTAATACTGTGTCTGTCTTTTTGTACCTTCATAATTCATTCTTTTAAAAATTTTCAATTTTCTCATTTTTAGTGGATATAACTGACCTTAATACATTGCGGCGGCTATACCTAATCTTGATACATTGCGGCGGCTATACCTAATCTTAATACATTGCGGCGGCTATACCTAATCTTAATACATTGCGGCGGCTATACCTAATCTTAATACATTGCGGCGGCTATACCTAATCTTAATACATTGCGGCGGCTATACCTAATCTTAATACATCGCGGCGGCTATACCTAATCTTAATACATTGCGGCGGCTATACCTAATCTTAATACATTGCGGCGGCTATACCTAATCTTAATACATCGCGGCGGCTATACCTAATCTTAATACATTGCTGTGGTTAAACCAAAAAATGTTGAAGTTTACTGCGAGGGAAATTATCCGTTAATGCGCGCTGCCTGTACAATTCCCCGCCTGTACGTACGCGCTGACTGTACAATTCCCTGCGCGCTGCATGTATAATTCCCCGCCTGTACGTACGCGCTGACTGTGCAATTCCCTGCGCGCTGCATGTATATTTCCCTGCTAATCCCTAAATGACCTCTAAAATCACGTGACAAGTGGCTCCGAAAAATCACCCTGATCTGCTCCCACCTTACTACTCACCCCCTGGAACACCCCTAGATTTATCCCCAATCTTAATACATTGCGGAGGATATTCCTAATCTGAATACGTGGCGGCCGCTATTACTAATCTTAATACGTGGCGGCCGCTATTACTAATCTTAATACGTGGCGGCCGCTATTACTAATCTTAATACGTGGCGGCCGCTATTACTAATCTTAAAACATGTACGCCGCCTATACCCTATCTTAATACATTAGTGTAGACCCTCTCTCAAAAATTACTCCTATACCCTATCTTAATACATGGGGTCTACAAACCCCCCCCCCCCGGGAGACTTGCTCACCCTATTACTACTGCTGAATCCGACATTTCTTTGACCGTTTCAAAACGGTTGCCTGTAGCCACTTTTTTTAAGATCTGCGCGCCCTGTCAAAGACTTTTTTTGCACTTCCGTCAGAAGATCGCCCTATAGTTCGACAAAGTGATCTGTGGTCCCATTCATAAGTTAGACCACATTTACTATTCATATTTTGGTACGACTACCTGTTTGGTGTCTGTTTGCTGTTGAAAATGCTAAGTGATGTCGGGAAACCAGAGAGGAAATTATCTTTAACTTAAACTGTCGGGGCCAAAATAGTCCGCCTTAATCTGAAAATGACTTCGAACTTTAATTTCCATTGATATTTTTTTTTACAATTTGAAGGACTCGCTTGGGACTAACCGTTCCCTTCAGTAGCTCTTTGTATATAGGTAGTAAGTAAATTCTGTCTCAAGAGAGGGAGGTTATCCTAAGATACTTAAACATGGGATAATAGGGGGTTATCCTAGACGGAAAAGGATTAAGGGGATTAGGCCGCCTTGAAACTCATTTTTCCTTCATGACAACCTAGTCATGACAACCCTAGCGACGGTTGATTTAAAAGCTATTCACGAAATTTACAAGGAATTGAAAAAGGATTCATCTCAATGCGGTGAAAGGTTTCTTTATTTCTTGTCAACATTTCAGTACTTTGATCCAGATCTTGATTTGGATATTGCGATGAAAATTAGACCCTATCATGGGACAATATCTTGGTCACGTGAAAGGACTTGCCTTCTGTCTATTTGTAAAAACTTTTAAAAGCAATTTTTTCAGTTTGCTGCAATGTTGAAATCGCGACTAGTTGTTCTTGATTTTGAAGGCTTTCAACATAAAAAGTCTAGTTTTATTATCTAGAATTGGCTGTTTCGACAGAGAATTATTGCGATACTGTGTCATTTTTACCCCCAACTTCATTCAACATACTGTCTTCGAGTGAGAGACGATCATACAGTTGGGTGTCAAAATATCTCCTAGGTTTGAATTGGGAGAGTGGCGATTATCCGTATTGATATTTTGCAACAAATTTTTGATAGCATAACACTTCGATTTCCCTTGGCAACTTTTTATGCGAGAGAAACAAAAAACAGAAACTCTTCAGAAACTTCTCAAGAAGGACGTTATCAATTTAGAGATTTTTTTATGTCCAAAATTGAAAATTTGACATTTTTTCACGAGACACCAGTTTGTACTTTACATGTTTTAAGCTGTCCTAAGCGGCAAAGAAATAAACACTGTGCAAGAAACAAGCTACACTTTTTTACGAGTGGCTAACGAATGAATCGACGGTCCGAGAAAGCAGCACCGTCTCTCCTTCAAGTGAACTTGTCCCCAAATTTAGTGGTTTACAGTTGTATAGCGGATGAAAATCAATTAACAGTTACATTTGTCAAAGAGGAAAAATTTGACAGTCGTGATCAACCTGTACTGAAGAAACAGCAAATTGTCTGTACTGTAGCTGAAATAGAAGCCTTCAAGAAATACATTTCGCTTTTGAAGTAATTTCAGTTGTACCATGTCTGTGGAAGAGAAAATGCAAAAACTGAAAATAACTCCTTTACCTATGCCCGAGCTTGCAGTACCAGCACTGAACGATAAGAGCATTCCAGCTGAAATAAGACAAAGAATTGAAAAGAACAACGTACAGTTAATTGTTTTCAGAGACAAAATTGACAGAGTAAATGCAAACTAAACCATTACTTTATCAGTGATAATCAAAACTCACAATTTGTATAATGAAATAACCAAATTTACCTCTTTTTTAAAAAATTTATTTTGAAATGAGTAAAGCAGAGGATCAGTTACATACGGGCGGGGCAGTAACTGACTCAGTGTTTGATTATAATCACCATGCAAGACGATCATTTAGGTTTTTTAATTCAAGGATGCCACTATAAGAAGTTGTTTATTTTACACGAAGTTGTTTTTATTATAATTTTTCTCATAATAGTTTCTCTGGTAAAATTTGTGTTTTTATAGCTTGAATGCCAAGAGACTACATTTTGGTTTTCTATTCTTTCTTGTACAGTTGGGTACGCTCTTCCCAACCCAAAATTATGAATAAAATCATTTCAACAACTGACCAGCTGTTTATGGCCGTTTGCGGTCCGTCATGTTGTGGCTTATTTTCAGAATGTTACTCGAAAGCACGTTTTCTCCAAAGTTCCTCTCGATTTTTTATTTCTACCAACATGAACAACCCAAATTTAAGTCACTGGAGGCAAAATTGAATATACAGTTCACCAAATTTTCAAGCTTCGATTTGATATCGGAGCTCGAAAACTGTCTGTTGGTGTTTGACGATTTATGCGAAGAAAATTTCAATGACAAAGAGTTTTCAAAATTGGCTACAGCAGGACGTCACAAAAACATTAGTGTAATTTACGTAAAACACAGTTTATTTCAACAAATTAAATGGTCACGAAATATTGATCTTAATACAAAACACATCATTTTATTTAAATCACCCAGTGACATTCAACAGATTGGTTTTATTGGTCGACAGCTTAATAACCCGCAATATATTGAAAGATAGCTACGAACAAGCAACCAATTAACCCTTTGGTCATTTACTGATCGATCTGGATTCAAAAACATTGGACGTTTTACGTTACTGCTCCAATGTTGTTCAATAAGGACCATCCATGTTTTACCTTCCCCCAACTAAAGCTGTTATAATCAATTTGAGTAATGAGGGAGAAAGAGCTTTGTATGCTGCGGTGAATGTTAGAGACATCGGACATAAAATCAATAGAACTAATCAAGTCGGCACCAAATAATTTTATTAATTTTCTTTGCGAGTGTTAGCTTAATGTTGTCAACGGTAACGTTCCCGTCAAGAAAACATTGATACAAGGCCATGAAAATTCATTTAAAAAACTTCTATCTGAACAAACAATTTTAAAGAATAAAAGGCAGATTTTTGCTAAAAACACGGTTGTTTTGAAAGGTATTGCTCTCTCGTGGTACCTTCATCTAAGGAAGTGGTAATGTATACTGAAGAATTTATTTTAATTCCCAAAAGAATGTTCATGTCAACACAACCGGCAAAAGTGAAATTTTTGATAATCCTGTCTACAAACACAAAGCCACGCATTTTTCTCTCATTCGAAGAAACATGTTTCAAAAACCGGAAAAAAGTGAAAAAGAGGATGGAGCAGTCCAGACAGAACCCAGCATAAATGTTGAAACAGATCATGAGGAAAAACAGGAGCCCATTGGTGATGACAGTAAAATTGAACCTAATGTCAAAGAAGTACAACTACAGCGTTTCAGTCAAAAATGATAGATTTGGGAGTGATGGAGAAAAACAAAATCGGAAGAGCGGAAATCATTCTCAACAATATATTAGAATCCCCGACGGTATCCATTGACTATCCAGTTGGTATCATTCATATATACCACACAGTTTTTTTATAACACACAGCAGTCAACAAAGAAAATTGATATTCAAAAATATTCTACAGCGTTTTTAGCTCTCGACCACCTCATTTAGTTTCGAATACCTATGCCAAACTGATCTCGAAAGCATCCGAAAGCGAAGAACACATTTTTGCCAGCCCACGAGGACAATCAGGAAGCGGTTATCAAGTTACCAACCAAACATAAACGGGCACAAGAAAAAAGACGGCAGAAGGCGAGACCAGACAGCAAAAATGGTCTCACTTCTTCTGAGAAAAAATGTTGGATCAACTGTATTTAAAGGAACCTGCATCGTTTGGAAACCCAACGCGATTAAAAACCCATAGCAAATTGTCGTTTGGAAAAGTTAAGTCATATATGGAAACCAAGTCATCTTTTTTAAAATATCACCCAATTCATTTACGATTTCCTAGACTTAAAGTAGTAGTAAAACACATAAGTGAAATTTGGTCCGTTGACTTGGCTTATGTGGATAAACTAGCAAAAAAACAACAGAAATATTAAATTTTTTTTTATTGCAGTCGACTGTCTTTCCAGATACCTTCGTGGGGAGCACTTAAAAACAAATCATGCGACGGAAAATGCCTCGGCCTTTAAAAAATGATAAAAAAAAAGGCAGCCACAAAAAGTGTGGGTTGATGATGGTACAGAATTTCTTGGAGCCTTCAAAACCTTATGTAACAAACGAGGAACTCAATTATACAGCACTTTTAACGAAAAAAAGTTTGCATTTGCAGAGCGGAACATCCGATCACTAAAAAACATTATCTACAAGTATCTTGAAGAAAAGAGGACAAACTCCTACATAGATAAACTGGATCAAATTGTGAAAACAATTAATTCACGAATCAACCGATTAACCAAACTTGCTCCAAATAAAGTCACTAAAAAGGATGTTCTACGACTTTTCTCTTTCAGCGCTCAAAACAATCAAGTTTCAGAGACCCAAATTTTACGTTGGAGATTTTGTTGGAATTGTCAAAAAAGACGAAGCCTTCAGGAAAGGGTATAAACAATGTTGTTTCACTGACGAAGTTTTTGAAGTATAAAGCTTAGCAACATTCAATCCATCAACGTATTCACTTATTGATGCAAAAGGTGATAAAATTGAAAGTAAATTTTATCAACCAGAGTTAGAGCTTGTTCGTGTAGAGAAAAATGAGTTAAAACGGTTTCACTGATGAATTCACTGTGCATGTTATTTCATCTGCTTCAATGGAAGTTTTTGACTCTAACACTCTCAGTTCAAATTGAAACTTTTTCAATGATGAAATTCAACTCGCTGGTAACTGGAGAGAAGCTCCCATTGAGATAATTTTCCCCGCAGAAATTGATTATATGTTAAATGAAGACATGGTAGTATATCTTAAAAAGGTAGTATATCTTAAAAGGGTACGAAGACAGCCAGAAAGAGGCTACCGAAGGCAATATGATCTCTTGTCCGTATAACGGGGAAAAATTGTTCATCATGACAGGAACATATAATTCAGTTGTTGACATACTAACTACTATCAAACGAACTGTTGGACTACCAAACTTTTCATTCAGAGAGATCGAGAAAACTGGAAAGTTTGAGATTTGGATGGGTAAAAAATGAAGGAATTACTTTTCCCAGTAAAGAACTTACGAGCGTTATCGGTTTTTCGGGCATTCCAGATGGCAGTGGAGAACACATGGGGTACAAAATGAAAGCGCAACATCAAACAAACTAATGAGGAGTGATGAAACGGCAGCATACTATGAAGAAATTCCCGTTGATCTTTGCTCAGGAAAGCACTTTAATTTTTTATATACAAATATTACTGAGTACCAGTACGTTGGTGATACAAAAAGCCCCATTGCGTCGAGTCATTGATTCAAAACAATGTCTGAAAAACGGTAGCGTCTGCGGGCTTGAACCAACTCGATCGAAATTCTTTTCCCAATTTTGAATAAAAAACTCTTACCAAACACTATACAATCAATATCGATTGAGCTTCGCACAGAAACGGGAGAATTGGTTCCGATTTCAGGAGCCGGTAAAGTCATTTTAACCCTCCATTTCAAAAAATTTTCCAATTAGTATGGACTTTTATTACGCTAACCAAGCAACATCCTTACCACATTTCTCTGGCCACTACAAGTAAAGAGGCGGCGTTTTCGGTGCATTAGCTGCGGAATTTTGGCGAGTCGCTTTATCCCTAGCTCGACGTTTCATTCTTGCTACTGCAAAATTTATTAGAAAAAAACTTTTAAGGCAAAGTGTTCCAGAGTTGATAGACGTTGTCAACAATAAAAAAATCACCAAAACAAGCACTCAAAAATACAATAAGCAACATTGTTAAAAAACGGGGGACTCAAAACTTTGGCAACAAAGAAAAACGATTAGGAGTCGCTCAAAAAAATCATCAAGAAAACATTAACCAAACAAAAGTTGGTGAATTCATAACAAAAAGTTCCAAAAAGAAGTCGGTCTGATTTCTTCTCTCAAGTTAAACATGATCGCAAATCTGTTACCAAACGAAGCAACCCATAGCTCTTTGGATCTATTTGAGAAAGCGGCGCTCTTGGTGACTTTCGATGGAAGTTTTTGTCAAACATTGGGACCTGTTTATAGTCCTGATGGACCCATGTTAGAGTTCGAGTTAACTGGTGACCATAACAGCTTTATTGATATACAAAAATTTTTTTGGAAATCAAATTCAATATTGTTTAATCTTCAGGAGTTATCTCAAATATGACGGGGCAGCTACTGCTGACACTGCTAAAACCGCTGCTCCTTACTTTTGCAATAATGTGTTGCATTCACTTTTCTCTGACTGCACAGTGTCAGCCAACGGGTTAGAAATCTCTAAAGCAAATGGAAATTACGCACTCAAGAGTTTTATAGAAACTGAGTTTTCACATAATAAAGATGCAAAGAACACTTGGTTTGCATAACAAGGCTAATTTTACAATGCAAAGATCCATCTGCAATAAAAGCAGGTGAAATTGCTCGAAGAAAAAACTCGGTCAGAGAGTAAGCAGAATGCACTTTTTTTGATAAAGTAGCGGTAGATTTTTTCACATGTGATAAACATCTGTTTAGTGATGTAATTCTTCGAATTGCGTTCAGAGAATATATTGATGATTTTGTTATCATTTCGGATGATGCTGTAAAACATTACAAGATGAAAATTGTTCAAGCTAATTTGTACGTTCGCAAGATGACATTGAATGAGGAGGTCATGTCTGCCATTAAAAAAACCTTGCTTACTGGCCCTGCTGTCTATCCCTATTTTGAAACTTTGACAAAGACGTTTTTGGCTTCAACTGGTCTGCAAGAGGATATTTTTGCATGAGAGCCTATCCGAAGATTAGCAATTTGTCTCAATACGAACGAAGCTTTTTTGGGCAACAACGTGCAAAATCCTTTTCATTTTCAAAAATTTGACTTGGAACAGATATATATTTATCGCAACGGGTTATCAGTGGCTGATAGCCCAATATCTACAACTGAATGCCTTTATTTTAATACAATATCCGATTTAGCCTATATTGATAATGGGCACGGAATAAATCTGTCAGACTATCCCAACCAATTTATAATGGTATTTGATCTGACTAGCACCCAACAAGATTCTCATAATTTTATACACCCTTAGCTAACAAACTGTTTCATATCTATCAAGTTGAAGTTTTCAGCGGCCTTACCGACCAAAATTGAAATTTTTTTATTGGAGAAAAAGCGCGTACAATTTTTCATGATAATGCTCGATGAGTCTCAAAAAATCGTATTCTAACAAACTGATGGACAAAGATGATATTAATGGTTTATTTCAGAGATGTTAAAAACTGAAGCACAAATTTAGAGGTGTATTTGCAGCAGACAACTTTCCTTCAAAATTGAAATCAAAACCGTTTTAATAGTAAACGCGTCAGAATTTCAAAGTCCTGGCACGCACTGGCTCCTCATATGAAAAAAGAATGAACATCTTCTGTTTGCTGATCCACTTGGACGATCTTTGTCTTCTTACAAGAATATTCATCTACGACTTGCAAAAAATAATGTACAGTTTCACCAATTACTTGAAAACCAACCATTTCAAAGTCAAGACTCAGAATTGTACGGACTCTTTTGTTTTTTTCTTGCTCATTTAATATTTGATAAAAGACAAATTGTAAATTGTAGTGATTTTCAATTGATTCGCTTTGCTCTTCCCATGGTGCTCTAACAAAACTATTATTGTGGAATAAATTTTTTTTAAAACTGAATTTATTCTTCATATACAAGAAGAACAAATAGTAAATCAGAAACTATGTTTATTTTTCCAAAACCACACATAAATATTTCCGTAATCAAACAAATAGCACCAGAATGAGGACCACTCAAAATCGATTCCACTCTTTTCAAAGTTTCACTACTACTTGATCAGTTTGAGTTTTCGAAGAAATTGTAGAACACATAAAATTGTGAATTGCTTTCTGCGGTACAATTGATGTAGATCTTGCAAATGTTTTTGAGATTCCGCCAGTGACCGCTGTAGATTTTAATAGTTTGGTTGCCGCTGTTGCCAAGGGTGGAGGTCGCTTGCGTACATTTGCTTTAACCATTTTCTCTCCAGATTTGTTATTAAAGTCAACGGCAAGCTGTAATTTTAAAAATGTATCTCCTTTAAAATCCAGAATTGTTGAGGTTGAAAATATGTGTCTGAAGGTAGTGAAGAGACAGGGAACTGCAAAAGTTTTTATGGTCTCAACATCGATTGCACTCTCAATCAGAACGTGAAAATGGTTAGTTGGTAACTGACAATATTCAGACTCAAAATGAGGACTCACAGCATAGTTATTCGAAGCTGTTAAGTTTGGCTTTTCGTCAGCAATTAAAAACTTGAACTGCTTTTGAAATTGTTTGAAATAGTTGAGAGAGCGCTCAAACATTGCTTCCACCAACTTTACTACACTGATCAAATTTCTGCTTCTTTGCTTGGGGTGGTTTTGATGGGGAATCTTGCGCTGCAGCTTCACGTACTTTTTCTGCTTTTTTGACTAAATTGCCAAACTATTCTAGGGTTAGAAAAATTCTCTGTTCAAACTCGTAATCCTCGGCCGCTTTCTTGAACAACTTTAGAAACACATATGTTCCGGTTCTTTCTTACGTTTTAAAAGTTGCCCTGACCAAATGCTTTTCAGTTCGGGAATTGTCGAAATAGCAATCTCTAAACTGTGTGTCTTTTGAGGAAGTAAAAGGCATGGTAGGCAACTTGTTTCATCACTTTCAGTCAACATAATATAAATAACTACGAAGTTAGGAGGCGCGGCAAGTTGGGAGCAAACCAGTGTGGTCATATTTAAAATTAAATCCAAGTGATTGGTAAATACAGTCTCAAGTACGCCCCACGGCGTACTTGAGACTGCTTATTTTAGACTTTTATACGCAAATGACTTTAGATAATAGTTAACTAAAACCATACCTCTATAAACCATTAGTTACGTGAACCTAATTGCGAACAAAGATAACAAGTACATGTGTTTTGTATATAAAGCAATAAATTTATCAGCACAACCCACACTTCTGTGTGGGAGAGAGTTAAACGTTAAAAGTGTAGGGAGCCATGTATTTCACATGTAGGTTGACTTAGAACAGATGTGACCCTAGAAAGTATAGTGTAGAGACAACACACATTTTACATAAAACCAATAGAAAACAGATGTGACCATAAATTCCTCTGTAAAGGAACCACAGTGCGCCTAATTAAAACCACATGCTATATACAATAAATTTTGCAAATAGGTGTGACGAAAGTCTAAGCTCCAATCATTTGTTTGGTCTTAGATAAGGTGAACCTTGTTTTAATTAAACACATATTGGGAAAGAATTTTGTACTTGTGTTCATTTCTTTCCTTTGCAGTTACTTAACTATTGAAACGCATATGAAAACAAACTTCAAAACAACGTCTCTGAAAATTCTTTCGGAGTTCTCTTTTTCTTTTGAGAGAACTCTTGTTTACCAAACAGTGTTTGAAAATTTTGTCGTTCTGATACAACAGAAAAGAGACAACTATTTGTGGTACACTTACCAGCATTGTTTGATACCTAAGCTGTTTATTAACGCTATTGCTGCCCTACAGGAGAAAAACGGAGCCAGCTGAATGCAGTATCCTTACTTCTGGAGGACACTTACCACCAAAAACTATACCACAAATGCTTTCAACTGAAGAAACTTTGCCGGAAGAAGTCAGACGTATCTTGTACAGATACGACTGCGATTGTGTGCCGTTATTCGATAATCAACTCGGCACATATCAAGCCTACGAAAATTTGGGTGATATGTGTGGTGTCAAATCATCACCATCTTCACCATAGAGTCAGCCAACGCGTGTTTCAATCAGTGTTCCAACAACTCCTGCTGTGTATTTAAGCCCAATTTTTACTCCAACCCAAGCCCCTCACTCTTTAAGGATCTTCAGAGGAAGAACAAGATCTCTGACAATTTTGCAAATACAAGTCAGATTGATGTCAATATTTTATCTGGCTCAAACTTTCAGACACGACAACCCCAAACCAATTCAGCCAATTTCAAGACACTCAATTGCTTGGAAACTCCAGTAGTATGCGCAGCACCAAAAAAACGCAGACAAGAAGACTCTCTAATGGAATTTTTTGACCTATAACAACTTATTTAATATTGAACTAAATTTCTTTTGCACTTCGGTGTGTTGTGTAACTAACTTTTGTGAATAGCTCGCTAATTGACACTCTTCTTTTAATTTTTTTACATAGCTAGCAGACTTCAGAATCAGAATTTAACAAAAATGGACCTGTTCAAACATGTTCACAAAAACAGTACTGTTTAGTTAGACAAAGTTGAGAGAAAATTTCCAATATGGACAAGTTCAAACACGTTCAGAAGGTAATATATAACAGGAAGCAATCAAGCTTCTGATTGGTTGAGAGAAAATTTGTTGAGAAAGCTATTAAAAGAACTAAGTTTGAACAAAAGCTTCAAAAAAATGCATAAAGTCCTTATCAAACGAAAACCTCATTTAGCAAATCGTTCTTGGTATGCTGGCATAATACCAGAGCTCTTGTTGGGTATACCTTCAGGTGTTAATTAAGTTAGTAAAACATCATTTTTTCAAATAAAAAAGTGACCACATTTTTCTAAAAAAAATATAAAAAAACGAAAAAATTTTTTTTTGTTTTTCATGGTAACCTTTGACCCCAAAAAAGTCGGCTCCAACAGATAGTTGGGATGGAATTGACTATTAGATTGATGCTATCAGACACTGAACCAAAAAAATGCTCATAACGCTCGTCATTTTAAACTCAATCCTTCATGAGATAATTAACAACTAATTAACATCTAATTAGCACCTAATTGTTCTAGTTAGTAATTAATGAAAAAAATTCCCAAACGGATTTGTAATCACTCATACATGCTTTTCATTTTTGATCATAAGGATCAGGGTCGAAAAACGGCTCCCTCGCCGTTTTTCAAAACATCTGGACGTTAACGTCTCATTAAAATCTGGCTTTAATTAGCAATTGAAGTACCCGAAATAATAATGATACACCAGGTTTTCTCTAAAAAAAAACAAATTTTTGGGGGCTGGAGACAAAATCATCTCAAAACAGCTGTCATCGAAAAAGGCTTGCAACAGGGAGTTTGTCATTAGCTGTCATCTGATGACATTGATTGATCATGATTGTCAGAAAACCTATTTTTTTCCTGATAAAGATGAGAGACTTTTTCTAATAGTGCAGCCACATTGTTTTTAGAACCACTAAAAACTGCTACAAAGAGCAGTTGGCTCTCAATTTGGCAATGGCTGGATTCTTCATTATCTTTATTCTTTTCTCGTTAAGTTTTACTAGACTGTAAAACGGCAAAGAATATAAAAAACTTCAGCTTTCGTACAACACGATAGCAACATTACGATAGCATCATTGACTAATGTCTTAAAAACTTCAGTATCAGATTTAATGTTGTTTATCAGTTGGAGTATTCTCAACTTCAATTGGACGCAAAGTTACAGTCTAGCGACTAATAGGTTAGGAAAAATTATTAATCAATTGCACAGAGTGAAGAAACAGGCCTAAGTGAAAGTAGAGAACCAGATTGTTCAGCTGATATTCTCGAGGAGCTCCATCATTTGCTCCGCCGACCGCAATGCTGACTTTAACGACGAACCCGACATCAACAATATCACGGAAATAATCAGGAACAGGGACATAAACATCCTTTACAAAACAAGAAACTAATCGTCATTGCATTTTGTTGGACCAGCCTGGACACCCGCCAAACAAACCACGGACAGTGTTTGGGACAATCTTGGCAACAATTTAGGTAAAGTATAAGTGTGAATAGGACGTGATGGTTGATTTTAACCACCAATTTGTCACGCTTGAGATAACACCAAAGCAACAGTGTCAATAACTGTTAACATTAAAATGTTCCCGCTATTAAACGAGCAAAATGATCTGGCAATGAAGCTGGCAACAATCGTAAGAAAGCAAATTGTGTTACGCAAACGTCAACAGAAACACTGGAAAATAAAATTAGGACGATTAATCCGTCATCAGAGGATCACAGAGAATACGACGAAAACGTAGCGCAAAACATTGAACACTTCAATTCAGTGAAATCTGCATTAAAATGGACTAAACGGTAAAAAAAGCCCAGTTGTATTTTCTCTTATTGTTTCTTATAGGAAGAGATGTCTAAACTACAATTTGATTCAGTCCTGCATACGAAACAAGACAACAGTGCCTCAACTGGCAAACAAAGTAGCTTACGACTTCTCAAATCTAAGAAAAGGAATTTGTCGAGAATTGGAGTAGTTAAGACTTCTATAAAACCAAAAAGTTTATTCCGGCGCTTCCCAATATCATTAGGCAGAATTTGGAGAAGAATTTATTACTGTCAACTGCATCACAGCTGGAAAACCGAAGTCAAAATTTTGATCCTAGTGTTTCAAGAAGTTACAGACCTGTCAACAAAGAATAACACATACGGACGTGTGATGCATCAAAATACAAGCACAGAGAACTGAAGAGGGAAAAATTCCAACTCCAGTAGCTTCAATTGTCACTCATGGGTTAGTGGAAGTACAACGTTTTCATGTTACTGGTTTCAAGGCAGAAAATTAAAAAATCCAGAAAGCAATTCGGGAAAAAGCATGAAAGCAGTAATCCCCGAGCGGTAGGTGAACAAACACGCGCCTCCAAAATGCGTCAAACTGTCAATGTTACTAAATCAAAATCAGAGGAAAGTTCAGTGTCACAAAACAGGTCTTCGGTAAGTTTGGAAATTGACTCTCTGAGGAAGGAACTATAGAGGTTACACAGTCAATCAATCTTAGTGAACTAACATTGAATAAGGAGTGCCACAAATTACTCGTGGGCACTAAGGAAATGTTGGTATTTTAACGAAAGATTATTTGTCCGATTAAACTCCTTAGTGAATTTTCCCGCAATTGTGAGCACAAGAGACAATTCAATCATCATTTTTTAATGAAATCCCCCCAGTATAGTCTCGTGCAACCGTGAGTACAGACAATTTCTTCAAAAAGTTTTCATATCAAGATTGTTAGTTCAAACTAATTAGAGCAAAGATATTCAAAAATGAGAACTTTTTACCAGAGGAATCAAAACTCGATTTATCAAGTAAATTTGTTGCTTTGACATCAAGAATAACATCCTTTTAAGACCTCCGTCCACTTAACATATTCAATTCAAAGTCCATTATGGGACAAAATGTCCATTATGGGCCAAAATTTTTATAGAACCGATAAGCTAAAACAAAACTGCGTTGATCTAACTCCGTAATTATCGGTCATACTTAAGGCAGTAATTCGATTAGGACTAAAGCGTTAATGCTCAAAATTTAGGGCCATCATTTCATCAATCTTGAACAAGGCTTGTGTGAAATGTCTAGGATTTTTGTAGCTGGTGTCCGCATTTTGCCACCACAATTATTCAAAAATCAATTTTTTAGACAAAAGCTGATTAATTGTGACAAAAAAAACCAAAATTGTTTGCAAAAGCGGAAAATTAATAAAGGCAATTGTTTGGTGACGTAATAGAGAGGCAAGAAAGTCCGGGCGACATCACAGTCAGTGAGAAGGCAATAAAGATTCTTTTTGAATGAAATTGCAAAGTAAAGACAATTTGTTGGTTTTCTTTACCGCAAGGAACATCTGTTTTACAATAAAAAAGAAACAACTTTAAATGAAAACAAAGCTAGGGAAAAAATGTGGCATAGATTGGCTCTACCTATTAAGATAATTGTTAACCTTTCTCAACGTACTTACTCCGTTTTTTTCTGGATAGCAGTTGATGAAACAGTTAATTTACAGTTGTTTATTCATGATCGTTTGCCTTTAATTGACGCATGTAGCACTGCGTAGGTTTTATCCTTGTTCATGTCAGCAAACGCAAATTCTGCGGCTACTTGAAATATTAACCCCTGCATTTACTATGTAAATATTGATTTAAACCATTTTTTTCAATTAAGCAATTGGAAACGACTAATAATGGTGTTTTGGAAGATTTGTAACTGAACAATTACATTAACTGAATTATTCGAATATTGCAGCCACATTGTTTTTAGAACGCTTAGAAACTGTTAAGAAGAGCAGTTGGCTCTCAGTTGGCTTGATTTCTCATCGACATTAGCGTTTTCCTGTTATTTTTTTTACTAGATTGTAAAATCGGAAAAAGAATCTGAAATACTTCATTTTTTGCACAACAATATATCAAGATTACTATCATAGACTGAAGTCTTAAGAGCTTCAGCATGAGATAGAAGCTTCAGCATAGTTTATCAGTTAGGCTATTCTTATGTTCAATCGGACTCAAAATTACATCTTTTTTAAGGTATGAGTAATTAATAGGTGAGACAAAATTTTTAGTCATTTGAAAAGGGTGAAGAAACCAGCCGGAGTGAAACTCAAGAACCAGGTCGTGAAGAAGGGGTTCCCTTGTGATTTTTGAGCGGACAACAAGAAAAACACGGACATAAACAGCCTTAATAACACAAGCAACGAATATTCAAAACAATTTGGTGGACTAGCCCGGACACCCAAGCAACAGAACACAAAGATTGTTTTGGACAATATTTGCAAGCATTTAGGTAACGAATAAGTGTGAACAGGATATGATGGTTGCATTAAGCATCGTTCTTGTCACGCATGAGATAACAGTAAAACAACAGTGTCAATGACTGCTGAATGCAGGATGTTCCCGCTATTAAACGAGCAAAACTGTCTGGCACTGAAGCTGACAAAAATCATCAGGAAGTAAAACGAGTTATGCGAATGTCAACAGTAACATTGGGACGAAAAACAGTAAGACGGTTATTCCGTCATAAGAGTATTGAAGAGAAATCAAAGTTGACATTGAAAAACACAATGAACAATTGAGTTCAGCGAACTCTGCTTTAAAGTGGATTTAAAGCGTACATGACGCAATTGTACTTTCAACAAGAGGAAGAGATATCGAAACTAAAATTGGTTCCTGTTCTGCGTACAAAAAAAGAAAAGAAAACCTCAACCGCAAACAATCACAAAGAAGCTTATAAAGGCTCCGATCTATAAAAAAAATGTCTAGAAACAAACAGAGCATTCGAAATGTTTCAAAAATCAAGAAAAAGAATTCTGGCGCTGTTCAAAATCAGAATATGGAGCAGCATGAAATTTTGCCGGTTGCATCATTGTTGGAGAACAGAGGCCAAAATTTTGATCACAGTAGTTCAAAAAGCTACAGATCCGTCAATAAAGAATACCTTGTACGACTGAGCCATATAAAATACAAGCACAGAGAACTGAAGCTAGAAAATGTCGAATAACAATCGCTCCAATTGTTCGGCATGGGTTAGTGTGATTGCAACGTTGTCATGTTACTGCTTTCAAGGCAATAAATTGCAAAATCCAGCAAGCAAATCGGGCAAAGTAGGCGAGCAGTGAACACTTACCGTTAGCTAAGCAAATTTCACACTATAAATTGTGTCAATTGTTCAGTGATACCAGATCAAAATTAGAGGTGCAGCGTCACTAAACAAGAATGCGTTTAGTTGGAAACTGACGTTCTGAGGACGGAACTATATAAGCTTCCGGGTCAAAAATTTTGGCTTTTTAACTAAGAATCAAGACCTGGAGATTCAGCTGGAAGTAAACCTGGTGACCAAAAAAGAGAACCTGCTGTTTAAAAGTAACACAAAAGTGCTGGATACTCAAGGCAACATTTGAGAAACTCGATGAACACATGTATTGCATTCAGAAACGAATTGACTCTATACAGAACAGGGTTCGATTAACAGAGAACGTAGCTAAACCAACAGAAGAGCAGATGTCCTATTTGCTCATTACAAACTGGTCCAAAACATGAATCTCATGCATGAGATCAACTGTGTTCATGCACAAACAAGACAGCCCAAGTCAAAAATAATTAAGGCAACCCTGTAGTTCTTGAAAAAAAACCTTACAGAATTACTGATGGTATTTTCAATTCAAAAGAAACGTCACAACAGACCTGCAGAAGAAAAGAATTCAATATCAGAGAAGAAGGCTGCAGTGATTTCACAGATTTTCGTACTCATAAACACAGTGAGCTGACATTTTTGAATGAGAAACATAATAAGAGCGAAAGACGTCAATGCCTCCGGCGAAAGCATAACAATAAAAAATTGCCATCAGTTTGCAACGCCGTTGACGCCAATTCTTTTTTAAGTACTGGCAATCATTTTCTATTTGCTTTATATTTTCATTTTCTATTCCATAAAAAAGTTCCGGTCTATATATCACACAAAAGAAACACAAAATGAACAAGTGTCGTCAACAGAACAGCAGAATTTCTGTAAATTTTTCAATGGATCGAGGGAGACATTTTAAAGGCATCAAAAGTCCACCGGATATAGGCCTAGCGAAATATCCATTGAAGAGCTCAAGAAGACCTTCTGGCTAAACGATGTGGCTTGACTCCAAACAATTAATAAAAAATGGTCACAGCGGTTGTGCGAAGTGAACAAATTGAAGCTGAGCAAGTGACAAGTAATATAGCAATAGAAACTGAATTGGATCAACCAAGTAAGTGTGACAACTACAGCAGCTTCATCCTAATCAGAAACTAATTGCCTACTGCATGAAGGTCAAGATAAGTTGAAAGGGACCTATCTCAGAAGAAGTGAAAACCAGGCTCCAACAATGTTTCTGGATATTTGAAATGAGAAATGCGAGTTCAAAAAGCAAGTCCAGATGCGTCATATTTCGGTGGAGAAATGCTATCCCAATCCACCAACAATTGCTGACCTACCACAAGAGCAACTTGATGAAAAGGTTTTTGCATTCATCCATATCGGAGTTAAGTCCTTCGGACCCAATGAAGTCAAATTTCTACGACGGACATCGAACAGGCGGTGCTGCCTCTTCACTTGTCAGAGCTGTACACATCGAACTTGTACAGTTGTTTTACACCAACAACATGTTTAGCCGCAGTATCGGGATTCACCGCAGGGCGTGGCTACCTAAGAACCATTTTAAACGACAACCAAACTATCTGCATTCGAGCAGCCAAGGAGTTGAAAGCATTAATGGACGAATTGAACAAAACTAAGCTTGAAATTGACTTAGCTCATTAAAAAATTGCTTTAGAATTCAACCCAACCGGATCGTCACACTTTGGCGCAATCTGGCAAACTAATCCCAATCCAAGATGCTTATTAGTGCAATCTTAAACAACCAAAACCTCACCGAAGAAGTACTCAGAACGAGATTGTGTCTTGTAGAGCCAGCTCTCAATGCAAGAACCATGACAGCAATATGTGACGACCCCGAAGATGTGAAAGACATCACTACTTACATGCCATCAGTTCCTGTTAGGACAGGAAAAACGTGCAACACTTTTGCCATCCGGCAAGCAGTACGGGGATCTGAGGATCTGAGAAAATTCTTCGAAATGATTCAAGCACATAGAGAGTTTTACCGACCAGTCGTGAAGTTAGCGCCAGTTTTCTATTTCTATAATGGTGTTTCTGAGATCTTTAGCCTTTCTAGCAAATTTGGCGCCATTTCTAAACCGCAGCAAGAGCCATCAGACAGCAGGAAATAACTTTTGAAACTTATCAGACTTAGAAATTGAGAAAACTCAAAGTTGACCTTAATAGCTGAAAATGTTAACATGTCGTGATTCCATAGTTGTCTACCTCGTATTTATGTGAAGTAAAATCCAGAGGAACCAAAGGTATTAGCACTTGCTTACAGTACTCTCTAAGCTACCCATGAACTCAGCAATCATTTTTGCGTCAATTCCATCTTTTGATATATTTTCCAATTATTGCTAATTTTCTGATGAATGATACTTAACTTATTCCTTAATTTAACTGAATTGTTCGAAAAGTGCTACAAAATTGTATGTAAAACCATTAGAAACTGTTACAAAAAGTAATTGGCTCTCAGTTTGACGAAATAAAGATTCTTAGTCAACATCAGTCTTTTCGTGTTAAGTTGTGCTAGATAGAAAAATCAGAACGATATCTAAATGAGTTTAGCTTTTTACAACAAGCAAAATAACAACTATTGACCGAAGGCCTACATGCTTCAGTACGAGATTAAACATAGTTTATCACTAGGGATATTCTTAACTTCAATCAAACTCAAAATTGCACTCATTTATGCGTCCGAGCGAGTGATAGTTTCGACAATTTTGCTAGCCAATTGGGGCAGAGTGAAAAGCTAGGCTTGCAGAGATTCGTAAGCAGCTGCAACAGAGCTTATCCGACATCATAAGACCACCCTACTCTCGAAAAAACAACTCTGTTTGCTTCATTCGCCCGTGATATGGGTATGTTCGTATTAGGATTTCACTAATGAACTCTACATTCCAGCTGACTTTTACGAAACAGTTGATCACACTCGATCAAAGGAGACTTAGAGAAACAGATCGTTTTTATTGAAAAAAGTTTCAAGTGACTAAACAGAGAAATTGAAATACTAAAAGTGAACAGGGTGTCACTTAGCGAATCAAAAGAAAAGAATGGCAGGAATTTCAGTTCACGCTGAGGTGAACTCATTATTTAGCAACAGAAATGACATACATCATAGCAAAACCTTAATTTGGTGAGTTTTTTTCGCTATTTTATTAGTTTTCTAGAAAGTCACTTTGAGCTCAGTCCGGCCATCTGATTTTATCATATAATAATGATGTGATCGGTCATAATTTTACAGTCAGTGCACGACATCGCGTTTATTATCTGTAATGAATTGCAATCAGTGGTTTTTTGGGGTAAACTTCTAGAGCCAGTTTCATCTTATCTTATGAAAACAAGTTAAAACCATCCATTACACCAACGATACCATTCTTCCAACATCGCAACTTTGACATTTGAATATTGAACCTTATTGAACTTATTGAATAAAACACCGAATCTGTTGTAATCGCCAAAAAGAATCAACCAAAATTTGAGACAAAAATCAGCCAAAAAATGAGACTTCATAATTGAAGAGAGAATTGAAGTTAAATAACCGGAGGTAACAAAAAGATCTCGCCGATCAATGAGAAGTAAAAAGTCCGCTCTAGTAAAAAATCAATGAGAAAAAGAAATTTAACCCAAAAGAAATAATTGCATATAGGACATAAAAAACTAACTACAAAATCGTTTCTGTTAAGGTGAATTTTCCAGTGATAAGCCAATTACAATATCCAGCTTTACTACCATTGAGCACCATTGTGAACAACCTAATCGGTATCCATGTAACTACACGAATTTTGAGGGAAATCTAAAAGATTCAATTAGCTACCAGCTTTGAAAATAGGACTGATAAAATTTCAAGGCGTGATTTTAAGTTTCTCGATTTGCAATGAAGTTCACGTGGATGCAATGAATAAATTTTAAAAATTCTTTCCTTTCTTTTCTCGTTTTATTCTCTCCTTTCGTTTCTCGGAATGTTTCTTGTCTCGTTTTAATTGCAATTAATGTTCTTTTTCGTCGCACTATTAACTGTGAACGTCAACGTTACTTTTGGAAAATTCGATAATTTTCTGTTATCTACTCACCCGATGCTAAAATGATCTTGGTTGAAAAAAAAAATTGTGTGTAAAAGTTGTTCTGTATTGCGAAATAATCCCGCTATCAATTAATGAATACCAAAAGGGCTGTGAAAATTGGGCACAACATTATGTTTTGCTTTTTCTCGTAACAATTTAATGCCCTATTACTTAGGTCGCATGACCAAGAAGTCTTTAACTTCCCTTGTATCTAGCTAGATCAATTCTCAATTTCAAGACAAACTGTACTAAGTAGACAATATTTATGTGAGACTTTTTAATCGTTTCGTTTTTTGTTCTTTTCTTCCGACAGATATTTTCAACAAAACCTCTAATAAATCACAAACAAGGATAAAACTTTTGGTCATAGAGACTGCTTGATGACAATTTGGAAACAACATTCAAAATGAATATTTGAGAAGTTGCATGTCATTGACTTATTTTGAAAGATTTTGCGAACATCGAAAAGATTTTTTTGCAAGCTTTTAAGTTTGCTGCAAGATTTTTATTTGAAGCTCTTAAATTGAGCTAAAGATAGAACTAATGACGCGATAAACAATGTTTGCTTTGATTTGTGTAGTTTTTTAGTGGAAGTCATTTCATATGTGATATACAATCTTTCCCTTTCTAGTACCATTGCAGCAGATACACCAACAGGACGGAATCTTTAGGACATACAAAAGGAATGAAAAATCATGGGCCTACAAAGAACTACAATTATTGCCTGAGTAATAAATATAATATAATTAATGCCTGAATATCAAATAAAAGAGCCATTGAAAAAATTGCATCTGTAAATATTTGCTTCTGAATTTAATATTTATGAGATTTATTTTTCTAGAGAGAGAGAGAGAGAGAGAGAGAGAGAAGGAGCAGAATGGAAGAAGTCTTCAGAAAAAAGTTAGTAGACACCTGTAGATGGACGCAAAAAAAATAATAGGCACCTTTTGACCTGTAAATAGGCGCAACAAAAGGTTCATTCAAAAATCGATAGACCCCTGTGAACCTGTAAAAAGAAGCAGTAAGCAGTCCAGCAACGGAGAGACAGAAAAAATGCTATACCAGAATGAACCTGTAAATATACGAAAAAACATTGACTAAACTCGTTCATTCGCTGAACTCAAGGGCAAATAATTCTTTAAAAATATAGCAAGAAAAAAAACAGAAATTAATTCCATGCAATTTTTTTACTGAATTTTTCCTCTGTCCTATCTTATTTTGTTATGGACAAATATGAGGAGGTGCTTTAGGAGAAACCGTTGGTCATAGATAAAAACCTTACCTAAATGCTAAATTTTTTGATGAACTAGCCCATTCAACCGTAGAGCGTACGAATGCAAAAAGGTTGGAAACAATGATGCTTGAATACAAAACTATGAAGAAATAGTGAGGCGACAATCAAGAATATCAGCTGATGCTATTTTTAATTTCCATCACCCTGAAAAAATACAATTGTTTATCAGAAATTATTTAAATTGTCAGATTTTGTGTAAAACCGAAAAGGGCCTGTAGTGATGCCAATTCCCTTTCCAGACAACAATTTACATCTAAGAAAAACATTGTCAAAAATTTGAGCCCTATATAGTAAATAATGAACCTGCAAATCAATTTTAATCACTTAAAACCAATCGTTTTACAAAATTGACACCATTTCGACGCAGAGGTATACCCCAAAACTTACGCCCTAGTAAAAATCGCGCAACAAATAAACACATAAAATGAACGAAATTAGGAGACAAGCTTTGTATCTTATTTTTCGCAAAACGGGTTTTTCCGAAATTGAGACACTTTAAATTAGTAAATTAGGTGACAAATCGTGTAGCACGTTTTCGCTAATCTTAGTTATCTATTTTGGCAAAAAATTCATCTCTAATTTGCAATTGAGCCTGATCAATAGATCGCTATTGAGCAGGTAAAAGTAAAATAAAACTCTATTGATTGAGCAAGCAAAATTGATTTGAAGCTTTTAAAGTGAGCGAATAATAGAACTAATTAAACGACAAAATATTTGATTTTGATTTGTTGGTTTTTTGTTGTTTTTAGTGGATGCATTTCATATGTGATATACACTCTTTTCCTTTCCAGTACAATTGCTGCAGATACACCAACAGGACGGAATCTTTCGGATATCCCAAAAAGAATGAAAACTAATGGGTGTACAAAGAGCTATTCAAATTTTTTCTTAAAGTTTTAAAACCTGAGTATCAAATAAACCTGCCATTGAAAAAATTGTTTTAATAAACGTCTGCTTTTGAACTTAATATTTTTGAGATTTATTAATCTAGAGAGAGAGAGAGAGAGCGAGAGAGAGAGAGAGAGAGAGAGAGAGAGAGAAAGAGAGATAGATAGATAGAGAGAGAGAGAGAGAGAGAGAGAGAGAGAGAGAGAGAAAGATCAGAATGGAAGAAGTCTTCAGAAAAAAGTTATTAGATACCTGTAGATAGACGCAAAAAATTAAATAGGCACCTATGAACCCGTAAATAGACGCAAAAAAATGTTGATTCAAAAATCAATAGACCACTGTAAACCTGCAAAAAGACGCAACCAGTGGTCGAGCAAAAAAGAGACAGAAAAAAATGATGTATAAAAATAAACCTAAAAATCTACAAAAAATGACTGAACTCAATTTAACAATTCATTCGCTGAATTGGAATGCGAATCACTAATTAAATAAAAAGTTTGCAAAAAAGACAGAAATCGATTCCATGTGATTTCTTACTGAAATTTCCCTCTGTCCCTTCTGATTTTGTTATGGGTAGATAAGTGGAGTTGCTACAGGACAAACCTTATAGCTAGAAAAACTTACCTAAATGCTAAATTTTTTGATGAAATAGCCAATTCAACCATAGGGCGTAAGAATATAAAAATTGGAAACTGAAGGTTTCAAAAACTAATTTATTGATCAATTTTATTGAAATTATCTCAAAACAATGACGCTTGAATACAAATAAAAGCCTGAAAAACTATGAAGAAGTAGTGGGTCACCAATCAAAAATAACAGCTGATGCTATTTTCATATTCCATTACCCTGAAAAAAAAACTGTTATTCCGAATTTATTTATATTGTCAATTTTTCTGAAAAAAAACAGAAAAAAGGTTTGTGGTGTTGAGAATTCCATTTTCGGACCTAAAACTAATATTGTGATAAATTTAAGCTCTATATAGCAAGTTTTTAATCTTTAAATCAATTTTAAGCACTTAATTGCTATTAATTAATAAAAGCGCATCAAATTAGGCCTGATTGCGGATTATCGATACATGCACTGCGAAAATTGGATACATTCAGTGCAAAATAGGGTCACCATGCATGCAAAAAAGAGATACTTGAAGCAGATTCGTGATACGTAGCTTGTATCTCAAATTCCCGGTGTTTGGACACTTTTGTGAACGCGGGTTGCGCAATTCCTTTAAGTTCTGCCTGTTTTTGCTGAAGTATCTTTTTTGCAATATTTTTGAATGTGTTTTGAATGCATTTTGAATGTAATAACATAGAGGAAAAAATGAACAAGAGATACGCTGATCGGGCAAATTTGCCCTGACGAATTGGGTAAACCTCTGTGGCGTAATGATATTCGCGCCAAATTTAACGCAGAAATCTTTGGTTTCGGTGGTCAAATCTTGTAGAAACAAATCTTTTGCAGCTTCTTGAGCAGGTCTTCACCAGTGTTTTTTCATTGACTTGATAAATAATTGATTTTTACTGCATTAATGCTATTATCATATCCTTGTTTGTTTGTTTGAATTGATGAATCAAATCTTGTTTTTTATTGTCCTGAACCCGTCTTTTTGAAGTCATGACAAGTTTCGGGATATTTCTGAATCAGAATATGATCAGTCTTTTGCTCAGACTCAATTGCTGTGCCATGACCCCAGTTGCCTTTTGTTCTGCTTGCGAATTAGTAGCGATGTCTCTTGAAATGAACTGCATGTGAAACAAAGTGAAAAAAAAAGTAGAAAAAAATCACAATTTTCACTTGTAGCTTCTCGATAATAGAAAATAATTGATAGCACCAGAACATACTAATCACATCCTTTCACATTGTATTTTATTTGAATAGAAATTTATTGAGAACACCTTTTGCATTTTCTGCTGATATTTTTCGACAATAAAATTTTCTACCTTTTAGGTATGAATCAAGATTTGCCAAGTCTCCGTGAAGACTTGGTAAACAAGACTGAACAAACCCTGACACTTGAGACAAGAACTGGTTACAACTGATTTCTCAACTCACAATGTGAACTGATCGGTACAACTATCCCATATACAGACTTGAAAATCACTCCTCTGCGTTTCCCTAAATTCGTAGAGACCTTTCGGAACTGACGAGATCAACGAGAAAACTCTTTCACGTTCTCCAAAATAATTCATGTGATCGCCCGGGCCGAGGAATTTGGCCAAAATTATGTAAGATCAGCGGCAACTAGCGTTGACAAGTCGGAAAATTCACCGCAATTTTCTAACATAATTTTGCGTTGAATGCGTTGAATTTTTGTCTTAAAATTCAACGCATTCAACGCAAAATTATGTAAGAAAATTGCGGTGAATTTTCCGACTTGTCAACGCTAGTTGCCGCTGATCTTACATATTTAGCGTTGAATTTAGCGTAGATCTTATACATTTAGCGTTGAATTTAGCGTAGATCTTACACATTTAGCGTTGAATTTAGCGTAGATCTTACATATTTAGCGTTGAATTTAGCGTAGATCTTACATATTTAGCGTTGAATTTAGCGTAGATCTTACATATTTAGCGTTGAATTTAGCGTAGATCTTACACATTTAGCGTTGAATTTAGCGTAGATCTTACATATTTAGCGTTGAATTTAGCGTAGATCTTACATATTTAGCGTTGAATTTAGCGTAGATCTTACATATTTAGCGTTGAATTTAGCGTAGATCTTACATATTTAGCGTTGAATTTAGCGTAGATCTTACATATTTAGCGTTGAATTTAGCGTAGATCTTACACATTTAGCGTTGAATTTAGCGTAGATCTTACATATTTAGCGTTGAATTTAGCGTAGATCTTACATATTTAGCGTTGAATTCAGCGTAGATCTTACATATTTAGCGTTGAATTTAGCGTAGATCTTACGCGTAGATCTTACATATTTAGCGTTGAAGCGTAGATCTTACATATTTAGCGTTGAATTTAGCGTAGATCTTACATATTTAGCGTTGAATTTAGCGTAGATCTTACACATTTAGCGTTGAATTTAGCGTAGACTAAGGTCTACGCTAAATTCAACGCGAAATATGTAAGATCTACGCTAAATTCCACGCTAAATATGTAAGATCTACGCTAAATTCAACGCTAAATGTGTAAGATCTACACTAAGAAAAGCTTTACGTTTTTTCGATTTTTTCCACATCGTATAGTTACCTGAATCAGCTTCAACTGATTTTATTGTCAACTCAGAAAACAGCCAGCCAGCAGCAGAGAGCTAAAAAAGGTTTACTACTGTCGGAAAAAAACATCAGTTGATCTAACGAACAACTTTGAGATTTTCCAGTATGTTTTGGGTGTGTTCCCCTCCTCCTTCTCTAAACCGGGCTGGGGACCGGCTATGGCGGAGTTACAAACAACTATAGGAGATTTGAGTCCGAGCAAACGGCAAAAATCCGCGCTATAAGACTCTCCCCAGGAAAACCAAACAAACAAAACAAAACAAATTATAACATAGCAGAAATAATACATAGCGAATAAGTCGATACTTACGATTGAAATAAGAACTTTTTTTCTAGGAAAGTTAGGCGAAACATTCTTTTTGCATTACAGCCTAAATAGTACTGGTAGTCTGGGATATCAATTTGGTTCACTTTGAACAACTCATTGACCCGTTGAAATTTCTATATTTTTGAAAATAGAATAAGCGAAAAAGTCGATATTTCCGTATGAAAAACTAACTTTTCTCCTAGGCAAGCTATAGCAAAAATTCTTTTTGTTTTAGACTCTAGGTATACAGGGAATACTCCATACCGGGTTTGGTTGGATTTGGACAACTCCTTGACCCGATGAAATTTCTATATTTTTGAAAATAGAATAAGCGAATAATAAGCGAATTATTCGATATTTCCGTATGAAAAACTAACTTTTTTCCCAGGCAAGCTATAGCAAAAATTCTTTTTGTTTTAGACTCTAGGTATACAGGGGATACTCCATACCGGGTTTGGTCGGATTTGGACAACTCCTTGACCCGACGAAAAAGACCTATTTTTAAAATTCGTAATTTGCGAAATTCGCAAATTTCCGTATGAAAAACTGACTTTTTTCCTAGGCAAGCTATAGCAAAAATTCTTTTTGTCACTACTTTTACATATACTGGGGATACTCCATACCGAGTTTGGTTTGATTTGAACAACTCCTTGACCCTATGAAATTTCTATATTTTTGAAAATAGAATAAGCGAATAATAAGCGAATTATTCGATATTTCCGTATGAAATACTAACTTTTTTCCTAGGCAAGCTATAGCACAATATCTTTTTGTCACTCACTCTACATATACTGGGGATACTCCATGCCAAGTTTGGTTTGATTTGAACAACTCCTTGACCCGATAAAATTTCTATATTTTTGAAAACAGAATAAGCGAAAAAGTCGATAATTCCGATTGAAATACGAACTTTTTTTCTAGGAAAGTTAGGCGGACCATCCTTTTTGCATTACAGCCTAAATAGTACTGGTAGTCTGGGATATCAATTTGATTCACTTTGAACAACTCCTTGATCCGATGAAAAAGACGTATTTTTAAAGTTCGCTAATTGCGAAATTCGCAAATTTCCGTATGAAAAACTAACTTTTTTCCTAGGCAAGCTATAGCAAAAAATCATTTTGTTTTAGATTCTAGGTACACAGGGGATACTCCATGCCAAGTTTGGTTAGATTTGAACAACTCCTTGACCCGATGAAATTTCTAAATTTTTGAAAATAGAATAAGCGAATAAGTCGAAATTTCCGATTGAAATACGAACTTTTTTTCTAGGAAAGTTAAGCGAACCATTCCTTTTGCATTACAACCTAAAAAGTACTGGTAGTCTGGGATATCAATTTAGTTAACTCTGAACAACTCCTTGACCCGACGAAAAAGACCTATTTTTAAAATTCTCTATTCGCGAAGTTCGCAACTTTCCGTATGAAAAAATAACTTTTTTTTACTAAGCAAGCTATAGCAAAAAATCATTTTGTTTTAGATTCTAGGTACACAGGGGATACTCCATGCCAAGTTTGGTTAGATTTGAACAACTCCTTGACCCGATGAAATTTCTATATTTTTGAAAAAAGAATAAGCGAATAATAAGCGAATTATTCAATATTTCCGTATGAAAAACTAACTTTTTTCCCAGGCAAGCTATAGCAAAAATGCTTTCTGTTTTAGACTCTAGGTACACAGGGGATACTCCATACTGAGTTTGGTTCGATTTGGACAACTCCTTGACCCGATGAAATAGACCTATTTTTAAAATTCTCTATTCGCGAAGTTCGCAACTTTCCGTATGAAAAACTAACTTTTTTCCCAGGCAAGCTATAGCAAAAATGCTTTTTGTTTTAGACTCTAGGTACACAGGGGATACTCCATACTGAGTTTGGTTCGATTTGGACAACTCCTTGACCCGATGAAATAGACCTATTTTTAAAATTCTCTATTCGCGAAGTTCGCAACTTTCCGTATGAAAAACTAACTTTTTTCCTAGGCAAGCTATAGCAAAAACTCATTTTGTTTTAGATTCTAGGTACACAGGGGATACTCTATGCCAAGTTTGGTTAGATTTGATTGACTCCTTGACCCGATGAAATAGACCTATTTTTAAATATACTTACTTGAAATTATTCGGAAATAACTGGAAATTTCCGTATGAAAAACTAACTTTTTTCCTAGGCAAGCAATAGCAAAAATTCCTTTTGGCCTACACTCTATCTACGCATGGGATACTCCATACCGAGTTTGGTTCGATTTGAACAACTCCTTGACCCGATGAAATAGACCTATTTTTAAAATTCTCTATTCGCGAAGTTCGCAAATTTCCGTATGAAAAACTAACTTTTTTCCTAGGCAAGCAATAGCAAAAATTCCTTTTGGCCTACAATCTATCTACGCATGGGATACTCCATACCGAGTTTGGTTCGATTTGAACAACTCCTTGACCCAACGAAAAAGACCTATTTTTAAAATTCGTTATTTGCGAAATTCGCAAATTTCCGTATGAAAAACTAACTTTTTTCCTAGGCAAGCTATAGCAAAAACTCATTTTGTTTTAGATTCTAGGTACACAGAGGATACTCTATACCAAGTTTGGTTAGATTTGATTGACTCCTTGACCCGATGAAATAGACCTATTTTTAAATATACTTATTTGAAATTATTCGGAAATAACTGGAAATTTTCGTATGAAAAACTAACTTTTTTCCTAGGCGAGCAATAGCAAAAATTCCTTTTGGCCTACACTCTATCTACGCATGGGATACTCCATACCGAGTTTGGTTCGATTTGAACAACTCCTTGACCCAACGAAAAAGACCTATTTTTAAAATTCGTTATTTGCGAAATTCGCAAATTTCCGTATGAAAAACTAACTTTTTTCCTAGGCAAGCTATAGCAAAAACTCATTTTGTTTTAGATTCTAGGTACACAAAGGATACTCTATACCAAGTTTGGTTAGATTTGATTGACTCCTTGACCCGATGAAATAGACCTATTTTTAAATCGACTTATTTGAAATTATTCGGAAATAACTGGAAATTTTCGTATGAAAAACTAACTTTTTTCCTAGGCGAGCAATAGCAAAAATTCCTTTTGGCCTACACTCTATCTACGCATGGGATACTCCATACCGAGTTTGGTTCGATTTGAACAACTCCTTGACCCGATGAAATAGACCTATTTTTAAAATTCTCTATTCGCGAAGTTCGCAAATTTCCGTATGAAAAACTAACTTTTTTCCTAGGCAAGCTATAGCAAAAATTCATTTTGTTTTGAATTCTAGGTACACAGGGGACACTCCATGCCAAGTTTGGTTAGATTTGAACAACTCCTTGACCCGATGAAATTTCTATATTTTTGAAAATAGAATAAGCGAATAATAAGCGATTGAAATACGAACTTTTTTTCTAGGAAAGTTAAGCGAACCATTCCTTTTGCATTACAACCTAAATAGTACTGGTAGTCTGGGATATCAATTTAGTTAACTCTGAACAACTCCTTGACCCGATGAAAAAGACCTATTTTTAAATACTTATTTGAAATTATTCGGAAATAACTGGAAATTTCCGTATGAAAAACTAACTTTTTTCCCAGGCAAGCTATAGCAAAAATTCATTTTGTTTTAGATTCTAGGTATACAGGGAATACTCCATGCCAAGTTTGGTTAGATTTGATTAACTCCTTGACCCGATGAATTTTCTATATTTTTGAAAATAGAATAAGCGAAAAAGTCGAAATTTCCGATTGAAATACGAACTTTTTTTCTAGGAAAGTTAGGCGGACCATTTCTTTTGGATTACAACCCAAATAATACTGGTAGTCTGGGATATCAATTTGATTCACTTTGAACAACTCTTTGACCCGATATAATTTCTATATTTTTGAAAATAGAATAAGCCGAAAAGTCGATAAATCCGATTGAAAAACGAACTTTTTACTAGGAAAGTTATGCGGACCATTCCTTTTGGATTACAACCTAAATAGTACTGGAAGTCTGGGATATCAATTTGGTTCACTTTGAACAACTCCTTGATCCTATAAAATTTCTATATTTTTGAAAACAGAAAAAGCGAATAAGTCGATATTTCCGATTGACATACGAACTTTTTTTCTAGGAAAAAAGTGAAACAAAAATCAAGTTTCAGAAACTACAAATGCGTGATCAGACAAAATATGAAAACAAGGCTACATCATGACGAATCTCAATCAAATTCATCAAACAACTAAAAATTATAGCAATTAAACAATTTTAGACCCAGACTCGTTCAAGGTCCAATGTTTGTAATTCAATTCCTTTTTTTCTGCCTTCAAGGATGACAGCTTAGTCCTCACAGCTGCCTTTTTGCGAAGTCGGCAAATGGCCATCTTCCCAGCAAAGAGGCGATCGAAGTCGTTGATTTCGATCTTCACAAACTTCATGAAACACATTTTTCTTGATTTTTTTCTCAAAATTTTTTCTCGCGCTTTTATCAAGTTCACTTTCACATTGAAGAAAACCCAACCATTAAAATGATGTTGGTTTGATCTTGCAGCCAAGAACGTGACACCTACTACTCCAGAGAACAACTTCATAACATGACACCGTGCTTCTTCCATTGTTCTGGCTAAGAGATTCATAAATCGGAGAGCATATCGATGGCGAAAATTCGTCGATTTTTTTTGTTTTTTTACTTTTGGACTACACTGCCCAACACTTGAGATGCTCTTCGACCGCCAAATTTCCTTCTCTTTCTGAGCCTCGGCGAGTCTGATCAGAAGACGGCTCCTTTCCGCAGAGTTCACGTCCATTGAATTCAGAAAAGTCACAAAACAAAGAATCTGAAACATTTAGGAATTGAGTAAGCTTGTTTCCTAGGCAAACTAGGGCAATTACTATTTCTCTCCATAACACTAAACTAAGTACACGGGTGATACCTCAGACCGAGTTTGGTTTGATTTGAACAACTCCTTGACCCGTTGAAAAAGACCTATTTTTAAAATTCAAAAATCTCAAGTTATTCGAAAAAATCGCACAATTCCGTATGAAATACTAAGTTTTTTCCTACACAAGCTATAGCAAAATTTTTTTGTCTTTAACTTTACGCACACAGGGGATACTCCATATCAATTTTGGTTTGATTTGGACAACTCCTTGACCCGATGAAATAGACCTATTTTGAAAATTCGCTAATCGCGAAATTCGCAACTTTCCGTATGAAAAACTAACTTTTTTCCTAGGCAAGCTCTAGCAAAAATTCTTTTTGTTTTAGATTCTAGATGCACAGGGGATACTCCATGCCGAGTTTGAATTGATTTGAACAACTCCTTGACCCGCTGAAATTTCTATATTTTTGAAAATAGAATAAGCGAATAATAAGCGAATTAATCGATATTTCCGTATGAAAAACTAACTTTTTTCCCAGGCAAGCTATAGCAAAAATGCTTTTTGTTTTAGACTCTAGGTACACAGGGGATACTCCATACCGAGTTTGGTTTGATTTGGACAACTCCTTGACCCGACGAAAAAGACCTATTTTTAAAATTCGTTATTTGCGAAATTCGCAAATTTCCGTATGAAAAACTAACTTTTTTCGTAGGCAAGCTATAGCAAAAATTCCTTTTGGCCTACACTCTATCTACACAGAGGATACTCCGTACCGAGTTTGGTTTGATTTGAATAACTCCTTGACCCGATGAAATTTCTATATTTTTGAAAATAGAATAAGCGAATAAGTCGAAATTTCCGAATGAAATACGAATTTTTTTTCTAGGAAAATTAGGCAGACCATTGTTTTTGCATTAAAACCTAAATAGTACTGGTAGTCTGGGATATCAATTTGGTTCACTTTGAACAACTCCTTGATGCGATAAAATTTCTATACTTTTGAAAATAAAATAAGCGAAAAAGTCGATAATTCCGATTGAAATACGAACTTTTTTTCTAGGAAAGTTGGGCGGACCATTCCTTTTGGATTACAACCTAAATAGTACTGGTAGTCTGGGATATCAATTTGGTTCACTTTGAACAACTCCTTGATCCGATAAAATTTCGATATTTTTGAAAATAGAATAAGCGAATAAGTCGATAATTCCGATTGAAAAACGAACTTTTTTTCTAGGAAAGTTAGGCGGACCATTCCTTTTGGATTACAACCTAAATAGTACTGGTAGTCTGGGATATCGATTTGGTTAACTTTGAACAACTCCTTGACCCGCTGAAATTTCTATATTTTTGAAAATAGAATAAGCGAATAAGTCGATATTTCCGTATGAAAAACTAACTTTTTTCCCAGGCAAGCTATAGCAAAAATCCTTTTTGTTTTAGATTCTAGGTGCACAGGGGATACTCCATGCCGAGTTTGAATTGATTTGAACAACTTCTTGACCCGACCAAAAAGACCTATTTTTAAATATACTTATTTGAAATTAATCGGAAATAACTGGAAATTTCCGTATGAAAAACTAACTTTTTTCCTAGGCAAGCTATAGCAAAATATCTTTTTGTTTTGAATTCTAGTTACACATGGGATACTCTATGCCAAGTTTGGTTAGATTTGATTAACTCCTTGACCCAATGAAATTTCTATATTTTTGAAAATAGAATAAGCGAAAAAGTCGATATTTACGTATGAAAAACTAACTTTTCTCCTAGGCAAGCTCTAGCAAAAATGCTTTTTGTTTTAGACTCTAGGTACACAGGGGATACTCCATACCGAGTTTGGTTCGATTTGGACAACTCCTTGACCCGACGAAAAAGACCTATTTTTAAAATTCTCTATTCGCGAAGTTCGCAAATTTCCGTATGAAAAACTAACTTTTTTCCTAGGCAAGCTATAGCAAAAACTCATTTTGTTTTAGATTCTAGGTAAACAGGGGATACTCTATGCCAAGTTTGGTTAGATTTGATTGACTCCTTGACCCGATGAAATAGACCTATTTTTAAATACACTTATTTGAAATTATTCGGAAATAACTGGAAATTTCCGTATGAAAAACTAACTTTTTTCCTAGGCAAGCAATAGCAAAAATTCCTTGTGGCCTACACTCTATCTACGCATGGGATACTCCATACCGAGTTTGGTTCGATTTGAACAACTCCTTGACCCGATGAAATAGACCTATTTTTAAAATTCTCTATTCGCGAAGTTCGCAAATTTCCGTATGAAAAAATAACTTTTTTCCTAGGCAAGCTATAGCAAAAATTCCTTTTGGCCTACACTCTATCTACGCATGGGATACTCCATACCGAGTGTGGTTTGATTTGAACAACTCCTTGACCCGATGAAATTTCTATATTTTTGAAAATAGAATAAGCGAATAATAAGCGAATTATTCGATATTTCAGTATGAAAAACTAACTTTTTTCCCAGGCAAGCTATAGCAAAAATGCTTTTTGTTTTAGACTCTAGGTACACAGGGGATACTCCATACCGAGTTTGGTTCGATTTGGACAACTCCTTGACCCGAAGAAATTTCTATATTTTTGAAAATAGAATAAGCGAATAATAAGCGAATTATTCGATATTTCCGTATGAAAAACTAACTTTTTTCCCAGGCAAGCTATAGCAAAAATGCTTTTTGTTTTAGACTCTAGGTACACAGGGGATACTCCATACCGAGTTTGGTTCGATTTGGACAACTCCTTGACCCGACGAAAAAGACCTATTTTTACAATTCGTTATTTGCGAAATTCGCAAATTTCCGTATGAAAAATTAACTTTTTTCCTAGGCAAGCTATAGCAAAAAAGCTTTTTATTTTAGACTCTAGGTACACAGGGGATACTCCATACCGAGTTTGGTTCGATTTGGACAACTCCTTGACCCGACGAAAAAGACCTATTTTTAAAATTCGTTATTTGCGAAATTCGCAAATTTCCGTATGAAAAACTAACTTTTTTCCTAGGCAAGCTATAGCAAAAATTCTTTTTGTTTTAGACTGTAGTTACACATGGGATACTCTATACCGAGTTTGGTTTGATTTGGACAACTCCTTGACCCGACGAAAATGACCTATCTTTACAATTCGTTATTTGCGAAATTCGCAAATTTCCGTATGAAAAACTAACTTTTTTCCTAGGCAAGCTATAGCAAAAATGCTTTTTGTTTTAGACTCTAGGTACACAGGGGATACTCCATACCGAGTTTGTTCGATTTGGACAACTCCTTGACCCGACGAAAAAGACCTATTTTTACAATTCGTTATTTGCGAAATTCGCAAATTTCCGTATGAAAAATTAACTTTTTTCCTAGGCAAGCTATAGCAAAAAGGCTTTTTATTTTAGACTCTAGGTACACAGGGGATACTCCATACCGAGTTTGGTTCGATTTGGACAACTCCTTGACCCGACGAAAAAGACCTATTTTTACAATTCGTTATTTGCGAAATTCGCAAATTTCCGTATGAAAAATTAACTTTTTTCCTAGGCAAGCTATAGCAAAAAGGCTTTTTATTTTAGACTCTAGGTACACAGGGGATACTCCATACCGAGTTTGGTTCGATTTGGACAACTCCTTGACCCGACGAAAAAGACCTATTTTTAAAATTCGTTATTTGCGAAATTCGCAAATTTCCGTATGAAAAATTAACTTTTTTCCTAGGCAAGCTATAGCAAAAATTCTTTTTGTTTTAGACTGTAGTTACACATGGGATACTCTATACCGAGTTTGGTTTGATTTGGACAACTCCTTGACCCGACGAAAATGACCTATCTTTACAATTCGTTATTTGCGAAATTCGCAAATTTCCGTATGAAAAACTAACTTTTTTCCTAGGCAAGCTATAGCAAAAATGCTTTTTGTTTTAGACTCTAGGTACACAGGGGATACTCCATACCGAGTTTGGTTCGATTTGGACAACTCCTTGACCCGACGAAAAAGACCTATTTTTAAAATTCGTTATTTGCGAAATTCGCAAATTTCCGTATGAAAAACTAACTTTTTTCCTAGGCAAGCTATAGCAAAAATTCTTTTTGTTTTAGACTGTAGTTACACATGGGATACTCTATACCGAGTTTGGTTTGATTTGGACAACTCCTTGACCCGACGAAAATGACCTATCTTTACAATTCGTTATTTGCGAAATTCGCAAATTTCCGTATGAAAAACTAACTTTTTTCCTAGGCAAGCTATAGCAAAAATGCTTTTTGTTTTAGACTCTAGGTACACAGGGGATACTCCATACCGAGTTTGGTTCGATTTGGACAACTCCTTGACCCGACGAAAAAGACCTATTTTTACAATTCGTTATTTGCGAAATTCGCAAATTTCCGTATGAAAAATTAACTTTTTTCCTAGGCAAGCTATAGCAAAAAGGCTTTTTATTTTAGACTCTAGGTACACAGGAGATACTCCATACCGAGTTTGGTTTGATTTGGACAACTCCTTGACCCGAAGAAATTTCTATATTTTTGAAAATAGAATAAGCGAATAATAAGCGAATTATTCGATATTTCCGTATGAAAAACTAACTTTTTTCCCAGGCAAGCTATAGCAAAAATGCTTTTTGTTTTAGACTCTAGGTACACAGGGGATACTCCATACCGAGTTTGGTTCGATTTGGACAACTCCTTGACCCGACGAAAAAGACCTATTTTTAAAATTCGTTATTTGCGAAATTCGCAAATTTCCGTATGAAAAACTAACTTTTTTCCTAGGCAAGCTATAGCAAAAATGCTTTTTGTTTTAGACTGTAGTTACACATGGGATACTCTATACCGAGTTTGGTTTGATTTGGACAACTCCTTGACCCGACGAAAATGACCTATCTTTACAATTCGTTATTTGCGAAATTCGCAAATTTCCGTATGAAAAACTAACTTTTTTCCTAGGCAAGCTATAGCAAAAATGCTTTTTGTTTTAGACTCTAGGTACACAGGGGATACTCCATACCGAGTTTGGTTCGATTTGGACAACTCCTTGACCCGACGAAAAAGACCTATTTTTACAATTCGTTATTTGCGAAATTCGCAAATTTCCGTATGAAAAATTAACTTTTTTCCTAGGCAAGCTATAGCAAAAAGGCTTTTTATTTTAGACTCTAGGTACACAGGGGATACTCCATACCGAGTTTGGTTTGATTTGGACAACTCCTTGACCCGAAGAAATTTCTATATTTTTGAAAATAGAATAAGCGAATAATAAGCGAATTATTCGATATTTCCGTATGAAAAACTAACTTTTTTCCCAGGCAAGCTATAGCAAAAATGCTTTTTGTTTTAGACTCTAGGTACACAGGGGATACTCCATACCGAGTTTGGTTCGATTTGGACAACTCCTTGACCCGACGAAAAAGACCTATTTTTACAATTCGTTATTTGCGAAATTCGCAAATTTCCGTATGAAAAATTAACTTTTTTCCTAGGCAAGCTATAGCAAAAAGGCTTTTTATTTTAGACTCTAGGTACACAGGGGATACTCCATACCGAGTTTGGTTCGATTTGGACAACTCCTTGACCCGACGAAAAAGACCTATTTTTAAAATTCGTTATTTGCGAAATTCGCAAATTTCCGTATGAAAAACTAACTTTTTTCCTAGGCAAGCTATAGCAAAAATTCTTTTTGTTTTAGACTGTAGTTACACATGGGATACTCTATACCGAGTTTGGTTTGATTTGGACAACTCCTTGACCCGACGAAAATGACCTATCTTTACAATTCGTTATTTGCGAAATTCGCAAATTTCCGTATGAAAAACTAACTTTTTTCCTAGGCAAGCTATAGCAAAAATGCTTTTTGTTTTAGACTCTAGGTACACAGGGGATACTCCATACCGAGTTTGGTTCGATTTGGACAACTCCTTGACCCGACGAAAAAGACCTATCTTTAAAATTCGTTATTTGCGAAATTCGCAAATTTCCGTATGAAAAACTAACTTTTTTCCTAGGCAAGCTATAGCAAAAATTCTTTTTGTTTTAGACTGTAGTTACACATGGGATACTCTATACCGAGTTTGGTTTGATTTGGACAACTCCTTGACCCGACGAAAATGACCTATTTTTACAATTCGTTATTTGCGAAATTCGCAAATTTCCGTATGAAAAACTAACTTTTTTCCTAGGCAAGCTATAGCAAAAATGCTTTTTGTTTTAGACTCTAGGCACACAGGGGATACTCCATACCGAGTTTGGTTCGATTTGAACAACTCCTTGACCCGACGAAAAAGACCTATTTTTAAATATACTTATTTGAAATTATTCGGAAATAATTGGAAATTTCCGTATGAGAAACTAACTTTTTTCCCAGGCAAGCTATAGCAAAAATTCTTTTTGTTTTAGACTTTAGTTACACATGGGATACTCCATACCGAGTTTGGTTCGATTTGGACAACTCCTTGACCCGACGAAAAAGACCTATTTTTAAAATTCGTTATTTGCGAAATTCGCAAATTTCCGTATGAAAAACTAACTTTTTTCCTAGGCAAGCTATAGCAAAAATTCTTTTCGTTTTAGACTCTAGGTACACAGGGGATACTCCATACCGAGTTTGGTTCGATTTGAACAACTCCTTGACCCGACGAAAAAGACCTATTTTTAAATATACTTATTTGAAATTATTCGGAAATAATGGGAAATTTCCGTATGAAAAACTAACTTTTTTCCCAGGCAAGCTATAGCAAAAATTCTTTTTGTTTTAGACTGTAGTTACACATGGGATACTCCATACCGAGTTTGGTTCGATTTGGACAATTCCTTGACCCGACGAAAAAGACCTATTTTTAAACTTCGTTATTTGCGAAATTCGCAAATTTCCGTATGAAAAACTAACTTCTTTCCTAGGCAAGCTATAGTAAAAATTCTTTTCGTTTTAGACTCTAGGTACACAGGGTATACTCCATACCGAGTTTGGTTCGATTTGAACAACTCCTTGACCCGACGAAAAAGACCTATTTTTAAATATACTTATTTGAAATTATTCGGAAATAATGGGAAATTTCCGTATGAAAAACTAACTTTTTTCCCAGGCAAGCTATAGCAAAAATTCTTTTTGTTTTAGACTGTAGTTACACATGGGATACTCCATACCGAGTTTGGTTCGATTTGGACAACTCCTTGACCCGACGAAAAAGACCTATTTTTAAAATTCGTTATTTGCGAAATTCGCAAATTTCCGTATGAAAAACTAACTTTTTTCCTAGGCAAGCTATAGCAAAAATTCTTTTCGTTTTAGACTCTAGGTACACAGGGGATACTCCATACCGAGTTTAGTTCGATTTGAACAACTCCTTGACCCGACGAAAAAGACCTATTTTTAAATATACTTATTTGAAATTATTCGGAAATAATGGGAAATTTCCGTATGAAAAACTAACTTTTTTCCCAGGCAAGCTATAGCAAAAATTCTTTTTGTTTTAGACTGTAGTTACACATGGGATACTCCATACCGAGTTTGGTTCGATTTGGACAATTCCTTGACCCGACGAAAAAGACCTATTTTTAAACTTCGTTATTTGCGAAATTCGCAAATTTCCGTATGAAAAACTAACTTCTTTCCTAGGCAAGCTATAGCAAAAATTCGTTTCGTTTTAGACTCTAGGTACACAGGGTATACTCCATACCGAGTTTGGTTCGATTTGAACAACTCCTTGACCCGACGAAAAAGACCTATTTTTAAATATACTTATTTGAAATTATTCGGAAATAATGGGAAATTTCCGTATGAAAAACTAACTTTTTTCCCAGGCAAGCCATAGCAAAAATTCTTTTTGTTTTAGACTGTAGTTACACATGGGATACTCCATACCGAGTTTGGTTCGATTTGGACAACCCCTTGACCCGACGAAAAAGACCTATTTTTAAAATTCGTTATTTGCGAAATTCGCAAATTTCCGTATGAAAAACTAACTTCTTTCCTAGGCAAGCTATAGCAAAAATTCTTTTCGTTTTAAACTCTAGGTACACAGGGGATACTCCATACCGAGTTTGGTTCGATTTGGACAATTCCTTGACCCGACGAAAAAGACCTATTTTTAAACTTCGTTATTTGCGAAATTCGCAAATTTCCGTATGAAAAACTAACTTCTTTCCTAGGCAAGCTATAGCAAAAATTCTTTTCGTTTTAGACTCTAGGTACACAGGGTATACTCCATACCGAGTTTGGTTCGATTTGAACAACTCCTTGACCCGACGAAAAAGACCTATTTTTAAATATACTTATTTGAAATTATTCGGAAATAATGGGAAATTTCCGTATGAAAAACTAACTTTTTTCCTAGGCAAGCTATAGCAAAAACTCATTTTGTTTTAGATTCTAGGTACACAGGGGATACTCTATGCCAAGTTTGGTTAGATTTGATTGACTCCTTGACCCGACGAAAAAGACCTATTTTTAAAATTCGTTATTTGCGAAATTCGCAAATTTCCGTATGAAAAACTAACTTTTTCCTAGGCAAGCTATAGCAAAAACTCATTTTGTTTTAGACTCTAGTTACACATGGGATACTCTATGCCAAGTTTGGTTAGATTTGATTAACTCCTTGACCCGTGGAAATAGACCTATTTTTAAATAAACTTATTTGAAATTATTCGGAAATAATTGGAAATTTCCGTATGAAAAACTAAATTTTCCTAGGTAAGCTATACCAAAAATTCTTGACGTATTAGACTCCGTATACAAATGTGAACTCTGACTATGAGTTTCAATTGATTTGAACAAATTCTTGATCCAATGAAAAAGACCTATTTTTAAAATTCATTATTCGCGAAATTCGCAAATTTCCGAATAACGAAGTAAGGTTTTCGTATGAAAACCTTACTTCTTTTCTAGGCAGGCTATAGCAATAATTCCTTTTGTTCTACACATTAGGTACACAGGTGATACTCCATGCCAGGTTTGGTTTGATTTTGACAACTCTATGACTCAATCAAAAAGAACTGTATTTAAAATTCGCGAAATTCAAAAGGTTCCTAGGCAAGCTATACAAAATGGCCAACACTAGAGAATAAATCCCAAAGTAAAGTTTATGAGTTATAAACGACAAATTCAAAGATCACAAGTTCACTGTTAATCAACAGGTGTCTACAAACTACACTATTTGAATCTGCAAACGCTGATTTAAAATAAAAAGTTGATTAATCGGGTCTCTAAATCTAAATTCCGTTAGGGTAACTAGCATCACTGATGTCAGAATGGATCGATGCGGTTGTGGTGAAACTGTCATCTGCCGCATTGCCATTTTGAACCACTAGCGACCCTTCATTTAGCATTTGCGGTTGTTCACCTAGTAGTTGCTGCCCTTCAAGTAACGAAACTCGAGCCTCCAGAGCACTTACAACATCTTTCAGCAAATTCAGTTCGCGCTGTAATCTTTCAAGCTCTCCAATTGTTTCAGGTAAAACCTGGTGATGTCCGGGAAGCTCGCATATCAAACGATTACCAATCATTCTCAAGTAGGTCTGTTGAAGCATATTTACCTAGAACACACCCTGTAAAAGACTTCAACTCAACCGCGCCTTTTCCTCACCATTTGTTGCTCAATACTCTATTTGAGTGTTCAGTTATTACGCTCAAAAACCGTAGTGATCAGTAAATGGAAGAAAATCTAGTTTCAAAAGAATTCCATTAGAATTCTCCTTCAAATGTTCTAATCACATCATTGAGCAAAAATCACATCACATCAAAATTCAAATCACCAGCTAAAGACAAAAATTGAAACTGCAATTTAGTACGAAGCAGAATGTTCAAGACAACACCTAATCATGTTCAAAGTGCTTTAACAGTTTAATGAAAAATAACTGCTCGTATTGGAATCTGATAAATTTGCCGGTAATATCTTCAATACTGCAATACAGTGTTTCTTCAGTTTCTTGCACGGCAAAACCTAAGGGGTCAAATTTATCACGGCAAGCGAAAAAATCGGTATCATCTAAGCAGATTTCAAGCGTTTCCAGTATTTTGTACACGCGAACAAAGCAATTAACTGTTCCGTTATCAAAAAAAGCGAGAATTTGTCCAATCTTTTCGGGTGCTTTTCCTATGGCAACAAAACTAATACTTGTGCTACGAGAGTAACATGCAGAGTCAAGCATAAATTTTCCCCAGTGTCGACAAAACACTCTGGCCGAAGGAAATTGTTCTGCCAACAATTCTACAGAGCTTGTTTTAACCAGACAATAATCGTCTTTAACCAATCTTTTCCTCCCGAACAAATCTTCGATAAAAGGTTTTAAAGAGTCGTTCTCTAATTCTGATGTCAAGAGTTCACGATTTCGAATAAAACGCTGCACTAGTAATTTACACGTGTTCAAAGTCCCAGTTACTGGTCGGATAAGATAATGATTGGCTGATTCGAACAGCGAAGCTGAGGTAGTCCACAATGGTCCAAATGTTTCGCATTGCCAAGCAAGGTGCCGCAATAGATGGAAATTTATTGACTCAAAATTTCGCCCAGGATATATAAAATGCAAATTTCTACAGAAAGCTTCTAAAAGTATTCCACATAAAGCAGAATGCTCGCTGGTTTCATAGAGTGACCGAAGTGAAAATACAAGATAATTCAGGTCACGGAGAATTGAGTCATCGTCCAAATAAGGTCTAAATACAATAGGCGCTAGATAAAGAAGATAAAGTTTGAGCTCGTTTGCTTTAAAAAGCTTTAATTCACTTAGAGAACGAACACTTCGCTTGAATTCTGACGGCAGCTGAATGGCAGATGTAAAAGACGCGATTTCAGTTGGCGATCCAACAATTTCAAAAAGAAAGTCTAACATCTCTTTTGCAACGCCTTTCAACAGCTGATGCATTGTATCTATAGGAGCGGTAAGAGGGAGATTTGGGATCACCTTGAAAATATTAGGATATCCTTGAACGCCTTTCGTTCCGATCTCTGGATCTGTTTCTTTGTTTAACTTCCTATAGTCCACATCCCCGCTTTCAAACAAAATGGCCCTCTCATACTGGTCTTGTGGTCTTCTCATCTTTATGGGTTCGTTGTGAGGATAGCAATGAGACATAAAACGATGCTTTCCTCGCATTTCACATAAAGAGCACCCATAGAAACCGTTATGCCTTTTCATGTTAAGGACACTGCTTTTGCAAACCAGATCCGCAATCAGGGCAACGGTCTTGAATTTCACATTGAACACAGCATCATCTTTTGTTAAGGTAAAGGTATTCTTTAATTGCGCCTCATATTCGTCAAAAATACTGTCCCAGGGCAGATGACCTTTTCCATACCAAAGGCTGCACAGAACTATATTCTCAAACTTGGAGCGAAGAATTGGAGGTAGATCGGCCAGCGCCAACCAAACAGGATACGCAGACTCCGTTGCACTTTCAAGAACAACGGCTCCATCTGTGTTCATAAGTAAACGAATGCGCAGGATTTTTTCTTTTATAAGGGGTTCTAACTTCAGATCCTCTCTTTCTTGTCGATCCAAGCTGTACTTCAAAATATGTTCAAGGTTTCTGTCCACTATAGATTTCAACTGAGTAAAAAAATTCAAACAAATCAATTCTCCGTTATCATAAAACACATGGCTTTTCGTATGGCTGTTCGAGATTTCAGGTTTCAATTTTTTCACAGCAAAAGGCGTAGGGATATTGGAATTCTGGTGGATTAATTGCTCACGTTTCATTAGATCATACAAAAGTTCATCAGAGCAACCATGTTTCGAAATTATTGACAAAAGAGATATCAGAGAATTATGTACTGTAGCATCAGAGTTTTCACAAATATTATTGCTTGGGAATTTGAAGCTGGGATAAATTTTTTTTTCTGACTGATCATCGGACCAACTCGGCGCACAGGATGTTTCAGACTGGTCATCCGAACTACTGAGAACATCACTTTCCCGACTACCGATTAACTGCTGGGACACGACCGTGGAAATTGACTTTGAATCGTCTTCAGAAGAAAAGGGTTGCTCGTCATATATCTCATGAGGAAAACTGTTTGTCTGTTGAATAAAACTATCAATAATATCAGAGCCTTTAACAACATCGACAGTTTTCCGTACTTTAGCAACGCGTTTATGCTGTCTGGAGCAAGTTCTCTTCCTGGATACAAAAGTTTGATTCCGTAACTTTGCTTCAACACAAATTCCAGCGGTAGACGAAGCGACAGATGTCGTGACGGTCTGACCTAAATGTGTATCCAGTTCTAAAATCGGTTCGCAGATTTGCGGAGACTTTGATGGTTTTTCAGCTGACGAAATAAGATTTTCTGAAAAGAAATCTATCGATATTCCTTCTGATTCGCTGACCAGCTCAGTGGATTGTCGATCAGCGAGATAAATATTCGGTTGAGCCTCTCCTAATTGTTTCTGCTTACAAACATCACATTTGCACTCTCCGAAATCGCCGAAAAACGAGTCGCCGTAGTTCACTGTTATCTCCTCATTTGGTTGTATTGTTCGAATAACTTGAAGTCTTAAGGTTCTGTAACGAAGGTAATTGCAGCTATAACCACGGAAGTAGCGTGTGTTAGCCAAACAAGAATGATTGACAAATCTTGTCACTCCGAGCAGAACCACCTCTTTCTCGTTGAAACAGCTCTTCATTATCGATAGCGGGATCAACTTATGCTTTAATTCGACTGGAATGTCTTCAATAATACCCACAACGTCTAGCAGTGGCACATTGTTGGGCTTCAAGGGATGACCAGTGCAATTAAACAGACCAAAACCTCCAAAAGAGTCGGGCAGGATTTTAAATCCATTGGATCTGCTTCGCGATAAATTTTAGAAAATCCTTCCAAAGTTTTGGCCAATTCAGAATTTCTGTTGACCTCGCCCAAAAAAATTGAAAAATCGTTGATGGTAATCATCATCTTTGGCTCTCGTACTTGCGTTTTTAGCAAATTCGACACAATAAAAGCGTCAGCTGTCACTAGTTCTTCACAACTTGGTATTTTGAGAACTGAAAAAAGACCATAATTTAAGTAGACTAAAACCGGTATTTTTTAAATGGGCACGAACAGAAAAAGAAAACAAAGTAAGAGCAAAATATCTGAATTAAATCATGTTACAATACATTCACAAAATTTCCTTATACTGATTTAACTTCGAATCATTAAATTTACATCTAACGAGAACGCTGTAAAGATTACCTCAATGGTAGTCAGCATTTTGGTTACTAATCAAATCTAAAGGAAACTTCTGAACAATATCTGAATTAAATCATGTTAGAATTCATTCTCAAAATTTCTTTATACTGATTAAACTTCGAATCATTAAATTTGTATCTAACGAGAACGCTGAAAAGATTACTTCAATGGTAATAAGCCTTTTGGTTACTCATCAAATCTAAATAAAATTTCACGGCTTACTTTCTAGGCTACACATTTCTAAGCTGAATATAAATCTAGCACCAAAACATCTAAAGTATTCACTGAAATTCCGCCAGCTCTTCGTTTGTTAACTCCTCTAACAACTCATCTTGACTTCCAACACATTTTCCTTGAACAGATTTAGCTGGTGACAAATGAACGGGAGCTGAACTGGAGCCTGATGAAAGATCGCGAACTAACTGATTGTAGGCTTTTCTTGCTGCTTTATAAGCCAGAGTAGGAGTTGCTGGATATTTCTGACGAATAATCTCTAAACATTTAGCTATTAAAATACAACCTTATCAATTAAATAGAGCAAGGAAATACCTTTAAACTGCTCCGCAAGTTCTCCACTGACAGATTTTCTGAGTATATCTGAACTCCTTTGAGGCGAGATCAATTTGTTCCCTTCACTTCCTGAGGAAAAAAGTTTGCAGCCCACAATCCGGCCAAAGCTCGCGACGTCTTTTCCTGCACTCAGACTCATAAGGTCAAAACCATTATGAAGCACTGGCGTTTTCTCAGAATTCCATTCAGGAAATTCGTCTACGCTTTGAAGACCGTGTCTCAGAAAGAACAGTTCCTCCTTTAACTGCTGCCTCTATAATAAAACAATTTAATCCATACCAAAATTACCTGCTCTTTTAGCGACTCGAGAAGAGCATATTTTCGTTTGGTTTGCTTCTGACACTCCTTTTCAAATGCCTTCTGCAAACTACTCATCCGCTCTTTGTGCTCATTTGCAAACTGTTCAAATGCGGTGCAACTTGGTTCACATTCAGATTCCTCAGTCTCAAAGGCCGGTGTGAGTTTCGGGCATGGAGGCAGTTCCTCAGTATCTCTCAGATGTCCCTAAAGAAAATAAAAGACTAAGTAATCTTAGGATGCATGCGTTTTGGCTGGATACAATGAGAGATCTGATTCAAATTTGAGCAGACGGCCAAAAAGTGCACATATTAGTAAAATTTTTGTAATAACCTTGGGTGTTTCTGGCTCAGTGGATTCATGAGTTTTCTTTGCTTTTGTGGACTTGGTTTTACTAGGAGTTCCGCCAAGCGTTAGTGAGCTACTCTGTCCACTCGTTTTCAACTTCTTTGATAGAAAGTTAACATCGTCGAAAACCTTGCGTTTACGGTCCACTTTGACATAAGTAACTTTCATGCTCTCCGGTTTAACTCCAGCTCTCAGCTAGTCATCATAATTTGTGAAAACGTCTTTGGCCGCTTTCTTAGGACCCTTGAACAACAGGCGACACATTACTTCACGGAAATCAACACACAGGGTAGTTGTCTGATTTTCTTCCAAGCTCGCTCGTTGTATAAAGGAAAAGCCATCTGGCCAAAGGTCACTGGTAGCCGAAAGCGAGAACAACTCCTTTGAGCTCGCAAAAATCCATCTCTGCTCACTTTTCAATAAGGACTGCTTCACGGAGTTGTTAACTTCTATTTCTGAGTCAGACTCATTCCGTTTCTTTTTCGGATTCGCTCGAGTTCTTGATGAGGGCCCCGGTATTTGCTGCATCTCATCCGAGCTTACTTCGTCCGAAAGAGCCTGAGGAATTGGTTGACTCGAGCTACGCAAATCAAATGGTAACTGTGTCTGCGTTTTTGGCTGCACAATTGGATCCTTTGTAACTTCAAGGGTATAAAGCTTCTTGCTCTTACCAGACTTCTTCATTTTATCTAAAAAAATCAATTATCAATTTCTAGATGTTCCATAAGGGTAATAGCTTTCGAACGACAAGTAGTTGAACAACAAAAAACAGTTCAAAACTCAAGCTTCAATTAGATTAAACCATATCTCATTGCACAAATATCCAAAAAATTACAAACAATAGCTCATTCGAAGAGTTAATACAGTAAGACTTCTGATTACAAAACTAGATTACTAAGCTCCACTGCTAGCACTTTAACAAAAATTAAGACAATCTTTTGGAAAAATTTCCAATGACACAACATTAAATAAAATGAGACTGATGTGAAAGCACTGGGCTTAACAGTGGAGACAATAGTTTTCTCGTAACAACTAATTGGGCTCTGCAACAGTTGTATCCGGAAGAGTTGCATCATTGTTGGCATCAGCAACTTTCGCTTTTTTCGCTAAATCCATCTTTTTCTTCAGGAAATGCTTTCCGTTTCTACCAGCCTGATTGGCAGCTTTTCGAGCTTTTTCATACGCAGCGGGTGATGGGCCGAACAATCTCGCTACATGAGCTAAAAAAAACTTTGAAAAAATTTGACCTAATTGAGATCGTTTATTAAAAACACACCTTTGAACTGTACAACTTTTTCAGGCGTAGCTGCAATGCGCTGATCATCGTTATTTTTTGAGGGCGATATCATTTTAGTTGTTAGTCCATCAACAGGCCAAAGCTTTGATCTCAACTTTCTCCCAGCGTCCTCGGGATTTTTGACAAATCCAAGGTCAAACAAATCAACGTCGTTGAAATAACGAACACAAGTTATCTCTTTCGCTTTTAGATTATCGGCCGTTGTTGCTCTTCGTCAGCTCTCTTTTGCTCTTGACACTTAATGAAGCCAGAAATAAATTTTTTAATGCTACTTTATTTTGATCAATACTATAAAGAACGCACCAACGACTTGAAATTTAGAAGTTCCATTTCCAATTTATTGTTGTAATCTGACATCGCCTTTGTATGTTCCTGAATGAATTTAGCAAACATTTCTTCGTCAGACTTCAAAAGAGCACAAACTTCTTTGTGACTATTGCAACACTGAAATTTGAAAACAAAAATTTTCATCCAATCAAAAAAATCTTGTATTTTCTAAACTAACCGTAGATTCGAGATTTTGTTGCTTCTTCGTCTCATGTATCAACTGAGAAAAACTTACTGAACTTCCTCCTTTGTGCTTGAGCTGATCTGAAATACTCTCGTTTGACACAACTGCCTGCTGAATTATCATAGATTCTGTGCTGCTTTTCTGAGATTGGACAACTTCGTTTTGGCCTTGCCGCAACGTAAGGTCTTTGACAGCATCTTTGCGGTCAGATTTCCCCTTCATGGAACTCAGCGATTTCGATTGAAGTTGTTTAAGTTGCTTACTTTGCTCAATTTCTTGTTCATATTTTCTTTTCCCGTCGGACTCTGGGCCTTTAAACGTCAAATAATATGTCTTTTTCACATCTAATTCCAAAGTCACCTCGGACAAAAGTTCAAGGTTGAGTTTTTGGTACACGGTAAATTTCTTCGGCCAACGTTCATCAACAAGGTACAGAAACTGCAAATCCCCTTCATCGTTACGGAACAAATATGTAAACATGTCTTTAAGCGGCATAACTTCTGAAAAAAATAAGCCTATAACAGTAATAAAGCACAACAATGTAAAACTCTGATCACATTGAATTAGTTAACTTTCTGTCTCGGCAAACAACTCGAAAAATGCTTTCACCTTCAGACACTATACAAACTGGGGAATTCACTAACCATGTTTTAATTTATTTGATTAACTTTTTGATCATTTGAAAATATCCTTGACTCCATTTTGGCAGACTGTGGAAAAGTATGAAACACTAATTCTTGTTCCTACGCAACATATACCAAACGTTCATCGCATGCTAGACTCCGTATACAAAGGGGAACTCAAACTATGAGTTTGAAGAGATTTGAATAACTTCTTGACCCGATAAAAAAGACCCATTTTTAAAATTCGTTATTTGAAAAATTCGCAAATTTCCGTATAAAAATGTAACTTTTTTCCTAGGCAAGCTATACCAAAAATACGTGGCATATTAGACTCCATATACACATGGGAACTTTGACTTTGAGTTTGAAGAGATTTGAACAACTTCTTGACCCGATAAAAAAGACTCATTTTTAAAATTTGTTATTTGCAAAATCGCAAATTTCCGTATGAAAATGTAACTTTTTTCCTAGGCAAGCTATACCAAAAATACGTGGCATATTAGACTCCGTATACACATGGGAACTTTGACTTTGAGTCTGAAGAGATTTGAACAACTTCTTGACCCGATAAAAAAGAACCGTTTTTAAGATTCGTTATTTGAAAAATTCCCAAATTTCCGTATGAATATGTAACTTTTTTCCTAGGCTAGCTATACGAAAAATACTTGGCATATTAGACTCCGTATTCACATGGGAACTCTGACTATGAGTTTCGTTTGATTTGAACAACTCCTTGAACCGTTGAAATAGACCTATTTTTAAAATTCGCTAATCGCGAAAATCGAAACTTTCCGTATGAAAAACTAACTTTTCTCCTAGGCAAGCTCTAGCAAAAATTCTTTTTGTTCTAGACTCTAGGTACACAGGGGATACTCTATGCCAAGTTTGGTTCGATTTGGACAACTCCTTGACCCGACGAAAAAGACCTATCTTTAAAATTCGTTATTTGCGAAATTCGCAAATTTCCGTATGAAAAACTTACTTTTTTCCTAGGCAGGCTATAGCAAAAATTCTTTTTGTTTTAGACTCTAGGTACACAGGGGATACTCTATGCCAAGTTTGGTTCGATTTGAACAACTCCTTGACCCGACGAAAAAGACCTATTTTTAAATATACTTATTTGAAATTATTCGGAAATACTTGGAAATTTCCGTATGAAAAACTAACTTTTTTCCCAGGCAAGCTATAGCAAAAATTCTTTTTGTTTTAGACTCTAGGTACACAGGGGATACTCTATGCCAAGTTTGGTTCGATTTGAACAACTCCTTGACCCGACGAAAAAGACCTATTTTTAAATATACTTATTTGAAATTATTCGGAAATAATGGGAAATTTCCGTATGAAAAACTAACTTTTTTCCTAGGCAAGCTATAGCAAAAATTCTTTTTGTCACTCACTCTACATATACGGGGGATACTCCATACCAAGTTTGGTTAGATTTGAACAACTCCTTGACCCGATGAAATATCTATATTTTTGAAAATAGAATAAGCGAATTATTCGATATTTCCGTATGAAATACTAACTTTTTTCCTAGGCAAGTTACAGCAAAAATTCTTTTTGTTTTAGACTCTGGGTACACAGGGGATACTCCATACCGAGTTTGGTTTGATTTGGACAACTCCTTGACCCGACAAAAAAGACCTATTTTTAACATTCGTTATTTGCGAAATTCGCAAATTTCCGTATGAAAAACTAACTTTTTTCCTAGGCAAGCTATAGCAAAAATTCTTTTTGTCACTCACTCTACATATACTGGGGATACTCCATACCAAGTTTGGTTAGATTTGAACAACTCCTTGACCCGATGAAATTTCTATATTCTTGAAAATAGAATAAGCGAATAATAAGCGAATTATTGGATATTTCCGTATGAAATACTAACTTTTTTTCTAGGCAAGCTACAGCAAAAATTCTTTTTGTTTTAGACTCTAGGTACACAGGGGATACTCGATACCGAGTTTGGTTAAATTTGGACAACTCCTTGACCCGACGAAAAAGACCTATTTTTAAAATTCGTTATTTGCGAAATTCGCAAATTTCCGTATGAAAAACTAACTTTTTTCCTAGGCAAGCTATAGCAAAAAATCTTTTTGTTTTAGACTCTAGGTACACGGGGGATACTCCATACCGAGTTTGATTCGATTTGGACAACTCCTTGACCCGACGAAAAAGACCTATTTTTAAAATTCGTTATTTGCGAAATTCGCAAATTTCCGTATGAAAAACTAACTTTTTTCCTAGGCAAGCTACAGCAAAAATTCTTTTTGTCACTCACTCTACATAAACTGGGGATACACCATACCAAGTTTGGTTAGATTTGAACAACTCCTTGACCCGATGAAATTTCTATATTTTTGAAAATAGAATAAGCGAATAATAAGCGAATTAATGGATATTTCCGTATGAAATACTAACTTTTTTCCTAGGCAAGCTACAGCAAAAATTCTTTTTGTTTTAGACTCTGGGTACACAGGGGATACTCCATACCGAGTTTGGTTCGATTTGGACAACTCCTTGACCCGACAAAAAAGACCTATTTTTAACATTCGTTATTTGCGAAATTCGCAAAATTCCGTATGAAAAACTAACTTTTTTCCTAGGCAAGCTATAGCAAAAATTCTTTTTGTCACTCACTCTACATATACTGGGGATACTCCATACCAAGTTTGGTTAGATTTGAACAACTCCTTGACCCGATGAAATTTCTATATTCTTGAAAATAGAATAAGCGAATAATAAGCGAATTATTGGATATTTCCGTATGAAATACTAACTTTTTTTTCTAGGCAAGCTACAGCAAAAATTCTTTTTGTTTTAGACTCTAGGTACACAGGGGATACTCCATACCGAGTTTGGTTAAATTTGGACAACTCCTTGACCCGACGAAAAAGACCTATTTTTAAAATTCGTTATTTGCGAAATTCGCAAATTTCCGTATGAAAAACTAACTTTTTTCCTAGGCAAGCTACAGCAAAAATTCTTTTTGTCACTCACTCTACATAAACTGGGGATACTCCATACCAAGTTTGGTTAGATTTGAACAACTCCTTGACCCGATGAAATTTCTATATTTTTGAAAATAGAATAAGCGAATAATAAGCGAATTATTGGATATTTCCGTATGAAATACTAACTTTTTTTCTAGGCAATCTATAGCAAAAATTCTTTTTGTTTTAGACTCTAGGTACACAGGGGATACTCCATACCGAGTTTGGTTCGATTTGGACAACTCCTTGACCCGACGAAAAAGACCTATTTTTAAAATTTGTTATTTGCGAAATTCGCAAATTTCCTTACGAAAAACTTACTTTTTTCCTAGGCAAGCTATAGCAAAAGTTCTTTTTGGTTTAGACTCTAGGTACACAGGGGATACTCCATACCGAGTTTGGTTCGATTTGGACAACTCCTTGACCCGACGAAAAAGACCTATTTTTAAAATTCGTTATTTGCGAAATTCGCAAATTTCCGTATGAAAAACTAACTTCTTTCCTAGGCAACCTATAGCAAAAACTCTTTTTGTCACTCACTCTACATATACTGGGGATACTCCATACCAAGTTCAGTTAGATTTGAACAACTCCTTGACCCGATGAAATTTCTATATTTTTGAAAATAGAATAAGCGAATAATAAGCGAATTATTCAATATTTCCGTATGAAATACTAACTTTTTTCCTAGGCAAGCTATAGCAAAAACTCTTTTTGTTTTAGACTCTAGGTACACAGGGGATACTCCATACCGAGTTTGGTTCGATTTGGACAACTCCTTGACCCGACGAAAAAGACCTATTTTTAAAATTCGTTATTTGCGAAATTCGCAAATTTCCGTATGAAAAACTAACTTTTTTCCTAGGCAACCTATAGCAAAAACTCTTTTTGTCACTCACTCTACATATACTGGGGATACTCCATACCAAGTTCAGTTAGATTTGAACAACTCCTTGACCCGATGAAATTTCTATATTTTTGAAAATAGAATAAGCGAATAATAAGCGAATTATTCAATATTTCCGTATGAAATACTAACTTTTTTCCTAGGCAAGCTATAGCAAAAACTCTTTTTGTTTTAGACTCTAGGTACACAGGGGATACTCCATACCGAGTTTGGTTCGATTTGGACAACTCCTTGACCCGACGAAAAAGACCTATTTTTAAAATTCGTTATTTGCGAAATTCGCAAATTTCCTTACGAAAAACTAACTTTTTTCCAAGGCAAGCTATAGCAAAAGTTCTTTTTGTTTTAGACTCTAGGTACACAGGGGATACTCCATACCGAGTTTGGTTCGATTTGGACAACTCCTTGACCCGACGAAAAAGACCTATTTTTAAAATTCGTTATTTGCGAAATTCGCAAATTTCCGTATGAAAAACTAACTTTTTTCCTAGGCAACCTATAGCAAAAACTCTTTTTGTCACTCACTCTACATATACTGGGGATACTCCATACCAAGTTCAGTTAGATTTGAACAACTCCTTGACCCGATGAAATTTCTATATTCTTGAAAATAGAATAAGCGAATAATAAGCGAATTATTGGATATTTCCGTATGAAATACTAACTTTTTTTTCTAGGCAAGCTACAGCAAAAATTCTTTTTGTTTTAGACTCTAGGTACACAGGGGATACTCCATACCGAGTTTGGTTAAATTTGGACAACTCCTTGACCCGACGAAAAAGACCTATTTTTAAAATTCGTTATTTGCGAAATTCGCAAATTTCCGTATGAAAAACTAACTTTTTTCCTAGGCAAGCTACAGCAAAAATTCTTTTTGTCACTCACTCTACATAAACTGGGGATACTCCATACCAAGTTTGGTTAGATTTGAACAACTCCTTGACCCGATGAAATTTCTATATTTTTGAAAATAGAATAAGCGAATAATAAGCGAATTATTCAATATTTCCGTATGAAATACTAACTTTTTCCTAGGCAAGCTATAGCAAAAAGTCTTTTTGTTTTAGACTCTCGGTACACAGGGGATAATCCATACCGGGTTTGGTTCGATTTGGACAACTCCTTGACCCGACGAAAAAGACCTATTTTTAAAGTTCGTTATTTGCGAAATTCGCAAATTTCCGTATGAACTAACTTTTTTTCCTAGGCAAGCTATAGCAAAAATTCTTTTTGTCACTCACTCTACATATACTGGGGATACTCCATACCAAGTTTGGTTAGATTTGAACAACTCCTTGACCCGATGAAATTTCCATATTTTTGAAAATAGAATAAGCGAATAATAAGCGAATTATTCAATATTTCCGTATGAAATACTAACTTTTTTCCTAGGCAAGCTATAGCAAAAATTCTTTTTGTTTTAGACTCTAGGTACACAGGGGATACTCCATACCGAGTTTGGTTCGATTTGGACAACTCCTTGACCCGACGAAAAAGACCTATTTTTAAAATTCGTTATTTGCGAAATTCGCAAATTTCCGTATGAAAAACTAACTTTTTTCCTAGGCAACCTATAGCAAAAACTCTTTTTGTCACTCACTCTACATATACTGGGGATACTCCATACCAAGTTCAGTTAGATTTGAACAACTCCTTGACCCGATGAAATTTCTATATTCTTGAAAATAGAATAAGCGAATAATAAGCGAATTATTGGATATTTCCGTATGAAATACTAACTTTTTTTTCTAGGCAAGCTACAGCAAAAATTCTTTTTGTTTTAGACTCTAGGTACACAGGGGATACTCCATACCGAGTTTGGTTAAATTTGGACAACTCCTTGACCCGACGAAAAAGACCTATTTTTAAAATTCGTTATTTGCGAAATTCGCAAATTTCCGTATGAAAAACTAACTTTTTTCCTAGGCAAGCTACAGCAAAAATTCTTTTTGTCACTCACTCTACATAAACTGGGGATACTCCATACCAAGTTTGGTTAGATTTGAACAACTCCTTGACCCGATGAAATTTCTATATTTTTGAAAATAGAATAAGCGAATAATAAGCGAATTATTCAATATTTCCGTATGAAATACTAACTTTTTCCTAGGCAAGCTATAGCAAAAAGTCTTTTTGTTTTAGACTCTCGGTACACAGGGGATAATCCATACCGGGTTTGGTTCGATTTGGACAACTCCTTGACCCGACGAAAAAGACCTATTTTTAAAGTTCGTTATTTGCGAAATTCGCAAATTTCCGTATGAACTAACTTTTTTTCCTAGGCAAGCTATAGCAAAAATTCTTTTTGTCACTCACTCTACATATACTGGGGATACTCCATACCAAGTTTGGTTAGATTTGAACAACTCCTTGACCCGATGAAATTTCCATATTTTTGAAAATAGAATAAGCGAATAATAAGCGAATTATTCAATATTTCCGTATGAAATACTAACTTTTTTCCTAGGCAAGCTATAGCAAAAATTCTTTTTGTTTTAGACTCTAGGTACACAGGGGATACTCCATACCGAGTTTGGTTCGATTTGGACAACTCCTTGACCCGACGAAAAAGACCTATTTTTGAAATTCGTTATTTGCGAAATTCGCAAATTTCCGTATGAACTAACTTTTTTTCCTAGGCAAGCTATAGCAAAAATTTTTTTTGTCACTCACTCTACATATACTGGGGATACTCCATACCAAGTTTGGTTAGATTTGAACAACTCCTTGACCCGATGAAATTTCCATATTTTTGAAAATAGAATAAGCGAATAATAAGCGAATTATTCAATATTTCCGTATGAAATACTAACTTTTTTCCTAGGCAAGCTATAGCAAAAATTCTTTTTGTTTTAGATTCTAGGTACACAGGGGATACTCCATACCGAGTTTGGTTCGATTTGGACAACTCCTTGACCCGACGAAAAAGACCTATTTTTAAAATTCGTTATTTGCGAAATTCGCAAATTTCCGTATGAACTAACTTTTTTCCTAGGCAAGCTATAGCAAAAATTCTTTTTGTCACTCACTCTACATATACTGGGGATACTCCATACCAAGTTTGGTTAGATTTGAACAACTCCTTGACCCGATGAAATTTCCATATTTTTGAAAATAGAATAAGCGAATAATAAGCGAATTATTCAATATTTCCGTATGAAATACTAACTTTTTTCCTAGGCAAGCTATAGCAAAAAGTCTTTTTGTTTTAGACTCTCGGTACACAGGGGATACTCCATACCGGGTTTGGTTCGATTTGGACAACTCCTTGACCCGACGAAAAAGACCTATTTTTAAAATTCGTTATTTGCGAAATTCGCAAACTTCCGTATGAACTAACTTTTTTTCCTAGGCAAGCTATAGCAAAAATTCTTTTTGTCGCTCACTCTACATATACTGGGGATACTCCATACCAAGTTTGGTTAGATTTGAACAACTCCTTGACCCGATGAAATTTCCATATTTTTGAAAATAGAATAAGCGAATAATAAGCGAATTATTCAATATTTCCGTATGAAATACTAACTTTTTTCCTAGGCAAGCTATAGCAAAATTTCTTTTTGTTTTAGATTCTAGGTACACAGGGGATACTCCATACCGAGTTTGGTTCGATTTGGACAACTCCTTGACCCGACGAAAAAGACCTATTTTTAAAATTCGTTATTTGCGAAATTCGCAAATTTCCGTATGAACTAACTTTTTTCCTAGGCAAGCTATAGCAAAAATTCTTTTTGTCACTCACTCTACATATACTGGGGATACTCCATACCAAGTTTGGTTAGATTTGAACAACTCCTTGACCCGATGAAATTTGCATATTTTTGAAAATAGAATAAGCGAATAATAAGCGAATTATTCAATATTTCCGTATGAAATACTAACTTTTTTCCTAGGCAAGCTATAGCAAAAAGTCTTTTTGTTTTAGACTCTCGGTACACAGGGGATACTCCATACCGGGTTTGGTTCGATTTGGACAACTCCTTGACCCGACGAAAAAGACCTATTTTTAAAATTCGTTATTTGCGAAATTCGCAAATTTCCGTATGAACTAACTTTTTTTCCTAGGCAAGCTATAGCAAAAATTCTTTTGTCACTCACTCTACATATACTGGGGATACTCCATACCAAGTTTGGTTAGCTTTGAACAACTCCTTGACCCGATGAAATTTCCATATTTTTGAAAATAGAATAAGCGAATAATAAGCGAATTATTCAATATTTCCGTATGAAATACTAACTTTTTTCCTAGGCAAGCTATAGCAAAAATTCTTTTTGTTTTAGACTCTAGGTACACAGGGGATACTCCATACCGAGTTTGGTTCGATTTGGACAACTCCTTGACCCGACGAAAAAGACCTATTTTTAAAATTCGTTATTTGCGAAATTCGCAAATTTCCGTATGAACTAACTTTTTTCCTAGGCAAGCTATAGCAAAAATTCTTTTTGTCACTCACTCTACATATACTGGGGATACTCCATACCAAGTTTGGTTAGATTTGAACAACTCCTTGACCCGATGAAATTTCCATATTTTTGAAAATAGAATAAGCGAATAATAAGCGAATTATTCAATATTTCCGTATGAAATACTAACTTTTTTCCTAGGCAAGCTATAGCAAAAAGTCTTTTTGTTTTAGACTCTCGGTACACAGGGGATACTCCATACCGGGTTTGGTTCGATTTGGACAACTCCTTGACCCGACGAAAAAGACCTATTTTTAAAATTCGTTATTTGCGAAATTCGCAAATTTCCGTATGAAAAACTAACTTTTTTCCTAGGCAACCTATAGCAAAAATTCTTTTTGTCACTCACTCTACATATACTGGGGATACTCCATACCAAGTTCAGTTAGATTTGAACAACTCCTTGACCCGATGAAATTTCTATATTTTTGAAAATAGAATAAGCGAATAATAAGCGAATTATTCAATATTTCCGTATGAAATACTAACTTTTTTCCTAGGCAAGCTATAGCAAAAATTCTTTTTGTTTTAGACTCTAGGTACACAGGGGATACTCCATACCGAGTTTGGTTCGATTTGGACAACTCCTTGACCCGACGAAAAAGACCTATTTTTAAAATTCGTTATTTGCGAAATTCGCAAATTTCCGTATGAACTAACTTTTTTCCTAGGCAAGCTATAGCAAAAATTCTTTTTGTCACTCACTCTACATACACTGGGGACACTCCATACCAAGTTTGGTTAGATTTGAACAACTCCTTGACCCGATGAAATTTCCATATTTTTGAAAATAGAATAAGCTAATAATAAGCGAATTATTCAATATTTCCGTATGAAATACTAACTTTTTTCCTAGGCAAGCTATAGCAAAAAGTCTTTTTGTTTTAGACTCTCGGTACACAGGGGATACTCCATACCGGGTTTGGTTCGATTAGGACAACTCCTTGACCCGACGAAAAAGACCTATTTTTAAAATTCGTTATTTGCGAAATTCGCAAATTTCCGTATGAACTAACTTTTTTTCCTAGGCAAGCTATAGCAAAAATTCTTTTTGTCACTCACTCTACATATACTGGGGATACTCCATACCAAGTTTGGTTAGATTTGAACAACTCCTTGACCCGATGAAATTTCCATATTTTGGAAAATAGAATAAGCGAATAATAAGCGAATTATTCAATATTTCCGTATGAATTAACTTTTTTCCTAGGCAAGCTATAGCAAAAATTCTTTTTGTTTTAGACTCTAGATACACAGGGGATACTCCATACCGAGTTTGGTTCGACTTGGACAACTCCTTGACCCGACGAAAAAGACCTATTTTTAAAATTCGATATTTGCGAAATGCGCAAATTTCCGTATGAAAAACTAACTTTTTTCCTAGGCAAGCTATAGCAAAAATTCTTTTTGTTTTAGACTCTAGGTACACAGGGGATACTCCATACCGAGTTTGGTTCGATTTGGACAACTCCTTGACCCGACGAAAAAGACCTATTTTTAAAATTCGTTATTTGCGAAATTCGCAAATTTCCGTATGAAAAACTAACTTTTTTCCTAGGCAAGCTATAGCAAAAATTCTTTTTGTTTTAGACTCTAGGTACACGGGGGATACTCCATACCGAGTTTGGTTTGATTTGGACAACTCCTTGACCCGACGAAAAAGACCTATTTTTAAAATTCGTTATTTGCGAAATTCGCAAATTTCCGTATGAAAAACTAACTTTTTCCTAGGCAAGCTATAGCAAAAATTCTTTTTGTTTTAGACTCTAGGTACACGGGGGATACTCCATACCGAGTTTGGTTCGATTTGGACAACTCCTTGACCCGACGAAAAAGACCTATTTTTAAAATTCGTTATTTGCGAAATTCGCAAATTTCCGTATGAAAAACTAACTTTTTTCCTAGGCAAGCAACAGCAAAAATTCTTTTTGTCACTCACTCTACATAAACTGGGGATACTCCATACCAAGTTTGGTTAGATTTGAACAACTCCTTGACCCGATGAAATTTCCATATTTTGGAAAATAGAATAAGCGAATAATAAGCGAATTATTCAATATTTCCGTATGAAAAACTAACTTTTTTCCTAGGCAAGCTATAGCAAAAATTCTTTTTGTTTTAGACTCTAGGTACACAGGGGATACTCCATACCGAGTTTGGTTCGATTTGGACAACTCCTTGACCCGACGAAAAAGACCTATTTTTAAAATTCGTTATTTGCGAAATTCGCAAATTTCCGTATGAAAAACTAACTTTTTTCCTAGGCAAGCTACAGCAAAAATTCTTTTTGTCACTCACTCTACATAAACTGGGGATACTCCATACCAAGTTTGGTTAGATTTGAACAACTCCTTGACCCGATGAAATTTCCATATTTTGGAAAATAGAATAAGCGAATAATAAGCGAATTATTCAATATTTCCGTATGAAATACTAACTTTTTTCCTAGGCAAGCTATAGCAAAAATTCTTTTTGTTTTAGACTCTCGGTACACAGGGGATACTCCATACCGAGTTTGGTTTGATTTGGACAACTCCTTGACCCGACGAAAAAGACCTATTTTTAAAATTCGATATTTGCGAAATGCGCAAATTTCCGTATGAAAAACTAACTTTTTTCCTAGGCAAGCTATAGCAAAAATTCTTTTTGTTTTAGACTCTAGGTACACAGGGGATACTTCATACCGAATTTGGTTCGATTTGGACAACTCCTTGACCCGACGAAAAAGACCTATTTTTAAAATTCGTTATTTGCGAAATTCGCAAATTTCCGTATGAAAAACTAACTTTTTTCCTAGGCAAGCTATAGCAAAAATTCTTTTTGTTTTAGACTCTAGGTACACAGGGGATACTCCATACCGAGTTTGGTTTTATTTGGACAACTCCCTATTAGTTCGATATGTCACATTTGGATTCTTCTTTTTCTCGCTTATTTTCTAAAATAAAAAAGGGCCGTGTACACCATCCGGCATCGATGGATGTAGGTCGAAAAATAGGGTATGATGAGTAGCACTTAGTAGCCGGATGCTGCACTCCAAGGATTGGATTTTCACATTTGGATTATTTTTAATACCAGGGGTTTCGAGATCATTTGTTTTTCGGCTGTCTAGTGACTTAAGTCCCTGCAAAGCTTGAAAAACAAATGATCTCTAAGCGTTCCGACGGCGGAAAACAATATATGCATGTTCCCCCCAAAAAACTGGACGCAGCTAGAAGAGACAGTAATATATATGATATCATAACATCATAAACATCAAGAATATACATATTTTATGTATAAATTAACAGGATCTTTACCGTTTGGGCCCCAAATAGGTTGGTTATACTCCCGAGTTATACTACCTGTACAAGCCATTAATTAGTAAATGTTACGTGCGGTTGGGGGGTGCAAACAGTATGCACCCACTAAGCTGGGGGGCACAAACGGAAAAGATCCAAACATCGTACTCGCACTCTAAAACATCATGTACGAAAGCCAATACCCTCAGGTTTGGCTAAAAAACAACCATCCAAAAGCTGATCTTCTATCAACAAATTCTGTTCATAAGCTATATTATATCTTCTATCTTCTATCCATAAGGGTCTCGAACATCTGGGCCTCGAGCTGGCACGGGGTTCCATATGATGATCTTCTGAAGCTCTTCAATAATAAGCCTTCAACAACGAAAAGGCAACAGTCTTATCTGAAATTGCATTTAACAATATCAAAGCTCAATAACAAAACACCAGGGACCAACCATTAGCATAATAGTAAAGTTATTAGTATGGGTACTGACATATATCCGATCGAAACCGCCTCGATTAGAGCTTTTCAACGATGTAACTCTTTCATATATAGCCTCTCCCCCCGGGGGGTGCCGGGAGGCGGGGGGGGGGGGGGGGGGGGGGGGAGGGGGGCTTTATATAGCTATCACACACAGAATATTCAATTCAGTTGATTGAATGGGGTCATCCAATTCATGGGGTCATTCCAGATGGCAACAGATGGGGTCATTCCAATTCCCATATGGGATCTCACTGAATTCCAGCACACCACCAACATTCTTTCTCTATTTCCTTCTCGCGGGAACTTTTGAAACATTCTATTTGGTTTCACATTCAAATTTATACATGCTTACCTCGCGGACAGCAAGCAGGCACGCTGGCAGTCTGCCTGCTGTCACTTGACGTGACAGCACACGATTGAGCATGTCAAGTGAGCGGAGGCGTCGCCATTCGAAAGTTTCACTTTGTCATCTGGGTTAGCCGCTATAACTATGAAGTAAAATTATCAGAGCGATAAAAATAATATATTCGAGAAGCTCTATAGCTGTAATATTGTACCAGCTATATGAAAATATTTAAAAAAAGATTTGCGAGTGCACTTGCGAGATGGAAAGGAGGGGTGGGGCCGGCGGGTGGGAGATGGAACGGGCCCCGGGGGCTGGTATGCGTCCGAAAAAGGCTTATATCTCGAAAACTACTGAACCAAATTTAAAAAATGAATATGTTTTGAAATCAACATGAACTGGGGCTTCAACCTAGGGTTAAAGCAGTTAAAAAAATAAAGGAATCAAAACTCGATTTTTGAGATTTTGGCTCGAATTGGCTTATTTTCAGCAAAACTTGGAAAATCGAAAAATTAGGCAATGAAATGAAACCGAAACTTTTCAACCCTTATATATTCGTAAAGAGGATTAAATGGGCAAGAATATAATATAAAATACTTTCAAAAACGATGTGTTAAAAAAAAGTTATTAAACTAAACAAGTTTGAAAATTCGAATTTTTTTCGAAAATCGACCCTGAGTTCGGTCTCTACATTGCTCTCGCATTTCCTTGATTGGCGTTGTTATAAAAAAAATTATATGCTCGTTGGAAGCGTAAATTGTAGTTTCTCATGATACCAAAAACTTGTATGTTTTGAGCTTTTAATTGGGTAAATTTAGTCGAAGTTCGACAAAATTGACCAATTTTCGTGACTAAATCGACAGTTTTTTGAAATTTTTGGATACTATTCAACCAAACCGAAAATCATTTGTAATATATTCAAAAAGCACAATATCACGGCATTAAAATGAGCTATCAAGCGCTTTCGAACTCTTTTTTACCAAAAAGTTATTAGCAATCGTTACTCACGAAGTTCAACATTTTTCTTGATTAGCTCGCAAATTTATTAACAATTGCGTATATAAATGACCACATTGGCATTTATTTCTATGTAATTGAAAAATAACATTATGACAGAATTAAAATGAGTCATCAATCAATTTTTAACTCGCCTTCTTCAAAAAGTTATTAACAAAGATTTTTCATGGAGTTCGACAATCTCTTCACCTAATACAACAATTCTTTGGCAATTTATTAGACAAGTTAAATTTTTGCGTCTGTTTCTACACAAACTATAAAACTAAAGTGTCACCGCTACCAAAGGAGCCATCATATACTTTCGAACTCGTCTTGTTCAGAAAGCTATTAACGATAGTTTTTCATGAAATCCGATATTTCTTTCACCTTATTCAACAATTCTTGAACAATTTCTTATACAAGTGAAAAACTTTGCATCTGTTTCTACACAAACTCTAAATATACACTGCCACGGATACTAAATGGGTCAACATACACATTTTAACTTGTCTTCTTCAAAAAGTTATTAGCGATGGTTTTTCATGAAGTTCGACCATTTCTTCACCTAATAAAATAATTCTTTAAAATTTTCATAACTAAGTCAGAAGATTGGGATTTGTTTCTATATAAACTCCCACCCTAAAAATCCATGGTCACGGATACCAAATGAGCATCATACACTTTTTAACTAATCTTCTTCAAAAAGTTAAAAAAAGAAGGTTTTTCACGAAGTTCGACAATTTCTTCAACTAATTCAGCATTATTTTGAAGATGTCTCATACAAGTCGACCTACTTGCATCTGTGTCTACACAAAATCCAACAGTACATTGTCACCGCTACCAAAAGATCCATCATGCACTTTTCAACCCGGATTTTCAAAAAGTTATTAACGAAAATTTTTCATGATGTTCGACATTTCTTCACCTAATCCCACAATTCTTTGAAAATGTTTCGTACAATTCAAACGAATTGCAATTCTTTCTATGCAAACTCTAACAATACCTTGTCACGGCTTCCAGTGGAGCCAGCATACACTTTTTAACTCGTCTTCTTCAAAAAGTTATAAACAAAATTTCTCATGAAAATCGACGATTTCTTCACCTCGTTCAACAATTGTTTGAAAATTTCCTTCAAAAGTCAAAAGCTGGGCATCTGTTTCTATATGAGATCACACTAAAAAATGCAATGTTACGGCTATCAATTGAGCCAACATACAGTTTTTAACTAGTCTTCTTCAAAAAGTTAGTAAGGAAGGTTTTTCACGAAGTTCGACAATTTCTTCAACTAATTCAACAATACTTTGAAGATGTCTCATACAAGTCAACCGATTTGCATCTGTTTCTACACAAAATTCAACAATAAATTGTCACCGCTACCACAAGAGCCATAATACACTTTTTATCTCGTATTTTTCAAAAAGTTAATAACAAAGGTTTTTCATGAAGTTCGAGCATTTCTTCACCTAATACAACAATTCTTTGAAAATGTTTCGTACAAGTCAAACGAATTGCATTAGTTTCTATGCAAACTCTAATGATACTTTGTCCCGGCTACCAAAGGAGCCAGCATACACTTTTTAACTCGTCTTCTTCAAAAATTTATTAACAAAATGTCTCATGAATGTCGACGATTTCTTCACCTCCTTCAACAATTCTTTGAAAATTTCATTCACAAGTCAAAAGATTGGCAACTGTCTCTACAAAAAATCAAACCTAGAAGTGCAATGTCACGGCTATCAAATGAGCCAACATACAGTTTTTAAATCGTCTTCTTCGGAAAAGTATCAAAGAATGTTTTTCATGATTTCCGAGAGCTTCCTCACTTCATTCGACAGTTCTTTGAACTTTTTGCATACGAATGAAAAGATTGTTTATTTCTAAAGAAGTTCAAAAAACATTAATCACGGCAACCAAATGAACAGACAAACACTTTATAATTCGTCTTCCTCAAAAAGATAAAATTAAATATTTTTCCTAAACATTGTTAATATCATAACCATTTTCGACAGTTTTTCAAATTTTTGTATACAAATCAATTGATTGATATTTATTTCTACGCAAATTCAAAAAATGGTTTATCACGGCATTCAACAGGGCTATAACAGTCTTTCTAACTCGTCTTCTTTGAACAGTTATTACAAAACGTTTTTCAAGAAGTCCGACAATTTCTTCACGTAATTCAACATTTCTTTGAGAAATTTGTCTCCAAAAAAGATAACTGAGATTTTTTCTATAACAAACTGATGAGTTGATTATCACGGCAACAATATGGACTGAAATTGTTTTCCTAACGCTATCTATTCTGTAAGTTATCAAGAAAACTAATCTTTGAAGTTCGAGATGTTATGTTTTTTGACAGGAACAAGCGTTTTATTAAAACTACTATAAAGCTAATAGACAAATCGCTCGGGTCTGGGTTGATCATATAAGATCTCAAAACGCCAGTTTTTTTGGGGGTCAATACTTAGTTTTCATTTTTCATAGCAGAGAATATTTGATTTGAAAAAACAAAAACAAAAAATTGATATTTCAGCTACTTTTCTCTTCTTTCAGTTTCTCTTACATAAACCTAATTTTTTTTCGAAAACCGCAAAAATATTGCGCCCACTTACCTTCTTTCGTCCAGCCCCCGCTAAAATTCAGCCCCTAAGATCTACGCTAAAATTCAACGCTAATTATGTAAGATCTACGCCAAAATTCAACGCAAAATTATGTAAGATTAGCGTTGAATGCGTTGAATTTGTGTAAAATCTACGCTAAAATTCAACGCTAAATATGTAAGATCTACGCCAAAATTCAACGCAAAATTATGTAAGATAAGCGTTGAATGCGTTGAATTTATGTAAGATCTACGCTAAATTCAACGCTAAATATGTAAGATCTACGCTAAAATTCAACGCTAAATATGTAAGATCTACGCCAAAATTCAACGCAAAATTATGTAAGATTAGCGTTGAATGCGTTGAATTTATGTAAGATCTACGCTAAAATTCAACGCTAAATATGTAAGATCTACGCCAAAATTCAACGCAAAATTATGTAAGATAAGCGTTGAATGCGTTGAATTTATGTAAGATCTACGCTAAATTCAACGCTAAATATGTAAGATCTACGCTAAAATTCAACGCTAAATATCTAAGATCTACGCCAAAATTCAACGCAAAATTATGTAAGATTAGCGTTGAATGCGTTGAATTTATGTAAGATCTACGCTAAAATTCAACGCTAAATATGTAAGATCTACGCCAAAATTCAACGCAAAATTATGTAAGATAAGCGTTGAATGCGTTGAATTTATGTAAGATCTACGCTAAATTCAACGCTAAATATGTAAGATCTACGCTAAAATTCAACGCTAAATATGTAAGATCTACGCCAAAATTCAACGCAAAATTATGTAAGATTAGCGTTGAATGCGTTGAATTTATGTAAGATCTACGCTAAATTTCAACGCTAAATATGTAAGATCTACGCCAAAATTCAACGCAAAATTATGTAAGATAAGCGTTGAATGCGTTGAATTTATGTAAGATCTACGCTAAATTCAACGCTAAATATGTAAGATCTACGCTAAAATTCAACGCTAAATATGTAAGATCTACGCCAAAATTCAACGCAAAATTATGTAAGATTAGCGTTGAATGCGTTGAATTTATGTAAGATCTACGCTAAAATTCAACGCTAAATATGTAAGATCTACGCCAAAATTCAACGCAAAATTATGTAAGATAAGCGTTGAATGCGTTGAATTTATGTAAGATCTACGCTAAATTCAACGCTAAATATGTAAGATCTACGCTAAAATTCAACGCTAAATATGTAAGATCTACGCCAAAATTCAACGCAAAATTATGTAAGATTAGCGTTGAATGCGTTGAATTTATGTAAGATCTACGCTTAAGCGTAGATCTTACATAAATTCTACGCATTCAACGCCAATCTTACATAATTTTGCGTTTTTTAGCGTTGACACCTCGGCCCGGGCGTGTCAACGTCGTTTTCATTGAGAAAATCACTTGAATTTTAAGCATGATATAATGTTATATATAAACACAAAAATTAAAAAATTAATGCTAATTATTTCATGTAAATCAATGTCTAGTGTTTTGTTAATCAAAGTATTCAATGAATGGTGGAGCCAAGTTCTCTAGTTGTTGCACAATTTTCTTGTCGCGCTGGACTCCAATATACAACGCAATCGAAAAACAGAGCAAAGTTGAAACTAAAATCAAAACATGAAGAATTAAAAGAATTCGATCGACAACGATTGCAAAAAACTTCCATCGTATCTCATTCTTTTCGTGTTCCTTCTGCAATTTTTGCTCCTTTGCCTCTTCATCAGTCAGTTTGATTCTGATTGTACCCAACCCAACTTCGCTCAGCGCGTTTCCAAGAGAATGTCGGGCTAGGGCAAAGTGTTGATAACGGTCTTGTTCAGAAATTGGTGTTAACCCAATTATTATCAGCCATTTAGATGTGACAAAACGCTGCAATTTTAGCCCCATCCATACCCTCCAGCTGTTCTGGCTCAAGTTCACAACTGAAACGGAATAAACCTAGTTGAAAAATATTAGAAGTATTGCAAAGTTTGTAAATATTGAAATATTTGTTTATTTTTGTTAGTGATAAATGCTGTTTTCTGGGATGATGACTTGGAGTCGATACAGGCATTCAATTCATACAGACTTGGACAGGGACCTAAACCAAGCAGTCAGTTGGTTATCAGGAATCATTTATGTGATTCCAGGTCACCCTATTGTGAGACGAACAAAAATGCTATCTTTCAATTGAGTGAAGGCAAAAATTGTATGCCAATATAGGCCTATATCTATTCAAATGATAAGAATTTCATTTCTTCAAGAATAATGAACTTATATTAAGAGTTAGACCATTAACAAAACGCCCTTAGCGAACTTTGAAGAAAAAAAATCACAGAAGACATCAAAAAACAACTCATAAAATAAAATAAGCTGTAACACTACTATTGTTCCGATCCACTTTAGTGTAGGAGGAACTATATACTGGATTTTTTTGGTTCAGTTAATTTTCGCCAATCGATATATTCATTGTACAGGACTGTAAGTGGTATCATTAGAAATCTTGTCAAGCGTAAAATTTCAAATTAAAAGATTCTTTTAATTTGATTTAAAAAATTTTGAATTTGATTTAAATACAAGGTTTAAAAATTCGTGAACGTTAGCCTAACTTCCGTATTTTTGTTCATATTTTTTGTCAGTTTTGCTTTAATTTTGATCAACTTTGCTAAAATATGATAAAATTAATAACAATAGTCTAATTAGTTTTTAGTTTAAAGATATTGAACCAACAGATTTAAAGTTTGAACCAACTATTTTGGACTGTGTCGCCCCCTTTGTCCAGGATGACCGGTGGTGCAGATAAAAAACTGCTGACATAAGCTTCCTTCACTCAAATATGGGCTAATTGTACCTCCGGTTCCTAAGTAATTTCTCTGAAAATAACTTTTTTGTGGTCTTTCGCTAATTTATACCAATGTTTATTAATAATGCATCGTTTATTTTTGACATATCAAGATTTTCGTTTACCAAAAGAAACTATTACGCATTTTTTTTACTAAATTTCTGTTGCTTAAGAGCCGCGTAAGACAGCAATGCCAGTTTAGGTCTCACCGTCGAGTTCGCTAATTGACAAGGATTCGAGTTGTATATTGGGACTGTCTTTTCGAATTTTTTGCATTTATTCGTCCCAATTACAATATGTTTTTTTTTCATTTAAAGACTCAATTTTATAAGAGGACTTTTATGTTCCAATCAAATCCAGAGGAACAATATGTTGTTTTATGAGTAAACCTCGAGGTTTTCATGGCTCCGATAAGTTGTTTTCTCAAATTTTTAATGAGTTCCTGAAATTTAACAGCATTTGAATTTTTTGTAGGCTTACGACTGAGTTTATTGAATTAGATCTTTAATTCGGTTTCTGGGGGGGGGGGGGGGCAACAAAGAAAAATTATTGCTTTCAGTTGATACGTAACGCTTTTTAGTAATATAGTTCGATAAATGTCCAAAAGTGATAATTTTTGATATAAGGATTTTTTGTCAAAATAGATAGTTTGGTAACATAAGCTTGAATGCATGAAAATTTAAGGTTTTTTTAGAATAACCAATTTCAATCTGATTTCTGTAGGCCTTCTGCACAGCCCCATTAAAGGGAGGAGACACAATTTTTAATTGAATCACAAAGTATCTATAACTAATTGGTGTTTGATTATCTGAATAAAGGTTTTTGGCGTTGATACTTGGAATTTTTATAAACTTTTCATTTCATTTTTGTCATTTGCCGATTTTTAGGTTCCATTTTTTGATTTTCCAAGTTTTAAGGGTCCATTTTTTACAACTTTTGCTGCTTTGTCAGATCATTACATTACAGGAACATTAATGACAAGTTGCATATCACATTAATGTCGTTGAAATAGCGCGCAATTGACTGTATTCAATTTTTTCAGTGAAAACGTTTTGATCTTATACGTTTCCACAACGTATCATCGCAAAATTGAAAACTAATTTTGACTTTTGCTTCTATTTGTTCTTCTTGAACTCGTATGAGATTCTGCGTAATGACAGCTGGAAGGTTCAGATGAAGCCATTGATTGATTTCAATTGATAGCTAACCGCGTTTATTACATTGAATTCACATATTTCAAAAAGAGTTCGGCGTATTTTCTATTTTTGCCTTTTTTGTTTTATGTCTACTTGTAAACTGTTCTCAATAAAGACAGGTTCCTTGTGGTTTTGGGTAAAAAGCAGGTCTTTTGGTTGAGTTTGCTTTTTATCTGATGCCATTTTGATTTCGTTCGTTAGCTTTTTTCAAAAAAAAACGATAGACATTGGGTTTGTGTCGTAAGTAAAGCTTGTTGTTTTCATTTGATTTTGTTGTTAATCTTGGCTCTCACGCTCCCTAATGGATGTTATCATCGGCCCTTTTATTGTTTTATTTGTACAGTGGTTAGAGCTGCAGAGATTTTTTAAATGAATAAACCAACTATTTTCAAACAGTAAGTGATCTTTTGAAAGTTTTCTATCTCGTCCCTATTTGGCGGACAATCAAGTGAAAAACGTGGATGAGAGGGTTCGGAACATTATGTGCAAACGCACATTACCGAGCCTTCTGTTTTTGTGCATTGGTAAGCGCACAGTATATTGTGTAGGTGAAAATTTAATTCAGTTCCCTCAGAAAACATTAGACATCAGTTTTGCCAATGGTTTGCTTGTCATATCTGACCTGTATGATTATTTTGCATCTTTCAATAGGCAGCTTCCATCAAAAATAACAGTTGTGCAATTCTAAAGCTCTCTAAAAAACCTTTATCAGTCCAATATGATAACAAGGGAATGAAATATGATAAAATTAGGAAAACCTGGAAATCAAACAAATAATATATTACCTTGTTTGATCAGAAAGGAGCTCACATGAACTATAATGACTATTAAAAAATGTTGTGTAATGACAACCCGGGTATGGGTCAAAACAATGTTCAGAACGAGCCCGGCCAAAAAAGCAAAAATGGGCATGGAGAGACCGATCCTGTCCAGAAAAAATTACAAGCAAAACCAAACCGATCCATTCGAGTTTTTCAAATATTCGAGTTTTTTCAATTTTTCAAGTAAAATTGTCGGAGTGTGAAGCGTTAGGTGATTAAAATAGTAATTGAAACCGTAAAAACTTTGAATTGACAACAATTGTTACAAATTTACTTGCGGCCATTCTTTATAATTACTTCTGACAATGAAAAACCGAAAACTCAAGACTAGTGGTTTTTTTTGGAAATTTAAAATCGAGTTTTTTCATGAACCCCCACTGCTGGCAATAAAGTGCAGCTTTTTCTGGAACCTTGATTTCAGAGACCTGATAGTAAATTAGGAACCGTTAAAGAAAGTTATTCAAAACGGGTTAACAACTGATTGAAAAGAAACCAAACTTCTTACATTATTAATTCTGATAAGTCTGCAGTTGCTTCTTCTCAGAGTTTGTTTGGATCGCAGTTAATAAAAGAGCGCAAACTCACAGCTCAAAACATTAAATAGACAGTTTCGTTTTATTTTAGGTCAGAGGGTGATATTTGACACCGGTTAATTCAATTATTCAAAATTTAGATTAATTTTATGGCTTAAAAAAATCTGGTATGAGCCTCAGCGAAAGAATAAAACATGGTAAGAAAAATATAAGAAAACTGGACGACGGAGAATGAAGATATGCAACTAACCGATTGTTATTGTTTCTCAATAAGAGACAATTTTTTTGGATGGAAAAAAGTTATAACCTAACAAAAAGTCTTCAATTGTCTCTGTAAAATATTTTATTTTTGTATTGCCACAGTTATTGATTTATATCAATTGAGTGTATCTCAATCAAAGGCGGCTCCTATACTTTTTCAGGAGAAATGGTTTGTTCCCTTAAACAGCTCGAAGGTTTCACTTAGATTACAAATGTGTTTTGAATAAAAAAACAGTTTTTTTACAGAATTTTTACGACTCTAAACATAAGACAACATAAGCCTCAATTTTATTATGACTGATCGAAACGGTTAAAGAAAAAGAATTGAGAAAACTGAAGCTTTCACAAACCTTACATTAGCTGAACTTTTACGCTATCAATATTAAGCACTAAAAACTTTTCTCACAAGCAGTTAGAGTTTTGCATAAAAAAAGAAAATTTGAAGAAAAGTAATAAATCTAGTAACATCAAATATCTATTCACACAACATTGGGAGAATCTAATTTTTTGTTCAACAAAAATAGAAATTTCGTTAATATATAAGAAATCGACTTTTATCTATTATAGGAATCCTTTTAAAGCTTTTCAACAGTGAATATTTGGATCTATTCTGTTTCGCCCCTCCCCCCAGTGTTTTTTATGTACCCTTTTACAAATTATGTGTTGTTATATAGCACGTTACTATGTAAAAATAATGCATGTGCGCCTTGGGGTCATGAAAAATATATTCCCACTAAGCTGCGGGGGGTGGCAGGGGGGGGGGGTGGCAGGGGGGGGGGAAGATCCAAATAATTTTTTGCAACAGTGTTGCTCTTCTGCGTTAATTTTCTTTCAACTTACCAATTATCCACTTATCGATTATTGCAATTGTTCAACTTACCGACCACAGATGCTAAGCAAATAAGTCCCATATGCAGCATAATTATGTTGAGAAGGTAGAGCAGAATTGGAACATTGTCAGAACTCTCAGGAAGGAAAGAGGTCAAACCCGAATAGGTCACGACCTCCGCAAGGAAAATGGTAATAGCAAATGTCACTTTGTCACAGGAGTCAGATGGTAGTAGAAATGACAGAGTTGATAGGAAATATATGAACACAACAGGCATAACCAGAACCAAAATGTAATAGAAAGATTTCCGTTGCAAAATCACTGATATTCGGAACCTGTCGTCGTATATGTTTTTAATATGCTTCAATGTTACGTATTTGACGCTAGCCACTTTCCAATTGTCATCTTCAACAACAGTTAGCCCGGAGTTTCTGTCATTTCCTCTTTTGTTGAAACGAACTGTTAAAAGATTTATAATTATGCCCCAAATTTAGGGACCCGTTCAAAATATCACATGAAAAAGCCTGTGGAAACCATAGTTCTGTCAGCAAACAACCGGACAGCTCAGTTTGCTTTTTATTCTGATCGCGTTTTATCCCGAGTTGCAAACTCTGATTTTTTTCATATTTTGGTTATATGTGGACGCGCAAAATTGCATATGTATATATTAAGTAATGGTTAAGTGACTCTGCTTGAAGTCACTGAGAACTTCTGGCATTTATCGAGAATCGCGAAACGGTTCGAGATATTAAGTCAGAATTTCGAAGTGACTTCTGCAGAGTCACTTAACCATGCTTAAAACACGAAACGCGCACATTTTAAAATGACGAAGTCTACGAAATTCAACTTCTCGCTAAGTAGCAACTTCAGGCATTTTGACTTCTGGCACTGCAGACTATCGGCATTTTAAAATGTGCACGTGAGTGTTTTAAGTAATGGTTAAGTGACTCTGCTTGAAGTCACTGAGAACTTCTGGCGTTTATCGAGAACCGCGAAACGGTTCGAGATATTACGTCAGAATTTCGAAGTGACCTCTGCAGAGTCACTTAACCAGTACTTAAAACACTGCAGTGCACATTTTAAAATGCCGAAAGCACACAGTGACTGAAGTCAAAAGGCCAGAAGTTGCAACTTAGCCAGAAGTTGAATTCCGTTGACACTTATCTAACAAACTACACTTTGCTCTTCATAACAGTTTTAGATTCTTCAAATGGTCTTTGTTCTCGCTACATTCAGTTTTCGTAAAAGATTCGTAATTTTTGCGTGTTCGCCCATTTTTGTAGGTTTCTATATTTTTTTCTTTGTGTCACAATAATGGGTGGTCTTCTGGTCCATTGAAAAAAAAGGAAATCAAATTTTGTTATTGTTTTAGTGAAAAGTTTTATGTTGAATGGGCAGGGACATCCTTTTTGTGCAAACTTTTTGTGCAATTTTTTGCCTGTATTTGTCGTTCTTTTTGTAGTCGTATGACAAATCGCGGATAGTTAAAAGTCTCAATCACTCTCTATGGAGTTTTAAAAAATCTCTCATTGATTTCATTTGATGCAAAATTAATGTTTCTAATAAGTTTGAAATCATTTCATTTTTCGCTCTAGACTTAAAGTAGAGTTAGAAAACGGTGTTTGAACAAAAATTCGCTTTCTCGCTAGTGGTTTTTTGTTCACATGCGACATATTCACTTTGTTTTTTACTGTTTTTTTCCATTTTTTGGATAGGAATTTTTCCTAAATGTTTTTTCCAATCCATTCATAGTCCGTTCCTGGTCTAGTTTTTTGTTTAGTCAATGAAAATTCTTTGAATTGTACGTGAGAACTAGTCCTGCTATGTTTTTCATTTCACCCTCATTTGGTTGACAGTTAAGTGAAAATTGTAGATGAGCGGGGTGAGAACTTCAGTGCAAACGCACGTTACCGAGCTTCCTTGTTTAGGTAAAAAATCACACTGAGGAGATTTTAGCTCTGACCAATAAAAGAGTTACAAAAAAGAAACTCACCTTGGTGAAAACCAAATCTTTTGTATTTTACCTTAATAACGGACTGACCATCTTTAACTGTTATATTGCAGAATTGCTGGTCAAATGGAAACAAGGAAACGTCAATCGGACATCTCAGAAAAGCCAAAATGTACTGAGGATTGGTAATAAATGTACCCCCAGACCTCCCAATTCTATGAACAGTCTTTTTGAAGTCGGATCTGTCATTTGTTATTTCTGTCATTTCTAAAACAAACAAAGTCAGGAAAAACGCTACATTTCGATTGTCTAATCTGAGGAGTTGGTCCACATGCATATTTTCTTTGGCCATTACTGCCATTTTAAATGTGGAGAACCACGTCTGCCACTCGTTTGTTGGATTGGCCCCACTTTCCCAATATAGGGGTACACCGATTGCTGATTTCATTGCTGACTGTGCCATGTTAAGGCTTATTCCAAACGTTTACGAGTTGATCCTTAAATTGAATAAGTACCGAGGGATTCGGTTGTACACATATCACATCAAGTTCAGTTTAAAGATATAAAGTTATTCAAATGAATCTAACACACAGACGGTACCTGCAAGTACCTGCTAGATTAAGTTCAGTCAGTTGAGATTTGCAAGTGAAGTAAGGTTTACAGTAAGTAAAGTTGGATAACATGAAATGGCTAACGCAGTTAACTATATAAATGAGAGATAGCAACAAGAGTGAGTTTTAAAGGAAGTGTAAGTTTATATGGGGATCCCTGGGGATCGGTGACTCCTCCACCACATGATGCATAATGTTTCTAATCAGTTTGAAATCATTTGTTTTCAAAAAAGCGATGTTTTCATTAAACTTTGCCCCGTTTGCCCCTTTTTTGTGAACTTGTTACCAAGTCGCAGTGACTAAAAGACACATATTTTTCTCTAATGGAGTATAGGTTTATTTCTATTATTATAAGTTTTATCTGATGCCATTTTGATTTGGTCATTAAAGGTTTTCAAAAATTGGACAACGATTTTTGGTCGTAATTAATATTTGTAATTATTTGATTTTCATCGCCGTCTTTTATTGTAGTCTTTTTATTGTAGTCACAAGTCACATCGGCTCTCTAAGGTGGTGGATTGTTTTGTTCATTCAGTAGTGTCGATATGTTGATATGTTACTTTTTTTATTTCATCCTCATTTGGTTGACAGTTAAGTGAAAAATTTAGATGAAGCAGGGTGAGAACTTTATGTGCGAACGCACGTTACCGAGCCCCCCTTGTTTAGGTAAAAAATCGCACTGAGAAGATTTGATTTCTGACCAATGAAAGTGTTGAAAAAAGAAACTCACCTTGGTGAAAACCAAATCCTTTGTATTTTACTTTAAGAACGGACTGACCATCTGTAACTGTTATATTGCAGAATTGCTGGTCAAATGGAAACAAGGATACGTCAATCGGACATCTCAGAAAAGCCAAAATGTACTGAGGATTGGTAATAAATGTACCTCTAGACCTTCCGATTCGATGAACAGTCTTTTTGAAGTCGTATCTGTCATCTGTTATTTCTGTCATTTCTGAAACAAACAAAGTCAGGAAAAACTCTACATTTTTATTGTCTTTTCTGAGCTCCATAAAACACAGGACAGTTCCTGTAAAGTTTCTCCATTGTGACGAAATTTTCTGGAATTCCACTGAAAATAAATTAATCGTTATATTACTGACAGTTAGAATAATTTTAAGGAAAAAGTTTAGTCAATAATCTCTTCGGCTTCTTATTTGCAAAAATGCAAATAACAAGCTGCTTAACATTTTTTTTGCTAACAAAACTATTCTAATAAGCTGTATTTATATGAACAGCAAATCAATTCAGATTGCTAATTATTTATTGAATAATGTCACGTTCAAATTGAATAAAAATAATCATGATCGCTACCACTAGTTCTGACATTAGACTGATGTATTTTTGATTGAACAATTTAACATTACTCATAAAATATACATTAAATTTGACCTTGAATATCACCTTATTTTACCCATGATGCAGTTTTGATTGAACAAATTAACATTACGCATAAAATATACATTAAATTTGACCTTGAAAAGCACCTTATTTTACCCTTTAATATTACATAATTTTAGCACACTTCGGCACCATTTTCGGGTCGTGAATCATATACGGGTCTTGAACTTGAGGACTTTGGAATGAAATTGGTCTTGAGTCCTATATTGACAAATCCTGAGGGGTCGTGGCATCAAAAACGTGGCTAATAAACGAGAGAGCTTGCTAAAAATTTTCAGCCCATAGTTCTTAAACATTTTTATTTCTGTTAGAGGCAATGACCCATGTTAAAGAGTGAGTTATTAAAGTAAAACACCCATTCGAAAGGTTCCAGCTAATCGTTTTTAGATGAACTACAAAGCAAATGTTGAATCCAGAACATCAAGGCACAGGCAAACGGTATCAAAATGGAAATTCTAGCTTGATATTTTTCGCCGGGTCTTATCTGAGTCTAAGAGAGATCACCACTTCAATTCATTTCATTCAATGAACCGATGTGCGCGACCGAAGTTATTGGTCTGATTAGAGCTGATTTGGGTCGCGCACCTCCACATGGGGGAACTTACTTGAGTTTGGAGACCAAAACATTTCAGAAGGAACAACAATTTCTTCTATGTCTTCATCGTCCCATAGATATTCGTCTGATGTTAAGAAAACAGTATATAGAGCAGAAAATAGTCTCGCCTTCCATTGTCCTTTCTTTTCATTCACTTCAACGACCTGACTGAACCACAGGTAGAACTCGGGCTGATGAGGCATAGAAGGAGGATTATATCTCGGAAAATTGCTCTTCAATCTTTCAATGAGTACGGCTTCTCTGTCACCCTCACCTTCCGGGAAAAAATGGGTGACGTTAGCGAAATAGCCATAATAACAATCCAGGATTGTGTAATAAAAGACTAAAACTGCGAAACATTTCATTTTTATTCTGTAGTTTTACTTTCAGAAGTTTGGCGGCAGAGCAAAACTTAACAAAACTTAAAATGCTTTTGACATGCAATGTTTCGCAACTTATAATAGGTTTTAGTATTGAGATACGTTGATTTAGGGCTGAAGTGCTCTGAGACTTAAATCCAAGTGCTCTTCGTTAAAGATTCTTCATTAGTAAAATCTTTTTGATGCCAATTCGGGTTCGAAATTTTGTTAGACTTAAAAAAACTAACTAGTGATTTTAATTGGTTTCGAATGTGTTGAGACTCAAAATCTTTCAGACGAAAAATTATAGAATAGATGCTGTTGGATCTGAACAAAGTGAAGCAAGATTTAATCTGAATGATATCTTTATTGATATAAGAGATTTTCAAGATGTGAATTGAAGCTCTAAACTTTAATTATCTTGCATTAACAAACTTAAATTAACTAACTATAAAACACTAACGGCGTTGAATAGACAAGAAGTTAGTTGCAAGCCGTTAGTTGAGGTTGTAGTTGAAAAGAACTTTCTCTATTCAAAAATTTATAAATTTTAGAAGTCTTAAAAATTTTTGAATTGATTTATAGAGGCGTGTTATAACTTCTCATAAAAAAATTGAACAAAAATTACCTCGATGACTAAATGTTAAAGAGATTGGTATACCTAAATGTTATACCTAAATGTCAAAAATTAAACGATCTAAACAAAAAAGAAAAATAAACGTTAAATAAAAATGTGTTGAAAAAAAGAGTTAATTGAAGAAGAGTTAAAGAGTTAAAAATTGACAAGAGTTAAATAAACGTTAACACATATGCAAGATTGCGGGAAAAAAGCCGCCGTTGACGCGCTAGACTCACATCAAGATTAAAACAAAAAAAGAAGAGATCGAAACCGACAAATTTTTTCCCTAAGTTTAGAAAATTTTTCTAATTCAGTGTGCAGTTTCACTTAGATTATAAACCTATACTTACTTCAGCTTCCCAACTGAAGGGTATTAAGCTTAATAACCTAATGCACTAACGACCATGCTTTATCGATTTATCCCGTTTCTTTTAATTTTGCTCTTTTGACATTAACCGTATTCACTACAATCCATTCAGTGGAAACAGTGAGTGAGGTAAGTCAGAAGTCAAGCGTGAAAGTTGTGGTTTATGTAGAACGAAAAACGTGATCAAAACGTAAAGCGAAATAAAAAACCTAGCAGGACAAGTCCTGACGTACAATTCAAAAAAATTTCATTGACTGAACAAAAAACTAGACCTGGAACGGACCATGAATGGATTGGAAAAACATTTAGAAAAAAAACCGATCCAAAAAATAAAAAAACAGTAAAAACAATGAATATGCATGTGAACAAAAAACCACTAGCGAGAATGCGAATTTTTGTTCAAACACCGTTTTTTCATTCTACTTTAAATTTAGAGCGAAAAAACTTCACACCGCAAAACCATTCGCTTTTTCACTCTACTTCTTGTTTCGGCGTGACCAAAATCAATACTCAAATTTGACTTCAGAAATCATGAAAATGTGTGAACAGATCTAAAAAAAAGACAGCGCCCAACACAATTCACATTCTTTGAATCGTAAAAAGCATAGCAGGGCATGTCCTAATGTACAGATCAAAGATTTTTCATCGACTAAACAAAAAACTAAACCTAGAATGGACTATGAGTGAATTGGGAGAAACATTTCTTAAAAAATCAAATAAAAAATAAGAAAAAACAGAAAATCAATGCCAAATTGCCGCATGTGAAAAAAACCACTAGCGAGAAAGAGAAATTTGGTTCAAAAGAAAAACTAGTCCTAGATTGAACTATGGATGGATTGGGTAAACCATTTCCAAAAGCAATTCTTTCCAAAAATCGGAAAGACAGTAAAAATCAAAGTGAAATTGCCACATGTGAACAAAAAACCTTTAGCGAGAAAGCGAATTTTTGTTCAAACATCGTTTTCTCACTCTACTTTAAAATTAGAGTAAAAAATTTTACGCCGCAAAACCACTCGCTTTTTCACTCTATTTCCTGTTTGGGCGTGGCCAAATTCACTCCTCCAACGTGACTTCAAAAATTTTGTGAACAGATCTTAAAAATAACAGCGCCCCAATCCAATTCAAATTCATTCAAATGTAAGAAAAGGAGAGCGCCTAAAAATAGCCGTTTGAAAAGCTGACGGTGGCTAATAAAAAACAATTCATCAAAAATCTTTTTATTAATTTGATATTACAAAATCATCTTTGATTTTTTCCCTAATTACTCTTCAAAAAAGAGTTGGCACACCAGAAGTACTGTAGCAAGAAAAGACCGCAAACATTAAATAAAAATTGAAAACCAAGTAAAACTAACAAATACGAAATTAATTAATCTTACCTTGTCAATTTCTGAGTTAATGGAGTTATTTTTACTAAAATTTTTTGTGAGCTCAAATCATAGTACTTCATTTGCCAAGCTTATAACTAAAAGCTAACCAATAGAACCAAAAGCAAAGGCAAGCATCAAATAGTTTTACCATACTCCAATTCGATTAGGTTGTAACAATTGTATGAGAAGTTACAGTCACACTGTTCACTAAATAAATTGGTCCCAAAAACTTTTACTTATTAAAAAATTTCACTAAAAACTCCATAAAAAATTTATTTGTTTTCATCAACTCTCTCCTTTGATGCAACAATCTCTCGCATAATGTTTTTTATCCGCATCATCAATTGTTCTATCTTTTCCTACAGACATTTACAAACAGTTGGTGTTGCTTTTTCACAGTATATAGTTAAACAGCAGAGTTGAACGATGCTTTGAATCAAGATATTAGGTCTGGAGTTCTTCTGTTAATTGGTAAAAAAGTCGTAGAATTCCGGGACAAAATTTTACACTCAGTCCACCCCAATTAGCAAGGAATAACGTTTATGATTATTCCGTTCCTATTTACAGGGAAAGGAATGTAGAAGTGTAGTTTTAAAAGATTACACTATATATAATCTCTTTTCACCATTCTTTTTACACTCTCTGAAAAGAATGTAATTAAAGGTGTACTGATAAAAATTACACAATTACCCTCATAACCAAACTGAAACGTCTAACGCCAGCATCAGTTGACGCAAGGATTAATGAACAAAAAGAAAGAAAGATTTTCGACAGAGGGAAGATGGGGGATGCCTACTTCGTCCTTTATTTTTTGTACCCAAATTTTTGAAAAAAAGGGCGAAATTAATGCTAGCCCCAATTTTGTTCAGAGAGTTTTTCTGAGGGCATCCCAGGCTATCATAATTGGTATCAACATGAGGCTTTCTACTTCTAGAAATTCACTATGAAGAGAATATTAGGAAAATTGCTATTTTATGAGAAAAATTAACCCAATATTATTTCAGTTTAACTTCTTTTGTCTATGAAATTTAGCTAAATTGGTGTCAACAAAGAGTATCTTTAAAAAACAGTGTTATGGCAGTTTCAATGTTTCCATATAGTGAAAAAATTTAATATAAAACTGAAATTTGTGCAGAAAAAAACACGACAAAACATTCGAGATAAAAGAGAAATCAAAATGACCAAAATCACTACTCCAATTTGACTTCAGAAATCATGAAAATGTGAGAACAGATCAAAAAAAGACAGCGCCCAATACACTTCACATTCTTTGAAATGTAAAAAGCATAGCAAGACATATCCTAATGTACAGATCAAAGATTTTTCATCGACTAAACAAAAAACTAAACCTAGAATGGACTATGAGTGAATTGGGAGAAACATTTCTTAAAAAATCAAATAAAAAATAAGAAAAAACAGAAAATCAATGCCAAATTGCCGCATGTGAAAAAAACCACTAGCGAGAATTAGAAATTTGGTTCAAAAGAAAAACTAGTCCTAGATTGAACTATGGATGGATTGGGTAAACCATTTCCAAAAGCAATTCTTTCCAAAAATCGGAAAGACAGTAAAAATCAAAGTGAAACTGCCACATGTGAACAAAAAACCTTTAGCGAGAAAGCGAATTTTTGTTCAAACATCGTTTTCTCACTCTACTTTAAAATTAGAGTAAAAAATTTTACGCCGCAAAACCACTCGCTTTTTCATTCTATTTCCTGTTTGGGCGTGACCAAATTCACTCCTCCAACTTGACTTCAAAAATTTTGTGAACAGATCTTAAAAAAAACAGCGCCCCAATTCAATTCAAATTCATTGAAATGTAAAAAAGGAGAGCGCCTAAATAATTGCCGTTTGAAAAGCTGACAGCGGCTAATAAAAATCAATTTTATCTTTTCAAAAATCTTAATCTTATCCAAAAATCTTTTTATCAATTCGATATTACAGAATCAACTTTGATATTTTCCCTAATTACTCTTCAAAAAAGAGTTGGCACACCAGAAGTACTGTAGCAAGAAAAGACCGCAAACATTGAATAAAAATTGAAAACCAGATAAAACTAACAAATACGAAATTAATTAATCTTACCTGGTCAATTTCTGAGTTAATGGAGTTATTTTTACTAAAATTTTTTTATAAAAGATTTTTTCAGCTCAAATCATAGTACTTCATTTGCCAAACTTATAACTAAAAGCTAACCAATAGAACCAAAAGCAAAGGCAAGCATCAAATAGTTTTACAAGACTCCAATTCGATTAGGTTGTAACAATTGTATGAGAAGTTACAGTCACACTGTTCACTAAAAAAATTGGTCCCGAAAACTTTTACTTATTAAAAAATTTCACTAAAAATTTATTTGTTTTCATCAACTCTCTCCTTTGATGCAACAATCTCTCGCATAATGTTTTTTATCCGCATCACCAATTGTTCTATCTTTACCTACAGACATTTACAAACAGTTGGTGTTGCTTTTTCACAGTATATAGTTAAACAGCAGAGTTAAACGATGCTCTGAATCAAGATATTAGGTCCGGAGTTCTTCTGTTAATTGGTAAAAAAAAGTGGTAGAATTCCGGGACAATATTTTACACTCAGTCTACCCCAATTAGCAAGGAAAAACGTGTATGATTATTCCGTTCATATTTACAGGGAAAGGAATGTAGAAGTGTAGTTTTAAAAGTTTACACTATATATAGTCTCTTTTCACCATTCTTTTTACACTCTCTGAAAAGAATGTAATTAAAGGTGTACTGATAAAAATTGCACAATTACCCTCATAACCAAACTGAAACGTCTAATGCCAGCATCAGTTGACGCAAGGATTAATGCACAGAAAGAAAGAAAGTATTTCAACAGAGGGAAGATGGGGGATGCCTACTTCGTCTTTTATTTTTTGTACCCAAATTTTGAAAAAAAAATGCGAAATTAATGCTAGCCCCAATTTTGTTCAGAGAGTTTTTCTGAGGGCATCCCAGGGTATCATAATTGGTATCAACATAAGGCTTTCTACTTCTAGAAATTCACTATGAAGAGAATATTAGGAAAGTTGCTATTTTAGGAGAAAAATTAACCCAATATTATTTCATTTTAACTTCTTTTGTCTATGAAATTTAGCTAAATTGGTGTTAATAAAGAATATCTTTAAAAAAAAGTGTTATCGCAGTTTCAATGTTTCCATATAGTGAAAAAATTTAATATAAAACTGAAATTTGTGCAGAAAAAAACACGACAAAACATTCGAGATAAAAGAGAAATCAAAATGACCAAAATCACTACTCCAATTTGACTTCAGAAATCATGAAAATGTGAGAACAGATCAAAAAAAGACAGCGCCCAATACACTTCACATTCTTTGAAATGTAAAAAGCATAGCAAGACATATCCTAATGTACAGATCAAAGATTTTTCATCGACTAAACAAAAAACTAAACTTAGAATGGACTATGAGTGAATTGGGAGAAACATTTCTTAAAAAATCAAATAAAAAATAAGAAAAAACAGAAAATCAATTCCAAATTGCCGCATGTGAAAAAAAACCACTAGCGAGAAAGAGAAATTTGGTTCAAAAGAAAAACTAGTCCTAGATTGAACTATGGATGGATTGGGTAAACCATTTCCAAAAGCAATTCTTTCCAAATATCGGAAAGACAGTAAAAATCAAAGTTAAATTGCCACATGTGAACAAAAAACCTTTAGCGAGAAAGCGAATTTTTGTTCAAACATCGTTTTCTCACTCTACTTTAAAATTTGAGTAAAAAATTTTACGCCGCAAAACCACTCGCTTTTTCATTCTATTTTCTGTTTGGGCGTGACCAAATTCACTCCTCCAACTTGACTTCAAAAATTTTGTGAACAGATCTTAAAAAAACAGCGCCCCAATACAATTCAAATTCCTTGAAATGTAAAAAAGGAGAGCGCCTAAAAATTGCCGTTTGAAAAGCTGACGGCGGCTAATAAAAATCAATTTATCAAAAATCTTTTTATCAATTCGATATTACAAAATCAACTTTGATATTTTCCCTAATTACTCTTCAAAAAAGAGTTGGCACACCAGAAGTACTGTAGCAAGAAAAGACCGCAAACATTGAATAAAAATTGAAAACCAGATAAAACTAGCAAATACGAAATTAATTAATCTTAGCTTGTCAATTTCTGAGTTAATGGAGTTATTTTTACTAAAATTTTTTTAAAAAAGATTTTTTCAGCTCAAATCATAGTACTTCATTTGCCAAACTTATAACTAAAAGGTAACCAATAGAACCAAAAGCAAAGGCAAGCTTCAAATAGTTTTACAAGACTCCAATTCGATTAAGTTATAACAATTGTATGAGAAGTTACAGTCACACTGTTCACTAAATAAATTGGTCCCGAAAACTTTTACTTATTAAAAAATTTCACTAAAAACTCCAGAAAAAATTTAGTCGTTTTCATCAACTCTCTCCTTTGGTGCAACAATCTCTCGCATTATGTTTTTTATTCGCATCACCAAGTGTTCTATCTTTTCCTACTGACATTTACAAACAGTTGGCGTTGCTTTTTTCACAGTATAAAAACGATGCTTTGAATCAAGATATTAGGTCCGGAGTTCTTCTGTTAATTTCTAAAAGAAGTCGTAGAATTCCGGGATAATATTTTACACTCAATCCACCCCAATTAGCAAGGAATAACGTGTATGATTATTCCGTTCCTATTTACAGGGAAAGGAATGTAGAAGTGTAGTTTTAAAAGATTACACTATATCTACTCCCTTTTCCCCATTCTTTTTACACTCTCTGAAAAGAATGTAATTAAGTGTATACTGATGAAAAAATATACAATTAACCCTATAACCAAACTAAAACGTCTAATGCCAGCATCAGTTGACGCAAGGAAAAATGCACAAAAAGGAAGAAAGATTTTTGACAGAGGGAAGATGGATGATGCTTCCTTCGTTTTTTTTGTTCCCAATTTTTTTGGGAAAAATTGGGAGAACTTAATACTAGCCCCACTTTTTTGTTCAGGGACTTTTTCAGAGGGCATCCCAGGCTAGCATAATTGGTATCAACACAAAGCTTTCTACTTCTAGAATTTCACCATGAAGAGAAACTTGCTTTTTAGGAAAAAAATCAACCCACTATTTCAGACAATTTAGCATCTTTTGTCTATGAAATTTAGCTAAATGGGTGTCAATAAAGAGTATCTTTGAAAAACAAAAATGTTATCGCTTTTTATATGCTTCCATACAGTGAAAAATTTCATTAAAAAACTGAATTTTGTGCAGAAAAAAAGGCGACAAAACATTAGCCGATTGAGATAAGAGAGAAATCAATTTTTTCTGAGCTTTTTTGAATTGCCATGCATTGACTGTTGTCTTTAGTGTTATCCCCTTTTAAACATCAGAACTTTTAATCTTTTTTCCAACATTTTTTCTCAATGTTTGGCTGTTTTTCTCTGTGCTGTTGACTGCTTTAAGAGATTTATTTAGAGCAATTTAAAAAAATTCAGTCTTCAATTGCTCCCTCTTTCTATGATTTTAGTAATTTTTGAAGGTCGTTTCTTCAAGAAACAAACCTTGAAGCTATATTTTAGAAAAAAAAGTTAAAAAGTTATTTAACTCCTTCTTGATGAATAATTTGTCTTTTTTTCCAAAAAAAGGACATAAAAAATTTGTCTACACTGCACTCTAGTGAAGAACATTGTCTTCCGTTGGCACTTCTTATACGTAGCTTATAGTTCTCTCTATGGAAATTATATGGCATCTAAGTAAAGATTTTGAATTTCATAGATTTGGTGCTCATATAGCAACAACTTATTCAGTCCCGGAGTGTTAAAACCAAAACCACAGTATAAAATTGTTACCATTTTTATGGTCGTTCGGAGAAATATTTAGTTTAACTTCACAGTTAGATATGACACAGATAATCCCTTTCTAAATCATTGTTGTCTGATAGAAAACCATTCTCAAAATGTGAAGAAGAAAGCTGTGCGCTATTATAATTAAACTCCAAACTACATGTTGTTTCACTGTTTTGATTTCTTACATTATTCTCATATACCATTTTCATGCCTGATTTATATATTTTTTTGTTTTTTAGAGCTATCAAAAGTGGCATATTTCGAAATAAGTGAGGCGCAATCTGTTTTGAAAAATCGAATCAATTTTGCTAACTTTGGCCCGGTCTTCAGCTCTATATAGTTTGCTTTTTTAGCTACGTTTCTATGTGATGTGAATGCGTCAATAGGGTCCTTAGCTTAATTCGTGTACTAACATGACTTTTAACATTTTGGAACCACAGGTTTCAAATGGTATATTTAAATATTCTTACTCAATGCTGGTTTTCTTAACAACCGTTTAGGTTTCACAGATCAGTTATGATCAGGTTTGTTTAGGTAAAAAAATGTAGATGTGTAGTTCAGAAGATTACAATATATTAAGCTTTCCTCTCCATTCATTTTACATTCTCTGCAAATAAAGTAATCAAGGGTGTACAGATTAAAATAAACAATAACCATTATAGTCAAACTGAAGCGTCTGATACCAGTATCTGTAGACGCAAGGTCTAATGCATAAAATGAAATAAAAATTTCCGACAAAAGGAAAATTTGGGATCTGCATTACCTTCTTCAGCTTTCATTTTTCTTCCCACATTGTTTGAAGAGAATAGGAGACATTTTTAATAGCCCTACTTTTTTATTCAGCGAGCCTTTCATTTTTTTTGGAGGGCATCCTAGGCTACCATATGTGGCATCGTTTTTTCAATGTTTCCATGTAGTGAAAGGAAACTTTATAAAACTAAAATTTTGTGAGAAAAAATGCGACAAAACATTAGCCAATTGAGACCAGACAGAAATCAAATTTTCCTGAGATTTTTTTGGAATCGCAGTGCTTTGACTGTTGTGTTTAGTGTGATCGCTTTTTCAATATCAGATATCTTCGTGACCGTTCGAGAAAAAAAACAAGTTGAACTGATTAATGCTTATCGTCAAATCCGTGAATCATTTTTTATGATTCTAATAAGTTTTTGCCTCCGAAAATAAAAAATTAGAAATATTTTAATATGATTTAACTCCAAATCTCCTATTCATAATCTCTTTCAGCTTCTTGCCCAATTATCGTTATTGATGAGCATTCAATTGAAAAAAAAGGCAGCTAAATTTTTGCTTTTAATTTTAATTATAATATTGGATAAAATATTAGAAATTACTTTCATTTTTGAAACAAAACAATTTTTTTTAAATATTGTTCTGACTTTCTTTCTCTAAAGATGGCTTGGTTTTTCTCTGTGCTGTTGACTGCTTTTTGCTGTTGACGGTTTTTTTTGATAAAAAGCAATATAAAACAATTTAGACTTCAATTGTTCCCTCTGTCTTTGATTTTAGTAAATTAAAGGTCGTTTTTTCAAGAAACAAACCTTAGGGTTATATTTTAAAAAAGAATTATTTTCTTAACTCCTTTTTGATAAATAAATTGTCTTTTTTCCAAAGAAAATCAAAACATATGCTCTCTAGTGAAGTAAATTGTCTTCATTTGACACTTCTCATACGTAGTTTATGGTTCTCTCTATGGAGATTAGATGGCATCTAAGAAAAGATTTTGAATTTCATAGACTTGGTGCTGATATAATAACAACTTATTTGGTCTTGGAGTGGTAAAACCAAAACTACAGTATAAAATTGTTACCACTTTTATGGTAGTTCGGAGAAATATTTAGTTTAACTTCACAGTTAGATATGATACAGATAATCCCTTTCTAATTCATTGTTGTCTGATAGAAAACCATCTTCAAAATATGAAGAAGAAAGCTGTGCGCTATTATAATTAAACTCCAAACTACATGTTGTTTCACTGTTTTGATTTCTTACATTATTCTCATATTCCATTTTCATGCCTGATTTATCTATTTCTTTGTTTTTTAGAGCTATCAAAAGTGGCATATTTCGAATTATGTGAGGCGCAATCTGTTTTGAAAAATCGAATCAAATTTGCTAACTTTGGCCCGGTCATCAGCTCTATATAGTTTGCTTCTTTAGCTACGTTTCTATGTGATGTGAATGCGTCAATAGGGTCCTTAGCCTAATTCGTTTACTAACATGACTTTTAATATTTTGGAACCACAGGTTTCAAATGGTATATTTAAATATTCTTACTCAATGCTGGTTTTCTTAACAACCGTTTAGGTTTCACAGATCAGTTATGATCAGGTTTGTTTAGGTAAAAGAATGTAGATCTCTAGTTCAAAAGATTACAATATATTAAGCTTTCCTCTCCATTCTTTTTACATTCTCTGCAAAGAAAGTAATCAACGGTGTACTGATTAAAATAAACAATAACCATTATAGTCAAACTGAAGCGTCTGATACCAGTATCTGTAGACGCAAGGTCTAATGCATAAAATGAAATAAAAATTTCCGACAAAGGGAAAATTGGGGATCTGCATTACCTTCTTCAGCTTTCATTTTTGTTCCCACATTGTTTGAAGAGAATAGGAGACATTTTTAATAGCCCTACTTTTTTATTCAGCGAGCCTTTCATTTTTTTTGGAGGGCATCCTAGGCTACCATATGTGGCATCGTTTTTTCAATGTTTCCATGTAGTGAAAGGAAACTTTATAAAACTAAAATTTTGTGAGAAAAAATGCGACAAAACATTAGCCAATTGAGACAAGACAGAAATCAAATTTTCCTGAGATTTTTTGGGAATCGCAGTGCTTTGACTGTTGTGTTTAGTGTGATCGCTTTTTCAATATCAGATATCTTCGTGACCGTTCGAGAAAAAAACAAGTTGAACTGATTAATGCTTATCGTCAAATCCGTGAATCATTTTTTATGATTCTAATAAGTTTTTGCCTCCGAAAATAAAAAATTAGAAATATTTTAATATGATTTAACTCCAAATCTCCTATTCATAATCTCTTTCAGCTTCTTGCCCAATTATCGTTATTGATGAGTATTCAATTGAAAAAAAGGCAGCTAAATTTGTACTTTTACTATCAATTATAATATTGAATAAAAGCTTAGAAATTACATTCATTTTTGAAAAACAATTTTTTTTAAATATTGTTCTGACGTTCTTTCTCTAAAGATGGCTCGGTTTTTCTCTGTGCTGTTGACTGCTTTTTACGGTTTTTATTGATAAAAAGCAATATAAAACAATTTAGACTTCAATTGTTCCCTCTGTCTTTGATTTTAGTAAATTAAAGGTCGTTTTTTCAAGAAACAAACCTTAGGGCTATATTTTAAAAAAGAATTATTTTCTTAACTCCTTTTTGATAAATAAATTGTCTATTTTCCAAAAAAAATCAAAACATATGCTCTCTAGTGAAGTAAATTGTCTTCATTTGACACTTCTCATACGTAGTTTATGGTTCTCTCTATGGAGATTAGATGGCATCTAAGAAAAGATTTTGATTTTCATAGACTTGGTGCTGATATAATAACAACTTATTTGGTCTTGGAGTGGTAAAACCAAAACTACAGCATAAAATTATTACCATTATTATGGTAGTTCAGAGAACTGTTTAGTTTAAATTCACAGTTAGATGTGATACCGAGACTTTGTTTATAGTTCAATGTTGTCAGATAGAAAACCATCCTTGAGATGTTAAGAAAAAAGCTGAGCGCAAATGTATTAAACAGCAAACTGCTCGCTTTTTCACTGTTTTGTTGTCATACGGTTTTTATTGCCCTTTGCAGTTTTTAAGCCTGATCTTTAATTTTTTGATTTGTAAAACTATTAAATATGGTATGTTTTGACTTTAGCCGGCTCTTCAGCTCTACATAGTTTTTTATTAGCTCCCTTTAGGTGCAGTGAATGCGTAAACAGTGTCCTGAGCTCAATCTGTGTACTAACATGACTTTTGATTACTTTGGTACCACAGATTTCAAATGGCATTCTTTACAATTCTTTCTCAATTTTGCAACCCCATTTGCTTTATTGTTATGAGATCCTGTCAACAGTCATGGAGTCTATCACTAAGTCAAAAGTGCTTTTTTTGTTGTTTTTCCTTACTTGAGTCGTAATGCTGTTCCTGTCCTTCCTTCTTTATGCATTTCTCAAATAGATTGACTTGTTAACATGCTTTTGACGCTTGCTTATGAAAGTGTCTGAGACTTCTACATGCTATGTAATTCCCTCGCTTTACCATAATACCTTTTAGGGTATTTTGTGAGAGATACTGGAGAAAAATGAGCACATTTTTTCCCGTTGATAACGTAAGCCACGTAATCGAAATGTCACGGTTGAAACTACCTTTAAATGAGAAGTGTTTCATTGAACACACGTGACAGAGAGCCACTGTTTCCTGAACAATTTTTGCGTTCATTTTCATTTAAGTAGAAGAAAAGGAACCATTGTTTTATTAAAAGTATTGTAACTTGTACAGCCACAATAATCATTGTTTGGAAAAAAACGTTCTTGCTGAGAAAATTTGGAATGCCGAAAATTTCGTATGGTAAACATTCAATCAGAAGTCATCCATTTCATTTTTGAACAATTATAAAATCACTTAAATTATCAAGATTAAGTTTCTTTAATAGCAACTTGGTAAAAGCAATGTTTGGTGCTAAAGCAAACGTTTCTGAAATATTTTTTCCGATATACTGATTTGACACATGTTATGCTTTGGATTGCAAATCTGGGAACACGCTGTGACACGCACAGAATAAGTGAGCCTTCTTGTTAAAATTACATTTTTGTAATTAAACTCTTCTGCTTTTAGTTAAACGGAGAAAATGGGGTATAATTTTTAATTTTACACTTTTCCCCGTTTTTTTTGGGTAAAGTCCTTGGCCCGGCTTGAACTCGTAATGAGGTTTTTATTATGTCTCTCAGTAAATCACTCGCAATTTTTTCTCGGATATATTTGCCCCAAAAATTGAATTGTTGATAAACAGCTAATGCCAAAAATGACACAATTTATCATGAATACTTCCAATAAAAATCCACGCCCACAGTACTCATTTCTTTGGCTTTTTTATCCTTTTTTAGGTATCCTTGGCTAATTCTACTAGTTCTTCGCAAAAATTGTGACAAAGATGAGCTGATTTCTACCATCCATCAATTTTCCTTCTACCGGTCTAGTTACAGGGCTGTTTTCTCTCCAGCTTGGAACTGCAACTTTAAGTGCCTCACATTGAACCCCACGAGAGTGAAGAAAACTTCCATTTAGCTCATTTCTTCTTTAAAAAGTGTTCTCAAATGCTGGTTTGCTTAATAATCGTTTTGGTTCACAGATTAAGAAAAAAAGCATCGGCATCATCCGATTCTACGATTGTAAAACGCTGTTCGATTGTTGCTTCCATATGTTTACTGTACTTTTCTGTCCTTTTCAGCACTATGCTTTGTTCCCAACCATTTTTCTCGCGTTTTAGCTGCGTTGCCCCGCGATCGCTAAACTATTTCAATTAACAATCGGCAGCTCAGTGTGCCCGTCGCTAGTCTGGGTCGTGGAGGTAATTTAAAGAAAAATGAAACTCACCACTAATCCAAACTTCACTGAAGCTGTGCAGCTGTTGCGCGCCTTTAACTATTTTTGACTATATGTAATGCCCGGACCGAACTCAATATCAGTATAAGTCAATATCAGTACTAGGCAAGTCTAGATCCAAGTCTTATTTGGTTTCCCAGCACTGGGCAAGTCTAAATGCAACTCAGGGTTAACTTTTCGGGGTTAACTTTTAGCCTTGTTTCCCGGGGTGCTTTGAAAACTCCAAAGCGACTCAAAACTACCAACTACCATCCCGGTGGTTTGAGCAGGCTATAATAAAGGGTTCAAGTGTTTCTGAGCCGTTTTCAGTCGTTTCTAAGCCGTTTTAAGCCAAACTTCAGCCAAAAACCGAAACCACTTGATATTTCATACTCCACAAACGTCAAACAATAACATGAGGGGGCAAAATCGTGAAAAGAGGAAACTAAATATGGGTGCCCTTGATAACTCGAGGCAACTCGCCCACGGGAGAAGGCAGTCAATCCAGTCAAAACGTGGCAACCCAGCCAAAGTTCGGACCATATTGACTTGCCCCAATACCAACTAGTTCGGGAGTCAATGCTGGCTTCAGTTAATTTTTTTGTGTTGTATGTGTTGTAGAAAAAATTTTCGGTTATTAGCGAACGAGCCCAAGGTTACATGGGTCAACTTAACCTAAGCCCGAAGGGCGGTATTCCGCGAACCCCTGATCAAATTTAGGAATTAATTAATGCTTTTAATGCTTAATTCATGGCGATACTAATGAGCTAGGTCACCAATTAGGTCAGTTAATTATAAAATTAGGTCAGTTAGTATATTAAAAATTCAGACTCAAAAAACGCTTTTTGGTATTTTTGTACTCTTCTGGTCGCTTGCGGCAAAGTCAGTCTTGTAACAGTGTTTTGGACAATTTTTACTTCTATTTTGGACGTTTTATTTGGCCGTTTTTGACGTTTTAACGGCCAATTCAAACGTTTTTGATCAATTATCCCGTTTTTTCTCCTTTTTTGACGTAATCCGGTTATCTTTGACGTTTTTATTGGCTATTTGTTTTCGTGTTTTGAGTTACTTTTGACGTTTTCCCGGCTTTTTTCCCTTTTTTTTCTTTGAAATTTTATAGAAATGTTAAATTTTGGCCATGAATTGCGTTATGACGTACACGTCGTGACTAAGACTTGCTTTTAGAGGTGCACGTCGTGACAAATACTTCCATTTAGACTTGCACGTCTTGGCCAAGGCTTGTATTTAAACTAGCACGTCTTGGCCAAGAGTTGCATTTAGACTTGCACGTCTTGGCCAAGACTTGCGTTTAGACTGGTAAGTCTAAAAAGTGACACGATCAAAGCTCTGAATCAGTTCTGATCTAAGATTTGCAATAAGACGTGCCCATTACTGATATTGGCTTACCGTTAGGTCCGGGTGGTGTTGATGCCATCGGAGTTCGGAGAATCAAGCAAATCCACTTGAGACACTGGCCGGACACCAATGTTATTGGTGTTCACAAAAGGTTGTAGTTTCGATTGAAGGGAATTCAAGCATTCTTCTCAACCAGACTTATATTATATAACGACGAGAAAAGTAACCCGAGAACAGAAAAAAAGTCGTCCACGAAATTTATGTGAAGATACAAATTTATTAGCTTATATATCCAAACATTACAGTTGTATCTTAATGGATGCGAGAAGCTGACGCGGTTTTGTTTGACGTAGAAGCCATAGGTAAAGACCGTTACACAGAAATATTTTCCAAGTGCAATAGCTGAACAAGTTTTGGGTTATTAGCGAACGAGCCCAAGGATACATGGGTCAACTTAACCTACGCCCGTAGGGCGGTATTCCGCGAGCCCATGATCACATTTAGGAATTAGTTAATGCTTTTTTGCTTAATTCATGGCGATACTAATGAGCTAGGTCACCAATTAGGTCAGTTAATTATAAAATTAGGTCAGTTAGTATATTAAAAATTCAGACTCAAAAAACGCTTTTTGGTATTTTTGTACTCTTCTGGTCGCTTGCGGCAAAGTCAGTCTTGTAACAGTGTTTTGGACAATTTTTACTTCTATTTTGGACGTTTTACTTGGCCTTTTTTGACGTTTTAACGGCCAATTCAAACGTTTTTGATCAATTATCCCGTTTTTTCTCCTTTTTTGACGTAATCCGGTTATCTTTGACGTTTTTATTGGCTTTTTTTTCGTGTTTTGAGTTACTTTTGACGTTTTCCCGGCTTTTTTCCCGGCTTTTTTCCCGTTTCTTTTTCTTTGAAATTTTATAGAAATGTTAAATTTTGGCCATGAATTGCGTTATGACGTACACGTCGTGACTAAGACTTGCTTTTAGAGGTGCACGTCGTGACAAATACTTCCATTTAGACTTGCACGTCTTGGCCAAGGCTTGTATTTAAACTAGCACGTCCTGGCCAAGAGTTGCATTTAGACTTGCACGTCTTGGTCAAGACTTGCGTTTAGAGTGGCAAGTCCAAAAAGTGACACGATCAAAGCTCTGAATCAGTTCTGATCTAAAATTTGCAATTAGACGTGCCCATTACTGATATTGGCTTACCGTTAGGTCCGGTTGGTGTTGATGCCATCGGAGTTCGGAGAATCAAGCAAATACACTTGAGACACTGGCCGGACACCAATATTGTTGGTGTTCAAAAAAGGTTGGAGTTTCGATTGAAGGGAATTCAAGCATTCTTCTCAACCAGACTTATATTATATAACGACGAGAAAAGTAACCCGAGAACACAAAAAAGTCGTCCACGAAATTTATGTGAAGATAGAAATTTATTAGCTTATATATCCAAACATTACAGTTGTATCTTAATGGATGCGAGAAGCTGACACGGTTTTGTTCTCCGTATAAGCCATAGGTAAAGACCATTACACAAAAATATTTTCCAAGTTCAATAGCTGAAAGAGATCTGCCAAATTTGGCCAGAAGTAGTTCCCGTTGAATAGTGTTGGAAGTCAATGGACATACGCCATTAATGGGACATCCAAGCGAGTTTATCTACAGGAAAAAAACCTGAAAAGACCTCAGCCAAACGATCAACAGCTGACTAGAGAATTGCTGGTTCCGTTTGTGTGGCGGTGATGTTAAACCTTTCGAGAGCGTGTATCGTCAGTAAGAGTGTAGGACTGATGTTCCTTCGACTGCGATAAACATGCTTGGAAACGATGAACTTATTTCTATGTTTTATTCGTGAGTACTGTGCAGCAAAATACCTAGCCGAGACCTTTTCGTAGCTTTTAACTGAGTAACAATCACCGTCAAAAAAGATTTTTATCTGTGCGGTGTACAGGAACACGATTTAATGATTATTGATCTATTGGCGGAACTATTTGAAAGTGAAAAGAGAAGTAAAGGACAGATTAAATAACCACCTTATATATATTAGAGAAAAGCAAAAGAATCAAAAACAGCAAAAAAGCAAAAAGAAAAAGTCATTCAGTTAACAGTCATTGCAATAGGCAAATACGATTACTGAACCATTAAGTTATCAGTGCAACGCTTAGTATGAGTTGATACAATTGAACCAAATAGATCATAAAAGAGAATGGATAAGATAAAAAGTTATCCCAGATCGCGTAGACTAGCGTTATCTGCCACAGTTCGCTCGGCAGATAAATTTTGTTTGAAGGAATTGAGAATAAATATCATTTACGAATTAAATGGCTAACACGGGGATCTAAGTTTCAACAAGCGCGAATCATTGTCGAAGATGCAAAGTTTTTCAATGAATGTGCAATTCAAGGTGTAGTTTTGTGCGGCGAAGCTTTAGTGCTTTATCAGCTTGACACATTTATCAAAGTGCTTTCTGAGCCGATCAACTAGAGGGTCCCGTTAATTGACGTGGTTGAGAAGTCGATGATATGCTTGCGTTGAGGTCCTCGATAACTGTCTGTACAAATTACACGAGGTTCGTTTTGGAATGTGGTTGATCTATCCTCCAACTAGCGGGTACTGAGGATTTTTTTCGTTTTTCTGATCAGGTAACTTCGACTTTCTGGAAGTAGATGAGGGTTCGTTGGGGGTGCAGCATAAAGGTCGATGTTGAATCAATAAAGACGTTTCAGATGCAAAAGGCTGCTTCCACTGAGTCTTTTTTGGTCGACGCATTTTTGGGAATTGCGTGTGACGTGCTCGTTGCACGTTCGATTTTCGTCTTGTTTGGGACCGGACAAACTGCTGGAATGCTTGGAGGCTGCCTGCGTCTCTTCAGCAACCTTCACGCACAATAGTCTTGACAAAATAGCCCGAATGTTGATTGAGTTTTTCCTCAGTGGACTTTCTCAGCAGTGGTTTCGTCTCCGATTTGCAAACGTGATAAAATCCCTTAATTGCATATCCCTGGAGCCAAATTTAGCGAGGTCATGGTTCCTGTTGGACGCTTAGCGGACATCGGCATCAAATATTTCTGATTGTGGACCAGATTGAACTCTGTGGTACGGTTGTACCATATTCAACTAATCTGTACTAATTTATTTTAAGTTTGTCGATGTCCTAGTAAAAGTCATCTCTAACCATATTTCACATCAGTATATTTTACCGCCGACTAAAAAGTCAAGTTTTCAGTTTGTTCATATTACCCACTTTGTTAATATTCATTCGCTAAATTTAATTCTTGAAATTCAGTTCTTCTCAATCTTCTCAGTTTTACAGTCAAAATAATCCTATCTGGATTCGAGGAGGAATTCCACGTCATCACAATAGTGCTGCATTTGTAGCACTATTACAGAGTAAAACTAAAAGCCGTAAACCAACAATTTAGTAATACAATGGATTCGCGCCTCAAATCCATTTTAGATAACCTACAGCGCACACGTGGCTCGATTACATACCTCCACAGCAAGAGGTATCACATGGCGCAGTCAGCAGTCAAAGAAAGTGCTCTTCTTGGAATCGAACCCTTTTGGGAGAAACCAACTTTAGAACGACCCTTACGGTGGGAACGTTGGCAGATAATGCTGAAACTGGCCATCCTGGCAAAAGAAGGTATTTCAATCGATACTCTTCGTGAAAATCCTCCGTACAAAGTCACTTTTCCTCCCGAACCCAATTACAAAGATAATGTAGAAAACAGTGCAGCTCAGAGTGAGAGAGATCGAAAAACTCGGAACGAAGAACTCAAGAATGCATGGCTCAATAGATGTCAGAAAAAAAGAGCTTGCGGGGATATTGTGCGGCGACAAGCCCTGGAAATTTTGCCATAACAAAGCTGTTTCTCTGACTTATCTTAGTCTCGGGATGGAAGGACGTCAATTTTGCGGATCCCAAGAACCAAACATCCAAATTGATCGGGTAACTACAAAGGATCTTCGGGAGAGTCTAGATCAGGTATTTACAAAGCAGCGAAATATAACTTTTGACCGTTATACCTTCTTAACCAGGAAACAACTCAAAGGGGAACCCGTCTAGAAGTTCTACGGTTGTCTCCGAGAACTGTCTTTGAACTGTGATCTAGGAAGCCACGAAGAATCAACCATTCGGGATGTTTTCATAGCAAATATGCAAGACGTTGAGTTTCATAGAGAACTACTAAAAGAGACAAGAACAAAAAGAAGGCCTTAGAAGTGGCCATGAACATTGAGATGGGCATAAAGAACCAGTTGAAGATATCTGAAATCGCCATTCATCAGACTATAAACGAAATCACAAGTACATCTATAAACAACATACAAGTTTCTTGGAACAGTTCGCGACCTCCAACGAACAATTTGATGAAACCTACGATTTGTTTAAACTGTGGCTATGGGTGGTCGGCTACTCATCGACAAAACTGTTGTGCTCGTGCAAAGAATTGCAAAAACTGCGGATTTGCCAATCAATTTGCGAAAGTGTGTAGAAAACCTAAACACTCATTCAAAACGAAACCCAGAGTAAACAATTATGATGATTCCATATCCGAGACAGCAACGTTGGAAACTTCAGCAACAGTCGGAGAGCAAGTTAACCATATTGACAGATTGCTCCAAAAACATAGCATCTACGATGCAAATTACGATTCTCATTATGACGATTATGATGACAATTGTGTTGCAACAATCTCCATCAATAACAACACTAGAGAAGTGGAGCCGGTGAATTTAAACATTTGCATCGGAAATACCAGCACAAAAGCTTTAGTGCATTCGAGAAGCGTTTGCACTATAATTAATAAAAGTCTCGCGACTGCAGCAGTGTCGGATTGTAAAGAAAGCTTTTGGATACAATCATCAGAGATGCATGAACTCAAGACTTTCTCTAATTATTTAATCAAAATTATCAGAGTGATCAATACTTCAATCAAATGCAATGATTGGATAGCTACGGGTATTAATGGGACAGAAGTGTAAGATGGCCATAGACCTATAATTGGACGAGATCTCTTCCCGCAACTCGGTCTGTCGCTCAATCAAACAAATCAAGTCGTAAATGTTGATCAAAATCAATTTTTAATCAAGAAACATATAGCATTTGATTTTCCAGGTCTAATCTCAAGAATTGGTAAATCATTAAAAACCATTCAGTTAAATCTATGTGTCATAAAAAAACTTTACGCCTACACACCAAAAAGGCCGTAGGGTTCCAATTAACCTGCAACCCTTAGTTAATGACGAACTCAAAAAACTACTTGCAGAACAACACATTATAAAGTTAAACAGTTGTTCAGATAAAAATATCATATCACCCATATTTATCACGGTAAAAAGGGATAAAACAGTTATGTTAGACCTAGATTAAAAATCTTGAATAAATCTATCCAAAAAATAAATATCAAATGCCTAATATAGACAACTTGACACAATATAGATAATGACACAATCCAACAAAATCTAAATACAAACGAGTCACACAAAACAGCATACTTTTCAACACAGGATTTGAAGGATGCATACAGTCAACCTAATTTAGACCCGGAAACGGCTAGGCATTGCTACTTTAATATCATTAGTGGCGAGGGTAGTGGTACATACCACTTCATTACTGGATTTTACGGATTAACTGACATGCCAGCAGCATTTCAAAAAGTAATGGATTTTACACTAGTCGGACTAAACAATACTCATTGTTTCTTAGATGATATTATAATAACCAGCCGCGGTTCTAAAGACGATCATTTAAAGTTAGTTTATAAATGTTTAAAAAAATTGAACGACGATAATTTGCGAATAAATTTACCTAAATGTCACTTCGCTAAAACTGAAGTAGAATGGTTAGGCCATAAATATACCCAGTCAGGAATTGCACCACTTGCAACAAAAACAGCAGCAAGTTTAAATTTAACAGGACCTAAAAATTTAAAACAATTACGATCAGTCTTAGGTTCAGTTCATTACCTAGGTAAATTCATTCCTAATCTGTCTCAATTTTGCCACCCACTTCGACTATTGCTTAAAAAGAATTACAAAATCTCTTTTACAAAACTTGAGACTCATTTTCGATTATTTAAAGTTAAAGTCGCAAACGCAACAGAAAACACGCATTACAATCCACACTTGGAAACCCCGGTCAAATGCGATGCAATTAGAGCTGGATTAGAAGCAGCATTAGAACAGCGTTCAGCGACAGGTTGGCATACAGTTGCCTTCTCGTCTCGTTTCCTTAACTCAAATGAGGAACGTTACAACATCAATGAACTAGAATTTTTAGGGATTGTGTGGTGCGTAGAATATTTCAATTATCGTTTTTTTGGTAAATCATTCTTTATCATCACAGATCATCGAGCACTACTTTCTATTATGAAAGAACACCGGTCTAACAAATCATATAATAGTCGTTTAACCCGTTGGGTAGACCGCCTTTTACCCTTCGACTTTAACATTGAGCATATACCAGGCGCAAAAATGGGGTCGTTAGATTACATTTCCCCCAACCAAATCAAGAAGCAAAAGTTACAAACAATTATGATGAGGAATTTGAGGTAGCAACAATTACCCGCTTTCGTGACGCTATGGCAGCAATTCTTTTAAATACCAAACAGCAATACTGCCAATCACAGAACTTTACCAGCGTCAACCACACACATTCCACACGTGCCTCACATCCTCACTCAACAAACTGTTCTAATTTGCTTTCCGCCATTAATCGTAATACAACTAGGTTGCTTCTTGATAATACTGCAAACGCAGCACTTGATAATACTGCAAACGCAAATCCATTCCACTTCTAATTTATTAACAAACGCAACACAACTCCTCTCTAATTCCAACCAGCAAACAAACGCAGCACAAATACACTCAAATTCTAACGCCATAATGAAAAACCCGAAGTCTAATCCTCAAACTCCTCCCACCCACAGTAGGGTAACCTTCCAGTCAACGCCGAATTAGGAGGCTAATTCAACTCGCTCTTCTAATGATGGACAAACCTCACCGAACCTCGAACTATCAAAAGAAGAAACATTTGAAAACAACCTCACTCAGTTGTTTACTAAAGGGTTCTTGGCTGAAATAATGATCAAGGATGCAGTGCTCATAAGAAGTGCGAGACTGTATTCTACAAAACGACGCCCAAAGATGCAAGGAGGTGAATCCCTACCTCTTTTTCTATTGAAGGGACTTACATGTCAGGTCAGGCTGCGTCTGCGTCGACGAACGTTTGGCAATACCACATTCAATTCAGATGCCGTTCTCGAAAGTCCCCACCTCACCCACCCTGGCAGCTGGGGTATGATTACCCTTGGGCAGTACGCGTTCTGGCCATACATGCAACGCAATATCCTTAATAAGGCTGCACAGTGCAAGCCTTGTACTGATATTAGTAGGAACCTCAAACCCGTAGTCTCAGCGTCGAAATGGCAACCTTTATTGAATTGTTCTGAACCTAATGAAGAAAAACAGATTGATTTCGGAGGTCCCATTACAAATGAAAAAGATCAAGATATATGTTTCCTCGCAAGTATCTACCGTTTTTCTAAATACCCTACAGTGGGAAATTTTTGATAAAGCTAATGGACCCAATGTAATTAAATTTTTAGATGAATATATTCAAATACATGGTGTTCTCCGAAACATTAGATTAGATCAAACACGTTGTTAAATTGGATATAAAGTAAAGAATTTCTGTACACAACATAATATTAACATTATCACTGATCCTGCTAACGATCACAGAGCTTTTGGATTAGTGGAGCGTTTGATACAAACAATTACAAGGCGCCTAAGCTGCATGAAATTAGACAATAGAACTAACACATTCACAATTAAAGAAGCAAAAACGCAAAAACGCATAAGTAAACAAAAGACCTCAAACGTAACACCTTTCCAAGCACATTTTGGAAGAAAGCCAAACACACCACTAAGTAATATCAACACAATACCCAAGTCGTCAATTTTATCATGTGAAAACATTCTACACCACTATTTAGACGCCGACACAGTTCCCGTGGAGGACTATCTTGATGACAATGGCTGGGTGACTGTTGACCGCAGTGACATCCTTATTGAGAAGGCTATGCAAAAAGCCCAAGACTCACGATTTTTTTTGCACCCCAAGTTGAATAACCCCATACCGAGGACAAAGAGATCTTTGAAGCTCAAGTTAGCCCGAAAAGTTTTGAGACGGTCAACGAAGGACCTACGATGACTCTGGGAGGCGTTGGACCCAGGTAGCAGGACTTCGCCAACAACCACAGTCATCAGGGAACCCGGAGTTGCAGAAGTTAGAGAAAGGATCAGTGACATTGCGAAGTTCGGGACTCGTGCAGAGCGCAACACCGACTTTTGGCAGTATGCTCAGCGACGTCCTCTCAGCACACAACGGATTTAAAAAAAGTATCGGGGAGAAACAAAGATAAGACATCGACCAACTCAGTCTGACGCTGCTTCTGGGATCTCATCCGCAAACAGCAACATCTCAAAAGCCATGACCTCGCGAAAGCCCAAAAAGCCTCAAGCGGAGAGAAATCGTTCTCGTCAATCCTCCATTACATTAAACACCTCCAATGCCTCGTCAGTTGCTGCGTCATCAGTCACCTCGTCAAACGCCTCGCCTTCAACGTCCAAATCGAACCGAACAAGAAAGGCTCCGGATTATTTCGGCTTCGAGAGTTCTGTATGTTTGGTAAGCCAAAAAGACTCTGTTCCTGTGCCAATGCGACACAAATCCACCAATCCCGTAATCGAGACGATAAATCAAGAAGAAGCGCTTCAACCACATGTACTCGATACAGCCTTTGAATTGCCAGTAGTCAGCCCTCCAGCACCTCCACCGATCGGTACTTGGTCCCCAGAGGATTATGATTACGATAACTATGCAAGAGAGATAAGTATGAGCGCCTTTGACGCCGAAAGTCAGTTTTGAAATCTGCAAAAAACTGTGATTCAAAGCTAAATAATTTCCTGCAATTATTTAATTTTAGTTTACATTATTCATAAACTGTCATTCATTACCTATGATCTGTTTAAATTAATCAATAATGGAATTGTGCCACAATTGCGCAATATTTTCTGTTTCCTGTCGTCATTTATTTGTAAACTGAATTGGTTTACAGTTGTTAAATTAAAAGTGGATACTTAGTACAGCGCACTTAATTTATTGAAATTTATTGGATTCTTACCTCAATTGTGCAATAATTTATGTTTCATGCTTACTGTTTAATGAAAACGCTAGATTTCCGTGAAATTTAATTCATCTTGCATAGTCTCCTCGCCTACCATGCTTTCAATCTGTTTGATTGTTATTATTCGACTTTTTTTTACTAATTATAATAACTATTACATATGTTATTACTATCATAAACTTTACACTTATGCAGTTTAAAATTTGTCGAAGACGTGGATATGTGGTACGGTTGTAACATATTCAACTAATCTGTAATAAATTATTTTAAGTTTGTTCTTGTCCTAGTGAAAGTCATCTCTAACCATATTTCACATCAGTATTTTTTACCGCCGACCAAAAAATCAAGTTTTCAGTTTGTTCATATTACCCACTTTGTTAATATTCATTCGCTAAACTTAATTCTTGAAATTCGGTTGTTCTCAATCTTCTCAGTTTTAGTCAGAATATTCCTATCTGGATTCGAGAAGGAATTCCACGTCATCACAATAGAGCTGCATTTGTAGCACTATTACAGAGGAAAACTAAAAGCGGTAAACCAACAATTTAGTAATACGTTGGTTTTGCGCCTCAAATCCAATTTAGATAATCTACCGCGCATTCGAAGCTCAATTACATACCTCCACAGCAAGAGGCATCACAAACTCCGTAACGTATTCCATGGAGTTGGCACTTCAATAAGCCATCAAAATTCTTCTTGGATTTTTTCTCGGACTCAATTTTGAGGGTTGTTGTCATCCGAGCAGAGAGCTTTTTTCAGGGTATGGTTTTGCTCTTGTCCCGAAAAAACAACCCGATTACTGGTGCTCGGGCCTTTTTTGTGGGGCAATTGCGTCTTAAATCAGTGTAGCCTTAATCGGCCATCCATCCATTCCTCGTCACTTCTGATTGATTTTGCTCGACGCATCATCTCTTAAAGCTTATGCAGGCGTCACTCTCTCGAGACTTTTAAATTTTTCACAACTCCGTTCCAATTCAGTACCCAATAATTGGATACGGTTGTCAACTATTTGAGTGGCAAGTTCACTGGTCTACCAAAATGTGTGTTTAAGTGTGATAACTTTGATGAGCGTTGCTTGTAAAATTCTAATTCTCCTAATTGGTAAAGTAGAGATTTGAATAATTTCTTAAAGCATGCTTTGTTATTACGTAGTTTGTTTTAACTTTAATGCATGTAAGCCTGTGTCCATTTATTAGAGCCACGATTATGCCGGAACTATGGTTATAGCAGGATAAAATTAGTTTATGAAAGGTTAGGCAGCGTTCTTGGTCAAGTCACTGATTTCTAGATGCGCCGTGTGCATAGACAAACTTTTCGAGATAATTAACTACCGTTTCACTCGCTATTCGGTACCAGGTTTTTCTGACGGGTATTTGCTAATTCTGTTAATTGCGATTGAGGTAATAACTTCTCGATCAAAATCATCTAGTATAGTACCCTCAAAGCCTAACTGTTTTTTAATGGTTTCTTGGCATTTGAATAGCGTGTTTTATATACGCTTTGATTTCATTTTTTTTTATTTCTGATTTTTGATTCCTTTTTCTTACCGAAGCTTTGCTAGGGCAGCTCCAAATTGATGTAAGGCCACCAAGCATTTCTGGAAATTTTCATCATTCCTGCTTCCCGGGTGGGGGGATGAATAGAATGATTTGACCGTCGCGTCCCTTCGTTGAGTACAAGAGAAGAGCTTATTTAATATCAATGCAAAAACATCGGTATCTCAAATGAAGATCTTTCCACTCCGATTGGGCACAATATGAATGGATTCTGCAAAGCTCTTCGTCTTGTGTGATCAAATCATTGCCAATTTCTGAGAAAATTAAGCCTTTAGAATTGAGGTTTGAAATGAAATTTTTCTTGAAAATGCAATGAAGAAATTCTGTATCAGTCGAGTAATTTGCACTCGCATTCAGCTTATCAGAATGAACAGAATAGCGCTTTTTAATGATACAATAAGATTGAATGAAACAAATAAGTTCTATCGCATGATGGCACCGGAGTATTGGGTAGCGGTACGAGGGTTCAATTACCAATATACTGATTTCATTATCCTGTATAGGAGTAGGTGAGGTAGAAATCTAGAGAATATTAAGTAAGACTAAGTTAGAAAGTTAGACAGTGAGTAGGAATAGAGGAATTAATGACTGAAAGGAGAGAAATTGGACGAAAGCGGTGTTGATGTGGTGAAATGCGTGATCGTGTTGTTTTAGCTGGAAGAAAATCTCATTTTTGTTGCATTCGTTTCCTTACTTTGTAACGTAGCGAAATTTGGGTTCAAAATGGCTTATCGCTGACCTTTAGAAAGAAGGCGTCGGACAAGCGAACGACTAATGATGTCTGATTTAGGGGCAAAAGGTTAATCAACTTGTTAGGAAATTTTAGAGATGATCCACATGAATTTCTACAGATGTAATAGTCTAAACCCATGCTGTGCTTAATGCTCAAATGAAAAAGAATTATTGTATCAATCCATCCTGTTTGTGCACACGAAACAATGAGATTTTTCTTCGGCGTAGTACTCGAACTCAGGTAGGGGTTTCGAGGGTTCTATAAGTATTGTAATGATTTGAGGATACTGTATAGGAGTCGGTGAATCATAAAACAAAAGTAACATTTAAGTGAGTGGGCCCATGTACTATCTATTGCCTTCCGGAACCAGGTTGTAATGTCCGAGAGACAGTAGCCTTCTGCGTTAGTTCTATGAAATCCAGTTCATTTGACGCCAATAATCTTAAAACTGCTGATTTGTTCTTTTTTTTTGGGGGGGGGCAGATGCAATTGACTATACGGGTATTTCAGGCAGTGTGCTAAACCAGAGTTCACGTTTATATGTGCCATTCGTGTGAAATATAGATGTAAAATGTGGTATGTGACCTGTGATTAATGAGATTAGGTAACAAATAGACAAAAAGAACCGATGAAAAATTATTAAGAAAATCTAAAAGAAAAAAGCAGGCAATTAAATACAAAGTGAAAAAAAGTCTATTAAAGTCTAGAAAACGGTGTCGAAGCCGTTAAAAATATAATCCATACCTTAAAAACATTTTTGTTCAAATGTGCGTATCTTTTTCGCACAAATAGAATGATGAATGACCTATCAACAAATTGATTATGTGACAAAACCAGGAAAAAACCTGAAAATTGGGCAAACGTCCAAAAATCAATTATTTTGTGAAACTAGCAGCCAAAGAAGAATTTCTTGAACCATAAAGCCGTAACAGAGATTAAAACTTAATTAAGTAGAAGATGCATTCTCTCTGTGCTAAAACTAAAATACAAGTTGAAAAAAAGGAAAAATAGTGGCAAAGCTCTACAGTTCATTGTTCATTTTCAACAAATGATTTCAAGAGTCAAAAGGACAATATGCTTTCGACTAAAAAAAGTAAAACCATTACTTGGCAATTGTCTATGAAGCCGACTTGAAAAATCAATAGTGAGCCTTGATATAAAATTTTCTGTTCTGTATCGACCATAAAAAGGCAATAGTTTTTTAAGAAAAAGACAGCCACTGCTTACAATCCGCATTATTATTGGATTTCAGAAATCAACGATCAGGCCAAAACTAGCCCTGCTATTACTGTTCGTTCATTAAGAAAACGTAATGTATCCCAGTGTAAGGGATATAGATAACTTGACAAAAATTAATTGTCAGAAAAATGATGCAGTTTGTATAATTATCGAGTTATATCAGCTAAAAGCCGGCAAAACTTGGAACCCAGAAACCTTTCCAAAAAAGCGGAGAAGTAAATTAGCATTATCCTGAGCTAAAGCAAATTTTGACAGCAATTTTTAGATGTTCTTTACCTGGAAATTTAAGCGAAATCGACTAAAGAAGCTTTTTCTTGCAATTTTGGATGAGAGGGCTGATTTTTTGAAATATGTAGCGAATTTTTGAGCCAAAAAATCACATGAAAAATTTCATCACCATTATTCTATCTTCAGAGAACAAATCAACAACACTTTTTTCAAATAATTGTAACATATTTTAGCATAATTGACAAAAATATAGGCAACACTTCCGGAAAATGTGAATAAAAACAAGGGAATTGTTATTAATACGAACTAAACTTCACCACATTGTACATTGACTTTTTGTTAAGGAACACAATTTTTATTCAATTTGCTGAACACTGAAAAGCTGTCAGATGTTATATGTTATGTAACAATAAATTTTGCAGTATGTGATCTTCATATGGGAAGGATCAAAAAGTGCAATTTGGACTGACATACAAAATTCACCTGGTTAAAACTAAACAAAATAGTAAATTTAATGGTTTTTAACCTAACATTCTCTGCAAAAACTTAATTATAGAACAACTCGATCTTTTTAAACTGCTGGGGGTTATGATCACAGTTTCCAAAAAAGATTCAACAGTTAGGGTTGGTCAGATAATAAACCCAGAGAGCACAAACTCAAATGCATTGTGCAAAACGTCTAAAACTTTTTCACACAGCCAAACAGTGCAGTAAGATCATTTCACATCGCGCAGAACTACATAACTCTTTATTATAATCAATTTTCACTGAGCAAGTAAAGGCAAGTATAAAACAAGTGCAAAAATTTTACTTGTGGTTTGTGATAACTTTTTTGTTTTAGCAACTCTGGACATGATCGAAGAACTTTGATTAGAACGGCAATTCATTTTTCGAACGTCAAATCATTTTTCGCAATGACAGCGGTGAGTAAGTTTTTTCATAAAATAAAGGCAAAAATTTTCTGCACAAAAACCACGCTGTGGTTCTTTAGTGCTGTTACTCCACAATTAAGGTTCAATTTTGGAAGTAAATAACCATTATTTTTTTGATTGTCTGCTTCCGGAAACAGTTTATTATTATTAAATGTACGACAGCGTGCAGCGTTCTTAGAACTGTTTAGATTTTCAATAAATTCTTAAATGTGAAGACGAAGCAATGGCGGACAATAGTAACTGCAAAAAAAATTCAATGCACTCAGTCCACTTCGCAGAATATGCGCCAATCATCTGCAGATAATGAAGCTTTGATTCGCTGCTTATGTGGCTGAGTGGAAACAAATGTGCGCAATCGTGTTCAAACTTATCATTGTTGAATGTTTTCTGCATATTTATTTACATTCTTTCGTACGGAGAGTTCAAAGTTATTTAAGACCTAATTTCACCCAGTTAAAACTCCTTCCAGAAAACTCAGTTAAATTAAATCGACATTCAGATGTATTATTTCCTACTAGCCCTTGTTCGATTCCCATACTTACTCACACATCCTATATAACGTTACAACTAGTGGAAGTTGATTGTCAACTTAGCAATCTTCGGTATTTTTTAAACCAACAAACGAAACAACATCGGCATAGCTATTTACTCCACATTTTTTATTTTAAAAAAATCTTTGCTGAACTTCCTATTGGGTATTTTATATCTAAACCAAAAGATTTCATTTAAAAAAGCATCTGGAGCCCGCTGTACTTTAAGGTATAACTCAACCACTCTAAAAACAAAACTTCATGAAAATTCAATTTTCAAGACTATGTCTATGTCTCTATGATTCCATTTTATTTATAAAACCGTAGTACAAGAGTACATCAACATTCAGTAACTTGGTGTGGCATATATCTATTCAGAGATGCAATGTAAAAATGCAGAAGAAAGATATCAATTCTGTTCACCATCTTTCTTTCACTAAATTATAAAGTATGACTTTACTAATAACCGCAATTTCGGTCACAATTTGGTTACGAAAATCGCCCAGAATTGATATCTATCGCAGATGTTAGTTATTGTCAAAACGGGCAGCGAAGCGATCCTTTCTCCTTTATATTTCAACTTCAATTTAAAAATAGAGTACAGTATTGTTCGTCGATATAACAACCATCTCGAAAACTCATAAACGAAGAGTACACTTTGAGGCAGCCACAGAAAACGATGCAGACAAAATAGTTACTCTTCCCTCTCCCACCCGATTCCAACAGTACCCTCTATAATTTGAACAGTAATCTATAATGCTTATAACGGTACAGTTTTGTTGAAATATCTCTACCATCTCTCATATGCGGCTAGATAAACGTTTTACTCATAGCAAAACGAATTTGTTCACACTGTCCCAGGAAAATAAAAAGTTTTCACGTATTTGGCGGTACGGAGGAAATAAATACTTCAAACAAATTCAGTTACATGAACAGAATGACCCTTTAGCACCAGGCTCGAGACATGAACAGTTTTCATTTCTAAGCTTCAATTAAAATTGTAAATCGATCATGTCCCTCATCGCTGAAATCAATCACACAATTTTTTTGGGCAAAAATCACCAAATAACTGCTTGAACATGATCATAGCAGGGGGTTGACATATTTATAAATACAGCAACTTTCGATACAAAAATATAGCGAATATAACAAGTTCTTGGGTATAAAATAGAGTCGATCTTGATAGAGCAATCACCATAAAATGATAAGATTTGAAACGAGATGGACAGATAAGGCACAATTGTAATGGATAGATACGCTTTTTGGTACAAGTTCACAATTGACGATAAAAGATGAAACATGTTTCATTCACAATTCCATTAACTCTCATGGTACAAATATTGAAAATAGAAATTCGTCAAAATCAAAACTAAATTCCAATAGTCCCCGAGCTGCACCGTGTACATAATTCGTTCTCGTAAGCAAATGGTAGCAAACAGCCACTTAGTTTGTTCGAAGCGATCAATATTTTTCTTGTTTCCTTTCTAAAGTAAACGGATGAAATTATTGCAAATTTGCATTAATCAAACTAGAAAATTGCCTCGATATTATCTCTCATCGAATAATTAGTACCGAAACAAAAAACAGAAAACAAAAAACACAAGGGTTCAGTTGATTTCAGTCTAATGTCGAAATATTCAATGGCCAACTATGAAAATTCTGGAATTGTGAACAAACAAAAATGAACATTTTATTGCTATGTAGCACTAAGACAAAAATAAATCCAGCAAGACAAGCAAGTATAGTAAATCGCTAATGTCAAGCTATGCTAACAAAAAAAGCACCGTTACCAAGAAGCCAATGAAGCGTATAAACGTGATGAAAGAGCAAAAATGAAAGACATCTTCCAAACATTACCGGGAGTACGAACAAACTAGTAATTTCGTAATACTAGTTTAAGTGACCGATATCAATTACAACAGTTCGTCTATATGGTGAGTTGAAGGAGTTCTATGTGTAAAGTCAACGTAAAGGTCATCTCTAACAGTTGTTAGTATGCAATAAGTCCCTTCCAGTTCCAGTGCGGTTACAGTTCTTCAAAATGTCCACGTCAAATTAGCTGATGTTAAAGAAAGATTGCCCCAGAAGTAGAAATCAAAATTGACACTGAAAGTCCTTGCGTGATTCTTACCAGAATTTGACAGATTTTTGAAGCGTTCTCTCAGATGGAAACTGACAATGATTCGTTCGTTCAGTTCCTCCGTTCACAGATAATGATGACAGTTTAAAATGAGCTTCGTAATCCATTATCACAAAGTGCATCATTGTTTCATCGAAATTTGGCGAATTTTATTATTTATATTTGAAACATAAAAGGGCATAGGTAAACTCCGTCTGTATCAATAAAATAACCGCTATCATAGTTTAAAAATCAAATAAATTATTCTAGAAATTGCTGTACCCAACCACGCTGCTGCTGTTTTGCTATCTTTTCATTGTTTCGCATTCTTCATGGTAACTCAATCATGTGGTTCAGTTGGTGTTGCATCTGGCACTGGGCACAGGGTCCACAGAATGTGGTCACACAGCAGTCATCGCAGATGGATCCCTGGATTCCGTACATCATCCTAGTCTTGGTCCTCATCACCATCAGAGGTTGAGTTGTGAAACACACCACACACACGCTCTCGTTCATTTTGCTTGCTGCCTGTTAATAACAAATGACCGTTTTATGTTCAATATACGAGATGCATTCCCTGACGTCCCGTAAATTGGAAACATTATAAATCATTGGTCGACATTTACTAAGGAATCGACATATCCCAAAAATCAAGGAATTGGAGAAACATCCGATTTCAAAACTAATAAATTTTGTATATAAAAAAGCATCTAACATCTATTAAAAATACATTTTTACTCAACTTTTCAGAAAACATTTTTCTCATATTTCCACTGCTTCTCAACTTGTTATCAAACTCTCATTGAAGGAGAGGGGTGTTTAATGTCAAACTTACGTTCATATCAAGCTACAAGAAAACGGAAAAAACACCGTAAAGGGACGGGCAAAAGAAAGCATCAAAGATTACAATTTGAATTAAGACCTCTAATAAAGAATGAACTGAAGTTCTTAAATTTATTTTTCCGAAGCTTGAAACAACTACTTGACAATCACTTCACTGTTAAATTTCTTCTCGTATCTGCTCATTTTCAGGGGGGTTTCTGATAAATATGCTCTTCCCTTAAATTATTTCAAACCTGTTGTTGCGTTTTGCAGCTTCAGCACCATTTTTGGTCACGTTTTAAGATTTCTTGCCAGGTTTGCTCTTGGGATGGCAGAAAAAGCCATTGCCGGACACTTGAATGTTAGACAAAATAATCAACGTTTCAAAAAGACTTTCAAAGAAAAATATTTTCATAAGACTTGCAAATTTGTTCGAAGTATGAATAACTAATTTAACTTTTACCTTTTTAAGGTTTGTAAACAGTTGAGGTCGTTGGTTGATTAACTGTTCCAACATGCCGCGAAATGGGGGTTGGAACTTTATACCAATTTGACTTTTGTAGTTGGTAATTTAAGCCGATCGATATCTTTTGCAGAGATATAAATGTGATACCATTAGGAAACTCTCGAAAAACTGAACTGTCCATTGAAGAAACCTTTTCATTTTTTTGATTTTCCGAGAAACGGTTTTCAAAATTGGTTCACGTTCTTAACCTTTTCACGTTTCAAATGCGCTTTTTAAGCGTTATAAATCGCCACCTAGGTTATAAAAAATGGCTAGGTGCCGATATAACAAGCCGGTTTAAAAGAAGTATTATTTTTCTAATAAATACAATAATTATTATCTAAAGAACTGCTCAATTATGACACAGCTTTTTTGTGTGTCGTATTCAATAGACGAACTTTTAGAAATTTTCAGAGGAATAAGCCTGCCATTAATTAGATTGTGAAATCAGACAACAAAATGAACATAAAACTCGCAAAAATCAAAAATTCGATAAAATTTCTTGCTAATAATTCGTAAAAGTCAAAGAAAGCATAGGCCTCAAACTGAAATCATTAAATCAATAAAATGATCCCTGATACCAAACTATAAGATCAGTCACTAATGAGATTAAATGATGCTACCACAAAATGTGTAACAAAAACTCGCAAAACTCACAAATTCACTAAAAAAGTTAAAACATAGCTGGCAGATTGCCAGAAAATAGCCGCAAAAGATTCGTAGATCGGCAGTCTAAAAAAAAACAGTAAAAAAGACCGACCAAAAAACTCGTCTTTTCATTGAAGGCTGATATGTTATATTTGGATTAAAAATCTGTATAAGTTATTGCTGCCTCTATTAGCTGATCTCAAATAACCTTCATTTAGAGCGACACACACCCATTTGACCTTATCTCTTTGAATTAAAGTAAATGAAAGTCAATTTCAAAGTGAGAAAGTCATTTTTGAGAGTCAGGTAAGTCAAGTGTGACCAAAAATTTAATCACGCGCATGAACAAAAAAACTCGCTCCACTAAGAGCGAAAAATGACGTCACACATGCAATTCAGTTGAAATTGCATGAACGAATGACCACGGTCGTAACAAAAACCATGACGACGAAATAAAAAAACATAGCAGGACAAGTCCTGACGTACAATTCAAAGAATTTTCATTGACTAAATAATAAACGACTTATAACGGACTATGAGTGAATTGGGAAAACCATTTCTAAAAAAGTTCAGATAAAATTTTTTTTAAAAATCGTGTCAAAATGCCGCAGGTGAACAAAACACCACTAGCGAGAAATGAAAATTTGGTTCACACAAAAAACTGGCCCTAGAATGAGCTATTAATGGCTTGAGAAAACCATTTAGAAAAAACCCGATCCAAAAAAATTGAAAAAACAGTAAAAATCAAAGTGAAATTGCCGCATGTGAACAAAAAACCACAAGCGAGAAAGCGAATTTTTGTTCAAACACCATTTTCTTACTCTACTTTAAAATTAGAGCGAAAAAAATTCACGCCGCAAAATCACTCGCTTTTTCACTCCATTTCCTGTTTCGGCTTGACCAAAATCACTACTCCAATTTGACTTCAAAAATCAGGAAAATGTGTGAACAGATCTTAAGACAGCGCCCCAATACAATTCAAATTCTTTGAATTGTAAAAAACCAAGAGAAGGCCAATAATAGCCCCAGCTATCGCTGTGCGGCTATTGTGTAAATGTATGTAAATGTATTGTGTAAATTATGTAATTAAAAACAAATTGTGTAAAAGTTATAGCAACCATTAGCCACAAACTCTAACTGTTATTTAAGTTCAGTTTCACGTCACTAGCAACCAATGAAACCTATAATTGACGATACGAAGAGATGAGACAAAAGAAATATTAATAACCAAGGGGGCAAAATTTAAAAATTCACTGATATTTTTTGACATAGCGTAAAAAAACATTAGCTTCCCGCTGATGAATTCAAGCAATTACAGATAGGCGCAATTAGAACACGTATACATTAAATTAATCGCACTCAAGAGAAGAAACACTGAGAACATAACCGACTAACGTCGGGCGAATTGCTCTCAAACGACCGGTTGGCTTCGTCAGCAACTAGCCACGGTTTAGTGAGGCTAGATTTAGCTTAATTAAGGTGGCGTGAGATGAGCGCAGCGGGAGGGGGGTGCACAGGGGCTGATGGGGGTGGGGCAACAGTGGGGGGGGGGGGGGTTGGAGGTGGTCTTTGGCTGCACGGGGCCCTAACGGCCTGAACGATGTGCAAGGGTAGGGATTGGAGGGTTGAAGTGGGGGGGGGGGGGGGGGCTGATGTCTGCGTGTGAAGGGGTGGGGTGGTCAACTTCTAAGAACCGCCCTCTACACCATAGACATAAGTCTCCAAAACAGTTTGTGAATTGTGTACTTGGAGACTAGCTGATAGGCTGTACGAGGAATTAATGCCCGCTGGGCGCTACCTGTCATATGCGTCAACGAAAAATTGGCAAATAAAAAAATCGCCTTAAAAAAGACCAGCAGGACTATTATAAATGCCACGAAATTCGTTTGAGAGCAATGAAAAAGAACTCAAATTGCCACACTTGAAAAAAAATCGTTTTCTTTTCTATAATCGCTTGTGAAAGCTTCGGAGCACCGAGTACCTTGCATGAGTGGCTACTACAAACAGTTATTTACCGTGTTCTTATCCTGTTAGTTTTCTGTTGTCCTGGCCCACTGATTGCCCCTTAAAACGTGCTTCCTAATTATCTTCACTCTAAGAATACAATCTGAAATTCCCATTTTTCTGCCTAAAAAATGAAATAGATCTACGACAAGAAGAAATGTCAAAAAAAAGCAAAAAAATCTGGAAGACTTTATGGATAATTACCATGCCGAATTTCAGCTCCCTAATAAATGTACTTCAAAAAGGGAGTGTTAGCAATTTACAACAAGAGCAATTTTCGTACTTCCATGACTAATATATTAAACGGTCATTTGACGGAAATCATAGAGTTTACAAAACCCTACCACAAAAACACATTCGGAAAGCTAAAATGAAAAGAAACAAAGTCTACAGGGGCTCTTCTGATTTTGAATTCAGTTAAGCCTAAATTCAAACGTTCAGTAAAAACACAGTTCAAACGTTGAGTTGAGTGGTTTTACTGATTCATTAATTGATAGCGTCATAAGTCTGATAGGGCCTTTGTCTTAAATTGAATCACTTGAAAGAAAATTTAGGCTATGTATAAAGATTTAGCTAATTTCAAAAGCCAAGATTGTAAAAAGGGAGGGTTCAGGTCATTTAATTGGTCATTTGAAGTCAAAATCAACCAATACGTTAGCGAAGAACACTTGCCGTAGTCCATAGTAAAGGTTTGAACAAAAATCGTTTTCACTCAATACATTACGCTGTGAGTCGAGTAGTTGCTACGGCAGAGTAACTTATAACTGTCGTTTGTTTCGATGGTTTAATAGTAGAGCCTATAGTAACTCTGATATCATAGAGGAGTTCAAACTTAGTTAACAGAGAGAGAGGAGAATTAGTGGTGGAGTATAGATGATCTTTCTTGAGACAGAAACACAAAAGCAGGTTATCGAGAGCCGATAACGATTCGTGAGCCTGGTATTAAAGACAAACCATTTAGCCCCACTGATTCGATTGGGATCTTTAATAATTTCCAAAGTATTAATTTTGTTTATTTGAATTTAATTGCGTTGCATGAAAGTTGATTGACACCATCTGCAATTTGCTTACCTAATCCAGCGAATTATATCAATTGACTTTTTGAGCTGCTGTGTTTGATTCAAAGCCGCTCAGACTAAACTCAATTCAGTTAAGCTTAAATTTCAACTGTTAACAGCAAAACAGTTCAAACATTGAGCTGAGTGGTTGACTGATTCCTTAATTGATAGCGTCATAACTCTGATACGGCGTTTGTCTTATATTGAATCGCTTGAAAGAAAGTTTAGGCTATGTATAAAGATTTAGCTGATTTCAAAAGCAAAAATTGTAAAAAGGAGGCGTTCAGGTCAATTAATTGGTCATTTGAAGTCAAAATCAACCAATACGTTGGCGAGGAAAACATGCCGTAGTCCATAGCATTAGTTTGAACAAAAATCGTTTTCACTCAATACATTACGCTGTGAGTCGAGTAGTTGCTAAGGCAGAGTAACTTCTAACTGTCGTTTGTTTCGATGGTTTAATAGTAGAGCCTATAGTAACTCTGATATCATAGAGGAGTTCAAACTTAGCGAACAGAGAGAGAAGAGATATAGTGGTCGAGTATAGTTGATCTTTCTTGAGACAGAAACGCAAAAGCAGAATATCGAGAGCCAACAACGATTCGTGAGCCTGGTATTAAAGACAAACCATTTAGCTCGACTGATTCGATTGGGACCTTTAATAATTTCCAAAGTATTAATTTTGTTTAATTTAATTTGATTGCGTTGCATGAAAGTTGATTGACTCAATCTGCAATTTGCTTACCTAATCCAGCGAATTATATCTATTGACTTTTTGAGCTGCTGTGATTGATTCAAAGCCGCTAAGACTAAATTCAATTCAGTTAAGCTTAAGTTTCAACTGTTAACAGCAACACAGTTCAAACGTTCAGTTGAGTGGTTGACTGATTCCTTAATTGATAGCGTTATAACTCTGATACGGCGTTTGTCTTAAATTGAATCGCTTGGAAGAAAGTTTAGGCTATGTATAAAGATTTAGCGAATTTCAAAAGCCAAGATTGTTAAAAGGAGGCTTTCAGGTCATTTATTTGGTCATTTGATGTCAAAATCAACCAATACGTTGGCGAGGAACACTTGCCGTAGTCCATAGCAAAATAGTTTGATCTTTAATAATTTCCAAAGTATTAATTTTATTTTAATTTAATTGCAATGCATGAAAGTTGATTGCCTCAATCCGCAATTTGCTTACCTAATCCAGCAAATTATATCAATTGCCTTTTTGAGCCGCTGTGGTTGATTCAAAGCCGTAAGCAGAGCAGATCTGGGGAACTCGTTATTAAATTTGAAGAAAACGTTTCCACCCATAAGACCTTTCGAATCGAATTTCGAGTGGTAGTGCATCCCCGAATATTAACCTGGGGTAAAACCAAAATTCTACACGAAGAAAACAGTTCACTATTTCGCTTTATTTGGAAACCGATGTTGTTTTGGTCCCTGCCTTTTAACAACACTTCGAAAATATTTGGTCCTCCTAGATTTGAAAATGAGCAAAATCCAATAGAATGTTGATAATAAAAAGGCGTTCAGAATTTTGATAACAAAAAGCATAATCTCTCGTGACTTTGCTACACTTAGTTAAGCGGCTCTTAAACTTGAACAGACCAAACAAACAGAAGTTCCCAAAACTTTGAAAAAACTGTCAAATAAAAGTATTTTTCACGTAATTACAAAAGCACTTATATCTAACCCAAAAATAAGCGCTGCAAAAGAATCTGTTGTGACTGGAAACCAAAAAGTGCAATTTGAAAACTATATTATCAAATTAAACCAATCAAATTAATTTTGAAATTGTAAATTTTACAGAATGCGCAATCCTCGATCCCAAATCTATAAGCCTGCTTTCAAAAAAAGGCAAACATTAAAAAGGCAAACATGCCGCATGAAAATCTTCATGATATATTGCATTATCTCATTTGAACAAAGTTGACCATAAATTCTTCAAACGAAACAATGCAGTCATAAGACTAGCAGCTATCTCTTCTGATTTTCAGATATGCCACATTTATACAAATATCAGAGCATCCGATATTTAACCGTAAAGTTAACGGAGATAGGGGTATTAGCCGACACAGAAATTAGAAGACACACCAATTGGCCGACAGCTTTCCTAAGAACGATGAGAAACTGACATATTAGAATTGGGTAATTCAAATAATGTATTAGAAACTTCGACTTAATTATCTTCGGTCGCAGTAATTTTTTCGGTTGCGATAGATTCATATCAAGTCCCACGGGCTGCTGAGGCATGGCCAAATTAGCTAGTAGTTATAGCCAATCAATATTTGCTTTAAAAATAAGGGACGGTACTTCACCCACTTTTGAAGTTCCCATTGGTTTTCAGGTAGTTATATTTGGTCAAATGTTGGCTAATTTCTATGTCGGCCAGTTGACCAGCCACGAAAGTTAACATGTGAACAAAAGCCAAAATAAGTAAGCTAATTTTATGGTTGCATTTAAAGAAAATTAAATACCAATGCATGATGTGGTGTTGTCATTTATGCATTTCTCAGATATATCTGCCGATAATTTAACCAAGCGATACCAAACTTGGCCTAATAAATCGTCCCTGATTTTACTACATATAACAAGTCTTGTGTTTTAGATGACTCGACACACGAAAATGATTCATAGAGAAGATAACAATTAACCTTCCGAAAAATTTTAACAGCTGAATTAATACTGGTTCAAATAATCAAAAAAAATCTCTCGATATTAATAGGAAAACAAAATCCATTTTTTGCACATTTCTTTTTCAAAAAACTTTAACATGACTCAGAGACGTATCAGGTGCTGTCTCATATTAAAGTTCCAAATCTTAAATGCAGAACTAAACTGGAAATCACATATGAAAAGTGCTGAAAAAAATCAGATGATATACTGGTGGATAACACAGGACATTAATTAATGAGAACTTTTGAAGCAATTTGGGAATTTCTTCTTAAGAAGCGGTTATGCTGACTGCTGGTTATGATTACCAGAGAGAAGACCAGAACAAGGAATTTGTATACACTCCAAAAAAACTGTACTACATTGAGAACATGAACCGACTAACGTCGGAGAAATTGCTCTCAAACGACAGGCGGGGCACCTGAAATCAGAGGGGGTTGTAGCAAAAAAAATTATTTATGGGTGAAAAAAAACGAATACGAGCCGCTATCTCCACCGTCCTTGGCTGACGCACTTACTGCTCAATTATCAGAACCATATTCTATCCAAGTTTACAATCGCTTGTATTTTTTGCAACGCAGACTTTATTTCTCAATAAATTTTGAGAAAATCAAATAACAACGTTTTTTTCCTGAATGGCAGAATTTGATTCACATGACCTCAGTTAGAATTGAAACATAGAAAAAAATATGCAACGAACTTCGTTCTTTCGACAGTATCAAACAGTAAGAACATGTTATATTGGCTCTGACATCGCGCTTTAAGGAAAAAAATTGCATCAATTCTAGTACCAATTTTCATCAAAATTAGCAGCAAAAATACCGAAAACTTAAACAATAGGTGTTTAAAATTGGGCTTCACGCCTTTATCCGATTTCTATTGCAAGTTATTTTTCCGAACCCGACTGCGTTGATTTCCATGACGATAGCTTTTTACCCATAAAACATCCGAACCGCCGAACAAAATATTAGACACAAGAGAAAAAAATTTAACAAAAACTATTGCAAAAGGGGAAATTGGTGACATGAAAAGGTCAGTGTTGCTAAAGGAACATAAAATTCGGGCAGATCAAGCTTTGAAATATGATTTGAGAAAGTCAAACTTTTCATTATGGGTGCAAAAATTGTTAATCACGCCGGGATTCGAACCATGGATCGCCCGATCCCTCACCAGCAGCACTGCCCACTCGGCTATCAGGCAATTCTTGTCGCATGCTGCAATCGATTTCATTTTAGCAACAATTTCTACTTAAGAGTAAGGGCAATAGAGATCATTCAAAAATGAAGAACGAAAGAGTGAAAAAGTCACTTGAGAAGTCAAAGAATGCTCTAGAAAAGCGCAAAAAGGATCAAGCGAAAAAATTGCATAAAACAGACTAATACGTTTACAATAATTGCTACGAATTGCGTTCGAGAGCAAAACATCTAAATGATAGACTGAAGCAATAAACTCACACAACGGAGTCTTGTTCTGAAAAAGGCACAATGATGTCGGACAAAAAGAACCTTATGAAATTTTAGATTTCATAAAGTTATCTCCACGATGGAGCCAAACGTCTGCACTACAAAAACTTAAAAGCAAACGACACGAAACACCCTTTTAATTAATTCCCATGGGATAAAAAAGACTCAGTCAGATATCTGAATTAGAGAATAAAAAGATACTTCAATTATAAATAGAGAATAAGCAATATTCATCAAGTTGGTTGCTGATGTCAACTTTTTTAAAAAAAAGAAAAACAAGACTTGTGAGAGTTTGTACGTGGCACACAAGGCTCCAACACAGTGCTGTCATTATTGAAGATCGGTTAGGAGGTAATAGTTATCATGAGGCCATCCACGGCCATCAAGCTCAAAAAAACTGCGGAAAATGCAGTCACTAAAATAAATCGGAAACAAAAATTTAGTTCAAAAACTAGCATTTCAAAAAAGACAAAATTTTTGACTTTACTCAAGCTATTCTCCCTAAAATGGCTATGACGGCAAAGAATTTTGATCTTTTTGAACTCCATAATTGTTCTTAAATTTGAGCTTAAATTTATCAAATTATTTACCAAGACAATTATTTTACCAAAAAATTGCTGAGAGACAGAGATAAAACACGAAATAGATTTACTGCATAGCGGTGCAAAACGCAAAAAACTTCTAAAAACTGCTTCCTGAAAAAAATTCGGAGATAATTGATGCAGTCAAACGATCTGATTTGGTATTCTGGCAATTAAAATAGCTTGAGTGCTTCAGAGTAAAGACATACTTAAATACAATATTGAGTTAAAGCTAGCGACGCTTCAAAAAATTAAAATTTTCAGGGGTATATGACAGCAGTTGTTCATTTTTGTTCCGCAAAGCTTTTTTCCAGGGATCTTTTAACAAATATAGGTCTCGTTGAACTGAATGACACGCAAAATGTTACTAGAGAGGGGAAAACGACGTTAAGTGATTCAAAGCAGTTAATGAGGGCAGGAACTCATTAAAATTATGTTTATTTATTAACAAAGATAGAGGAAAAATCAGACAACGGAACGAAAGAAAGACAAAAGGAAATCTTGTAAACTTCAATCCTTTGAATTGACGAAATACTTACCTGCCATTCAACCGTATTTGACGCGCAGTTAGTTGCAAACTTTAAAGCATGCACCAGTATATGAAACAAGTTCAATACCTTTCTGATTTGTATTGAATTTATGTTTTTGTCGTCCCTCCCCGCCATTACAAGTGATTTCTCTATTCGGTCGAAAGTTTAGTTATTATTAATTATTAGTTTTCTCTGTTTATAATTATTAAGTTTTTACACTGCCTATCTCTGTAAATTTTATGACTTAAAAATTTACAGATATTAGGAGAAATACAGTGTTCTTTTTTTAAAAAAATAGACAATCGAAATAAGAACCTCATTCGATTCAACGGTAACATGGCGGAACAAACTTTGACACTACGAACCTTAAAACAGCATAAACCATATACAGAAAGTCATACAACGACTTGAGAAAAATTTCAAAGTTTGAATTCCATTAAGAATGTCCTTGAGTGCATTAAAGATAATAAAACTTTAAGCACCAACTTTAGCGAATTTAACTCGTCAACAAAATATCATTTAACAAATACCAGCTTCTGTAAAACAGTTAGGGAGCCACGAAACAAAAGTCAACAGAATTGCAGACATTATATTCGTAAATTTTTTAAAAACAAGTTCAATAAATCTCCAAGAAACGGAAAGATGTTTTAGGAAATAGGAAAAAACCATGGCAAATAAAAGCTTAATAAACAAAATTAAAAAACAGAGCCTAACTCTCCGTAATCAGAGAGATAATCTGAGCTGTCATTAACTACACTAAATGACCAGAACCTATAAATTTATGAAACCTGATATCACCGAATATAAGAACATAAACCCACTACCGTAAAAATTGCTCTCGAATAAAAAGCGGGGCAAATTATTTCACGGGTTATAGCCTAGATCATTTTTTCTTTATGGGCGCGAAAACATTAGACGAAGGTCTGGATTAACCCCCATCTCCTGAGTCCTATTCCTGCACTTCGAGAGAGGCATAAACCACTCGGCTATCAGGGCCTTGTCCTCGTCTCTTCAAACAATCAGTTTTGTTTGAACCAAAACTTTATTTCGGAGTGAGAGAAATTGAAATCACTCAAAAATCAAGAAGAAGTGCGGGAAAAAGTCACCGGAGAAGTAAAGGATTATTCTAGACGAAAAGCGCAAACATTCAAGTGATATATTAGCATAAAAAGACACACACTACTTTTGCTTGTCATTCGAGGGCAATTAAAAAGACAGCAAAAGCGAAACTACCAGGAATAGGAATATTTATTGAAAACACTTACTGTATTAGTCGTTAGAGCAAAGCTGTTGGAGATGTGTTGAAACCATTAAATTTTATTAAGCCTTATGAGCCCAAGTGGCTTAATAAAATATAACGCACACAACTAGTGTCTAAGCTCCTCAAACCGTTTAATATGAATTGAAACCATTACTTTGATTGAACTTTGTCTAGTTAGAGAGCACATGACACCTATCATGAGACTAGGGAATAGAACAACAAAGAGGATTACAATAACGATCAACACTCAAACTATCACCAAGCGATAAATGTTCTTTAAGGAGTTAAAAAAAACTGCAACGACGGAACGAACGGGCCTTAAAACAGAAACAAATTTCTCAAACCCCTTCAAGCACTGTTTCTTGTTCTACGTCGAAAAAGTCGAAATATTTTCAGTATATAGCTATTAAATAGCTTATCCATTCTTTCATTTTCCCGACGTTGCTAAAATTAATACATAAATTTGACAAAAAGTTATTAAAATCGGTATCAGATCTTGAACAGTGACACGGTGCCCCGAAAGAATTCAAATCTTTGAAACTTATAAAGCCAGATTACCATAATTTCACTTTATTCCGGACATTCCGGTTACAGCTTCTCGGCTATAAAAAAATAATCTGAATAATTCAATCAGCTAAGTATGCATCCCTGTGAAACTGTACACAAATTTGTAGCTTAAGAGATAAATTGCACCAAATTAGCTATATCTATTAACAACATTTAAATCGGACCGAAATCTAAAACATACCCGGCAGATTGCCGGAAAATAGCCGCCGTTGATTCCAATAAGCATGATTGGGATTGAACGAATAGAAGATATTGAAAAGAACAGATTTTTGTACAAAAATTTTTTAAGTCCGATTTATTTTGATGGCATTTCGTAGTTGAACAAACTTCTGTTTCTTAGAGAGAGGCTACAGGGGCTACTATCAATACCAATAAGCATAGAGATGGTAACTAAGCTTTATAGGAACGACGTTCAAATAGCGGGCATCTAAAATTGGGCTTCATGGGTTTATCCCGTTTCTATTTCTGACTTCAATTTTTTATACTAACTCTGTTCATTTTGAAATTGCTTTGCTGAGCAACTAATGTTCAAATTCACTTTTAGCAGAATGAGAGAAGAGAGAAACTAGCCTAGAGAAGTCAAAAAGTTTTCACGCAAAATGTCGAAAAAGCGGCAAAATGGTAAAGCGAAAAAAGTTCGACGAAGTAAAAAAAAACATAGCAGGACAAGTCCTGAAATACAATCCAAGTAATTGAATGAAAGACAGACCTAATGAACCTGACCAGCAGATCAATTGAACAATCTCCCAGCCAACGAGACAAAATCTCAAAAGTTGAGAAACTAAAAGAATCAAACAAACTAACCAAAAAAAAGATCATTGCTAAAACCCTTAAAGCTTTTAACTTGAAGGCCATATATAACTCATTTCAATATACCATATACAACTCATTTCAAAATACTCATCAAATATGACAAATACATCAAGAAACTGAGAAAAAATTTAAAGAAAATTTCCAAAAATAGGGCTATAAATAGTCAAAACTTTTTGACTCTGGAGTTCTGTTTTGTAAACCGTCTGCAACATTTAAAAAGTTTCGTTGGCCAGTAAAGATAGTTAAAATCAGAGAATGACAAAAAATTGAAAAATTTGAAAACAATCGAAAATTTTCAATTGCAAGCTTTATATAAAAAATTCCCTGCAATTGCAAAACTTAAAAAATTGGAAACTATTTTCTTGCACCTAGAAACTATGTAGTAACATACTAGCAAACCCTATAGGAGGTTCCCTGGGCACTGAACAAAAATTTCAAAAATTTGAAAAAAAATGCAACTTTATCAAAAAATTGGTAAAAGATATTAAAATAATGAATACCATTCCATGACCAAAAAATATTTTCAGTAAACTGTTACTAGACCCTAGATGAGGCTTCTTGCCCCTTGGGGCTGGAAAACTTGAATAATGACACTAAATGTCAGAAAATTTGAAAAAAAAACAAGTTTGATTAAAAAAAATTGAAGTCAATGTTTAAAACCACTTCATTACCACTAGAAACTATGCAATAACCTATTATTAAACACCAGAGGAGCTTTTTTTGACATCAAAGTCTGAAACAACTCAAAAAATAACAAAAATTTTCAAACAGTTTGAAAAAATTAGTATAGATTACCGTGTTTATGTTTGGAGTAGCGATAGATATAACGCTTAAAGTGGCCGTAAGAGCAATTACGTCTTGCAAAGGAGCTTTATCAACTTTAATAAACCTCAATTTCAGACTGGTCTAACAAAAAATCTAAAAATAGACAAAAAAGTGCTAAAAATTTCATTATTTTAGGCTCAAAAACTCCCAAAAATGGCCTTTTAACTTTGAATTACGGCCTTCCCAGTAGCTTCACCACTCTGAGTACTTGAGGTAGTACTAAACGCGGGCCTCTAATGAAACTTGATGCCCGCTGAGCTTCACCTGTTTATCCCGTTTTGAAAGCCCAAAGTCATGAAAACACGTGTGAAAACATCTTACAAAAATAAAAAACATAGCAGGACAAGTCCTGACGTACAATTCAAAGAATTTTCATTGACTAAACAGAAAAACTAGACCTAGAATGGACTATGAGTGAATTGAAAAACCCATTTTTAAAAAAATCAGATCAAAAAATAAGAAAAACGGAAAATCAATGCCAAAATGCCGCATGTGAACAAAAAACCACTAGCGAATTGTTGTTCAAACACCGTTTTCTCACTCTACTTAAAATTTAGAGCGAAAAAATTTCACGCCGCAAAACCACTCGCTTTTTCGCTCCACTTCCTGTTTCGGTGTGACCAAAATCACTACTCCAATTTGACTTCAAAAATCATGAAAATGCGTGAACAGATCTTAAAAAAAAGACAGCGCCCCAATACAATTCAAATTCTTTGAATAAAAAAAACAATAAAGGGCCGTGTACACCATCCGGCATCGATGGATGTAGGTCGAGAAATAGGGCATGATGAGTAGCACTTAGTAGCCGGATGCTGCACTCCAAGCTGTTCCCCTCCAGACAGTGTAAAGACGGCCCAGTCACAAAAATAAATAACAAGTGGAGAGGAAAGCACCTATATATATATATATATATATATATATATATATATATATATATAGCACACATAGGGAAATAGAATGGAAGGATTAAAATAAAAATGGAACATCAAGGAATAAGCAAATGAAAAAGGATAAGCAGCCAAACACTCAGTGCAGCCTTCCCTCCTCCACGATGGCGCTAATCGAAGTCTCACTGAGAACACGAGGCTTGAGCGCACGACATCCCTTCAAGCAGAGAACGCAGCTCCTCAGAAGTGCGAAGCTGATTTTCGTTCGGATGTAGCTTATAGTGTCGGCGTACGGCTCTCCGCGTTTTTCGCTGATCTTGGTTGCGAGTTGTTTCATAACGCGCGACAGAGCACCAATACAATCCAATTCTTGGATTGTAAAAAATAGGAGCGCTATAATAGCCGGCTGAGAAAATGAGGGCTGCTATTAATCAAAAACTTTCTTTTATCGCTGGCCAATGATTTAAATACCAAACTTACCACGCAAAGCATGCAGGGTCCGAAACATGCGGTCAAGAGGCAATTTCCAATATCATCGAAGCACCCACACAGCCCAGATTTCCAGCTCCGGGGCAAGGGATAGTTCTTTGGCTCGACATAAATCTTTTGTGCCGCTGTTGGCTGTTGAACAACAACGTTTACTTGCTGCGGACTTGCGGCATACCCAGCATTTGTATAGGCATTCATGTCATAAGTGTTTTGAGGCATGCCTTGATGACCATACTGGGGAGGTGGGTCCATTTTCGTTTCCATAAAAACAAATCACTCTGAAAAAGAGGACTTGTTAAGTAGAATAAAAGAAGAGCACGGACATAGTAAACCAGAAAGCGTAGAAAATTTGGGATGTGTTCTGTTTTGACCCCACAATGTTTCTTACGCCCCCAGTTACAAATTAAACATTGTTATCTAGCACGTCACAATAGCACGTGTACCTGGGGGCGTAAAAGATACAAGCCCACTAAGCTGGGGGGGGGGGCAAACAGAATAGATCCAAAATTTGAGTAAATTGATTTGAAACGTAAAATAAAGATTTCCCACTTTTCATCCTTGTCCCCAAAAACTGAGAAAAGGCAAATTAAGAAATGCCCCTTCAACACTGGGTGTAAATATTGGCTGGTCCGGGGCCCTCCCGACACTACGTCTTCACGAAGCATTTCGTATTGTTGAAATTTATCAGAAAAATAGGTAAATTAAGAGAGAGAGAGAGAGAGAGAGAGAGTTTAGGCTTCTGTGGGTCTTTCCACATGGGTTTGCACCCTTCATATAACGACTGAGCTGAGCTTCTGCACCGGGTTACAATGTCCACAGCTGCAGTTGAAAGCCCAGGAACATAAGTTGACTTCCGAATAACTTTTGAAGAAGTAGTTCCAGTATATTTTTGTTAAATATTTCTTATCAATTTGATCGAGATCGACGTTCCCTACTTTTCGTATTATATTTAGTAAATAACTGGTTCTTTTCCAGAAGTTTTCATCAGCCTTCCTTGTTCTTGTTTTATTAATTGTTATTAGCTCGTTTTGACGTGTGCTTAACAACCCTTCATTATTGTTTGTTTTAATGGGTATTTTTATATTGTAAGATCCTTTAAGCAGTGAGATGAGCATTAATAGATCATGCAATTCAAAGTAATATGACAATGGCAGCAACTTCAGTGTGGTCAGTCTTTGCTTGTAACTAATTTCCCAGTTACTGATTATCCACGACGTTGCTTTTCTTTGAATGCGCTCGATGTCTTTGCTTTCGGTCTTATTCGCGAACCATGATTGTGAGGCATAACTTATGACTGGTATAACGTAGCCGACATATGCATTGAGTTTTGTTGTTTGCGATGCAAGGTTTGATATGTTTCGTTTTAGGAAATAAAACGCTTTCCAGGCTTTGCTACAACGTTTCTTTATATACGCATTCCATGATAACTTAGTAGCCATAATTATACCTAGATCTTTTTGCTCGCTTTTATTTGAGAGAGTTTTAGAGCTAAGTATAAAGGAGTGCCAGTTTTTTTCGTTTACTTTAATCGGCAGGATGTGACATTTGCTTTCATTGAGTTGCATTTTGTTGTTATGGCATATTTTTCAATTTTTTCCAGGTCACTTTGTATATTTGCTGGATTTGTTGATACAAGCTTGAAATCATCTGCGTATCCAAACGCAGAGCATTTTGATGTTTGTTGTGGAAGATCGTTTATATATATTATGAAAAGTAGGGGACCTAGGAGAGATCCTTGGGGGACACCACTGGTTACTGGTAAAACAGAATCAAAACGCGGAATAGTGAAGATCTCAAACAAATGAATTTAGCTTGTAACAACATAAACGATCTTAACCAAAATGATTTAGAACAATTTGAAGGAACAATCTGTAACGCTCTAAACGGAATTAAAAACACATACGATAGAAAAAACTTTAAAGGAAGACCAAAGTTTGCACTCCTTTGCAGCTATTGATGTTCACACGGTCATACAAAAGGAAGATGCTTTAAACGACCACGAAGAGAAAGCATAGCACGACCAAGAGCAAGATCATTTTATAGTCATATGAGAAATAATCAAAATCTACCAAACAGAAGAATTGACTTTATTGATGTTATTCCGAAATAACATCAACCGAAGACAATTACCATCAACATCACCAGTATACCACAATTCCCGAAGCAGAACACCATAAAGATCGCAATCAAGAAACAATTCCAATAATAACTCATATAGCAGAGACAATCGAAACTATCAAGGAGATCGCAATTCAAATAATAATTATAACAATAGAAGCGGAAGTTATAACAGAAACAATTATAACAGAAGCAGAACTAACAAATATAACAGAAACAATAATCATAACAAATATAACAATAGCAGATCAAGTTCAAGATACACAAACCGCAGTCACTCAAGATAGCATCCATCGTACAACAGATATAATAATAAAAATTACAATAACAATAATAGACAAAGAAATTATAGTAAAGATTCAAACAAAAATGACAGATACAGACAACGATCAGGTAGTAACAATAGACATTATTCTAATAATAATAATAGAGATGATAGAAGAAATTTAATGCAAAGAGAACAAACTGATAGATATCATTCTAAAGATCGAAGAACAGACGGAAATAAAAACAACAATAACAATAAAAACAGAATAAATAACATAGAAACAGAACAACAAAACGATGACCCACAAGGAATTGACGATTACGAATACACATCAGACTCATCAATTGAAAATCAAGAAATATTAGATAATATTTATAATGCTAACGATGACACGTGCAACACAGTTATAAATACACTAGAAAGTAACCCAATCTGGATACTACCAATGTACCAGTGTAACAAAATCGAACAAGACTTTACAAAGCAGTGACCAATACTGGAGATCGACTTTCTATTAGACTCTGGAGCATCATTAAACCTTTTGAACGAAGACACTTGGAACGAAACAAAATATAACAATCCAAATATATGTCTGGAACAATCTAACAAGACGCTAACAGCAGCAAATAATACAACTATAGAAACATTGGGAACAGTTACACTAAACCTAACACCTGAGAAAACCTCAAACAGCAGACATACACCCCAACATAACTTTAGTATACATTTTTACGTAACACAATGCAATCATAATATAATTGGAACTCCATTCTTTAAAGAATACACAGAAACAATAAACGTAAATACGAACAAACTAACAATAAATAGAAACAAAATTATAGATAATGACATTATCTTCTTCATGAACAGTACGAAGGGATATCCTCACTACTCCCGATTATACCCAATTTTTAACAAAGAACCAATATACACAGATGGAAAAATCAAATGGAAAAACAAAATACAAATCAATGTACTATTTCGAACCGATAAACAAATATCAAAATTTATCATTTACAGACATAAAAGATTTGTCAATAGAAAAAGAACATTTTATAGACATATTCTTAATAAATAAAAACCAACATAAAGAAACAATTAATGTAAACCTAATTGGCTTCATGAATCAAAACATTACATTCAAACAACATAAAGAAGAACTGTACCAAACAAATTCAATAGACTTATTTTCAGCATTATATCACCTAATATATGAAAATGAAAACGACATTAACGAAATACAAATTATACAAGAACACGAGACAATTGAACAAGTAGCCAAATTTGAAAGAAAACCAAATTTTGAATGCAAATTTGATATTAACAAATATACAACATCAGAAAAGGAATTCATTCAGATGTTTGATTTTCAACTTTCGCACCTAACACAAAAAGAATTTGAAAAAAAAATAGCAATAATATTAGAATACAAACAAGTTTATGCAACAACAAAACTTGACGTCGAAAAAACAAAAGTGAAATTGAATTTACCTGTGAAAAAAGATGCAATTTTCAAAAACAGAGAATAAGCATAGTACCAATACACCTCAGAGAAAGAATCCAAAATCTACTAGATGTATTGAAGAAATACGACATAATTGCACCTGTAAACGAAGAACAATTATCTACAGGGAATACATTCACAAACCCAGTAATTATTCTACGGAAAGGAGAATCAATAAAAATAGTATTAGACGCACGATACTTGAATCACATGATTGACGAATCTAAATGCAACTAGCCAATCAAACCAGTTGATGTAGCCCTAACACCGATAAACGGAACAATATTTACGACAGCTGATCTCAATAGTGCATATAACCAAATACCTTTAGACGAACAATCAATGAGATACACTCATTTTACGATTGGAAACGAACAATACTGTTTCAAACGACTATTTTACGGCATATCCATTGGACCCGCAGCGTTTGCATCCATATTAACACACTTTCTCTATCCCTTAATCAGGAAAGGGACGGTAATCACATATGTCGACAACATTTTCATTCAAACCAATTCATATCCACAAATGTTTGAAACCTTAATAGAATATCATAAAATATTATTGAAAGAAAACCTTAAAGCAGCACCTGATAAAACATACTTCATGTTGAAAAAAGTTAAAGTTCTCGGACACATCATTGAAGACAAAAAAGTAAAACCGTTAACTTCAAGAATTGATGGTTTCCAAAAACTGGAACCACCAACAAGCATGAAAGCATTACAAAGATACCTCGGAACTTTAATTTTCATTGCGAAATACGTTTATGGTATGCAACCAATATTACAACCATTATATAACCTCTTACACAAAGAAAACGATTTCAAGTGGACAAAAGAAGATCAACAAATTTTTGAACAAATGAAAAGAACAATAACACACAAATAAGAACTAACAATGCCAGATACTATAAAACCATTCTACATTATCGCAGATGCATCAAACACAGGCATCGGAGCAGCACTATTACAACAACATCCAAATGAAAGAAAAATGAAATTAGTATTAGCAAATTCCAGACTATTCACGCCTATCGAAATGCGACTACCAACATTAATCAGAGAATGCTCAGCGATAATTTTCGCTCTAACAGAGTATGAATTTTTACTAACCGGTTCAAACCACCCAATAGTATTATTCACAGATCACAAACCAATCATCCATGTATTTACTCAAAAGAACAAACCAAATCATAGAGTTTATAGATTCCAATTAATATTAATGAAATTCCCAAATTTACACATAATTTGGACAGAAGGAAAAAACCTAGCCCTAACTGACCTCCTAAGCAGAACAATAGACAAAGAACATTTTACAAAAACACGAGATATAACAGTAGAAATATCAGAAAACATAAAATTATTCCTCGCAAAAACACCATTTACAAACAACCTCGAATGCAAATACAGCATATGAAACAATATCAATAACGAAAATACAGAAAAAACACATTACCCAGTACTAGCTAACAAACATAATAACTACTTCGAAATAAATATCGATAAAAAAGAATATCACCCAATCCCATACGAGAAGTACAATACAGAAACAAAAACGAATCTGATCGCAAAATATAAACCAAAAACAAAAAAATGGCAATCACCGATTGTAGAAAAAGACGACCTAATCATTGAGAAAAATCAAAAAGGACCATACACAACACATCATGATAATGATTACCTAAGACTGATAAATAACATAAAAACACAAAAAAAAACAAATTACGAAAATTTAAAAATCAAAGACATTTTTTTATGACGAAAAAACAAAAATAACCGAAAACTCAATCAAAGAAACACAAATTTTAGAACCTGTACTTCATAAAGTGAAAATGTGGAAAAAACATAACAATAAAATACACTCAGTAACAATGGAAATACGTGGAAACAAAGGATTATTTGCCTACTTTCGCAAATTCAAATCCATTATAATTGATGAAAACTCGGGTATAATAAAAATTGTAATCAACATTCACAAAAAAATCAATACAAAGAATCTGTCTACCATTAACGCTATTACTATGCACCTTTTATAATAACCATTGCATCGACCTAGTAGGTCACACAGGCCTTGAGAAAACAAAAAAATATAATAAACGAATATTATTTTCTAAATCTTACAATTTGGATAAAAATACTGATAGCAGATTGCATACAGTGCCAAACAAACAAAGTATTTGCTAACACAAAAACAAAAAGTAAGCAAGAACAGCTTGCACCATCAAAAACATACTTCAACGAAATGATAGTGATTGACACAAAAGGACCTATTTACCCAACATCTGAAGGAAACAACTACATCATTGTCATAGTGGACGCATTTTCACACTACGTAACGATAATGTGTTTACCGAAAAATAATGCATATTATGCATTTACAGCACTATTCGAACATTGGTTCATAAAATTTGGACTACCCGAAGAAATTAGACCAGATAACGGATCGGAATACATTAACACTGAGTTAACACATTTATGTAACTACTTTTAAATCAAATTTAAACCAAATACAACATATGCACCCTGGACGAACGGTCTAGTAGAAGGAACGAACAGAATAATAGGACAATTCATCCGAACACTACTAGACGAAAAGTATCGCAATTGGTCACGGAAAGCAAAATTCTTCCCTTATGCATACAATACTCAATATCAAACACGACTAGTCATGTCTCCATATGAAGTTGTGTTCAACCAAAAGCCAAGAAAACCAACGAAAAATAAACTCGGATCAATTACAGATGAAATCGGAAATTGTAATCCAACAGATAAAAGTGCATGTAACACACAGCCAGCACACACTCATCTGGAAAAACAATTTAGCCACCCAAAAATTGCAAAATTACAAAACCGAACATTTGCCAAATGGTTCCTTGATAAAGAAAAACATTATAACGACACATATCAAACAATAACAAAAATCCTACAGAACAGAAAAAAACTAACAGATGAATTAAATCTCAGATTCAGAACGGCAAAACCACTTGAGAAGAATACTTTTGTACTAGTAACAAATCAACAACAAATTGACGGAGTATCCAAAAAACTGTTACGACTGAAAACAGGACCATATCTAATCATAGATAAACCTACAGAAACAACATACATATTAATAGATAACAATAAAGAACAGATTAATATCCACAGAAACCAAAATTGCACCATATTATCCAAAAGAAAAACATATCAAATTAGAAATACAAAATTACCTACTCACAAATGAAATCCCAACATTAAAACAACCAAATATGACCACTGAATCTAAATCAACCATAAAACAATCCGACAACGAACATACACATCAGTACAATCTTCGCAAAAGGAAGATAACAATCTTAAAGTAACCAACAAACGATCAAAATGATAATAGTAATAACAATAATAAAACTAATAATAATAATAATAATAATAATAATAATAATAATAATAATAATAATAATAATAATAATAATAATAATAATAATAATAATAATAATAATAATAATAATAATAATAATAATAATAATAATAATAATAATAATAATAATAATAATAATAATACTAATAATAATAATAATAATAATAATAATAATAATAATAATAATAATAATAATAATAATAATAATAATAATAATAATAATAATAATAATAATAATAATAATAATAATAATAATAATAATAATAATAATAATAATAATAATAATAATAATAATAATAATAATAATAATAATAATATAATAATAATAATAATAATAATAATAATAATAATTACTAATAATAATAATAATAATAATAATAATAATAATAATTATAATAATAATAATAATAATAATAATAATAATAATAATAAAAAAAATAATAACTTTATTCTATTAAAACTACTTCATGAATGTTAACAGTAGTCGATTATTCTCCATATTGTACTATTGGAGACTTAGACTCTGATATTATACTCTGGAACTCTATTTCCTAGTATAACATCTTCTATTATATTACATTTTTATTACATATTACATATCAATTACACAACTTAATAAATTAAAAGTGTACAGCCAAAGTTCAGTAACTCTAGTACTTTCAACGTATTAAGTACCATTACTAGTCTGAACATATTTGGTATTCTACTGCTTTAAAAATACATCCAGTATTATCCTACTTTTAAAACATTCAGTATTCCTACTGCAAAGAAACAACACACTTTCCTAACCCGAACCTTGTGTGCATACCACCAGAACAGTAAAAACGCAGAATAAAAAGGCATATTTATATTTATAAATTAGACTACACCAATATCAATATCAAAATACATCAATATTACAAAATACAAACGAAAATAAGAATACATTGGAACTAAAAAGTGTTAATAACCAACACCTAACCACTAACCCTTATAATCCATAATAATATATATCAACATCTACTAACAACTATTCCAACTAATATTCAGTGTACGAAATAACCCAAAAAGTAATACTGTAAAATCTACATGCAATTTACCTTACCTAAAATAAACACCTTCTAGTAAACCAAAATGAACACATGAAAACATCTAAAGAAAACAACTAAATAAAGAAAAAAAAATAATAATGTATTCACCATCCTCTTCTTTCACCATCACCTTCTTCTTTAAAACCTCACCTTCTTCATTCAACATCACTTTTATTCTGAAACACCATCTTCTACACCATCATCATTCTTTACTGTCACTGTTACCTCCATCCACACACTCCTCTCCACTGTCAACGCCTCTGCCACATCCAACTATAAATAACTGCCAAAACTCAATCCCACAGATAAAACAAACAACAAATAACATTACAAAATCAAATAACAAGAAAACTATCCAAACAAGGATATACTAATACGAATGAATATTGATAGTAGCCCTTGAACTAATCACCAACGAATGGAAAGGGTAATCTCATGTAAACAAATAACAAACAACAACACGAGCAAAACACAAACAGTTTTTATTTTTGATGATCACAGGCTTGGAACTGGAATAGACGTTTCGAGTTTGTTTACGATCAAACAATAAACAAATCAATCAAATAACAAAATAATCAAATAACAAAAATCAAATAACAATGTCCGCTATAACGATAGAGGTCTCGCGGAATGGAATAGACATTTTGTGGATGCCAATATTATAGAACATGCAAGTAAAAATTAATATAAAACATTTAAAAAAATAACATCATACGGACAAGTAATAACAACGTAACAAATAACAAACAGATAAAAAATAATAAGGATAAAATTAGTACGGAACATACGCAAAAGTAACAATACGGAAGCTAAATATAACGAAGTTCATACAAATACAAACGGTTACAAATATAGTAACTTCCTCTTTTCAATACCTTCCTCAATTTAGATAACTTCCTATTTCGCGAAGCGATACATTAAATAGAACGACTAAAAAAAGTGTAACAATCCAATAAGCGTAACAATCTAATACGCATAACAGCTCAAAATGTGTTACAATCCACTTACGTGTAACAACACAGTAACACATCCAGCGTACTCTAACCAGGGTATTTCCAACAAGTGAGCAACGACAATTAAACGGCTCAATACCTAAAACACAAGACATCTAGTTCACATTAATTACTCATCGGTCATGCTACCTCTGGCTCATAAAACTGACTAAACAACCTCTAACACGTAACATCAGTAAAACGCCCATTCGGCAAAATAGACATTCAAATAAATAGAAATTTCGGCTAAATAGACATTTCAACAAAATAGACATTTCACAGTGACATTTTAACTGAATAATACATCACTGTCCACCTATGTCATATGAATAAAACGGACGTTAACAAGCTATCATTAGCAGGAAAAGACCTCATTAGTATCCTCATTAGGAAAAATACAAAGATTAACAAAGGTAACAGGGACCTCATTAACACAAAACAAAGGAAGAAAGGAACAAACTACTACTTTTATTTGCAGATAAAAAGAGTTTACAAACAATTTACAGGGACTTACCGTTTCCCTTGCAGACGCAATCAGTAACAAACAGAAAATGCCAAACCAATTAACATATTCAATGCCATGAACGAAATGGTGATTACCGTGATAGATCTACAAAGATCATTTCGCAGTTTGAAAAAAAACTCTATCTGCAAAGCACTTCATTCAAACACACAACAAGTTTGACATGACGTCGATACCAAACAACTAATTAACAGTTGCAGTTTGCAAACCGCCATACACTTGACATTTGCACCATTTTTACCACATACAAACTTGGTAACTGATTAACGATATACACCAAAGGCGTCACCATCCACTTCAACCATCTACATCAATTCCACCATTGATTAAAAACCAACTTGAAGCTAAATGTTAACAAGTGACTAACTAATTACTATCTCTAACATACCATGACAAAAGTACGTCACACGGCCATCAAACATACCTATTACTTACCAACATACCAATTACAAGGGAAAAACAATCATAACAACAAAGCTGAAGTAACTTCAGAAAGAATCTTATAATTCAAAAACTCAGAATCCAAAAATCTAATTAGACCCAGTAAAATAGTAAAATTGGCAACTTCAAGAACCAAGAAAAGAAAACGGAAGGTATACAAATGCCAAGAATATTATAGAGGCACCAAAATGTTGAGTTAAAAATCACAACTCCGATTTTGTCTTGTACAAATCACAACCTCGGCTAGATTTGAAAAATCTGAAAATTTTAGCTGAACTGATTCACATAAACACAATTTCAAATATTCAGTGAGACAAAATTTCCAACTTCTACTCAAAACTTCATTATATTTCCGAATTCATAATCTCAAATACAAACATAATCTCTTTTCATTTCATTTCGCAAGCCATAATCTAATTTCTTTTCTGAAACCAACAAATAATCCTGAAATTCTCGAATTTCATGCTCTCTCGATCTAAACAAACCAATTTGAGAAACTTCGAAATATTCATTGAGAAATTAAGACTAACAGAATATCTCTTCTTCAATAAACTGTTTTATCAACAAAATTTCAACCAAAAACGATTCAACAGTACCAGGTAACCTGAATTATTTTCATTTCATTTCGGGCAGACTACTTCATCATTACAGTAAACACTATAATGAACAACCACCTTTGCCATCAGTGTCAGAATTTATGAGATCATTGAATAGAAATCAACTTTGCATAAAAATAATTGTTCAAATAGACGATTATATTGAACTTGAATATCCACCAGATTGTCATATACATTTTGACAACGACAGTATTAAACTAACAAACTGTAGAATCTCACCTAAAAACTATCTTCTTATAATAGAAGGAGAAACAGAAACTGGACAAGAAGTAAAACTCTTTTGGGGAGAGAATTATTTTGAAATACTAAAGAACACGGCACCGTGTACTGAGACAATTACAGAATTCGAAAAACTAAAACAACAAATAAACACAGATAAGTGTGTCAATATAAACACATTACACACAGTTTTTCCAATAGTTTGCAAAAAAGACGCTGCAACATTGTCATACGACAAGTTGAAGAACTAAATAAGTAATGATACCTGTCGTCGTTATCGTTGTATATCAATAACATAAGATACACATTTTTGGAAGTACAATATTTTCAAAGTGCGACACCATTGAGTGTCAGTTACATTAGTAAATAACTGTCACTCGTCTGTGAAGCATTATATATCATTCCACCGGATCAAGTTTCATATCATAATATCTAACATTAACATACAAACAAATGCTAAAAAAACAAAACATACAGAAAACAACAAAAATAGTTTCAACAATTGATTTTACTAACGCTCTAATAGCAACGTATTTAATATTGTCTAAAATAACATTTTTTTAACTATCTTTCTCGTACCGTGTATAATAGTTATTTCAAAATATCTAGCTATAGTAACAAAATACGAAGTTATTAGAAACCGTAGGGTCGTCTACGGCTGCCCAGCAGTTCAATAATAAAACCAATGCATGAAGTACATTCTGATTATATTTCATATATGCAAATCTAATATAGATATAATAGAACTGGAAATCTTTAAATTCGTTAAAATTGCACAGATAATTTATTTCTTCTTACGCATGTGTTTAATGTTAATAGAATATTTTATAAATCCGTAAAAATTGATCCTTTACCAGATATAGAAGAATCAATATATTACACACTACACTCCCGAAAATTTTATCTACAAATCGGATTTCCTGAAAATTCACCATTATACGGCAATATTATAATTTATCAACTACAACTCAGACTTTAAAATAACGAAATTTGGGTATCAAATCTAGGAGCACAAACACAACAACCAGAACAAGAATTAACACCACTAATACTCCTCTCACCACCATTCGTCCAAGTCCCACCACACGGACCTGGCTCAGGAGCTTAAAATATAATTTGCAAAAATTGCGTTGTCTAACAATAATCAAAGTAACAATAATAATCAGGAAAGACCACATCATAACGAAGTTACAGATTTAACAAATATACCAACTTCACCAGAAATTGATGATAATTTAAACCCCGGAAAAGAAAATCCATATACCGTACGGCGAGACCGCCCGGAAAGAAGATAACTTTTAAAAGTACGACGTCGATCTTCACTATCATTCCCAACACAAGATTCAACACTCGTTTTATATGGCTCAACAGATATAGAATCTAACAAAATAAGACCTATAGAAACAGGAAACTGAGAACCACCAAGTAGAACAGGAACACCAACATTACACAATTTTAGTTTAAGTTCTCCAAGCGATCATTCTGGTAATAGTACAATCCAAACACCCACAAATTCTGAATTGAGAGCAAACCCATTTCTACCACATACATTTCAACAAAGACAAGATTTCAACCTAATAGTTCCCTCTGGTCAGCAACATCACCACACTCCGCAAGTAGTAAAACAACACCACAAAGATCAAATCAAACATCATCATCGAATACTTCTGTAAGCGTACCACACGTTGAACTAACAAACTCGCTACAGCCACCAAGAAACACAGTTTTATCCCCATCATCTTTTATACCAGAAATAAGATTACCATCAAGCCATCCTGGTAGGACAAGGTCAACACCAATACTTAACCCAAATCCACCTACTAAAAGTAGGACTAATGAACATACATACCTTTTCGCACTAGATCATAAAACTTGGAATTCACCTCCACCGTTATACGGACCCACTAATCTCGGAGATACACTTACTAATTGGTCAAAAAGTAGACTAAAAGACATTTTAAAACTTACACATCGACAACATAACGCATCACTTAACGTTTTAGCAACACAATCTCTCGAACTTAAATTTAACACAACAATTAAATAAGACACTGTCTGTATTCACCCGTTTCACGCAACTAGACCATCAATAGCAACAACCACTCTCCCAGCACCATTCATCTGCATTGATTTTATATATAAATTCGACAGATAAACAAAACAAACATTAGGATTTGCAACATTCTATAATCCACACACTGGTTTGTCATACACATGTCGATTCAACTAAAAGCTATTATTTTCATATTATTATTAATAATAATATACATATGAATGAAAGTTGAAAGTAAAATACAATTAGAACAAAGACTAAAAAATGATGCTAGACAACGCATTAAAGATCGTATAAATGAAAAAATGGAAATACAAATCAAACATTTCAAAAACAAAAACAAAACAAGAAATGAGAAAGATACCAAATATATACACACAACAAATCACAAAAAATATAATAACCTTCAACACCATGTATATTATAATAATACTAAAGCCAACACTAATACACAACATTTCCTCAACACAAAAATAGAAGAACGCAATAACTTTGAAAACAGTTCAGATTACGAAGCAATGTGGGAAATAGCCACGAAATTGGAACTTCTACAGAGAACGATTAACAGATAGTATATTAGAGAAAATTGGTATGAACAATAAAAGACAAAAGCGACAAACAAAACTAGACTTTGTAGAACTAACAGGACAGAATATCAATGGCTCCGCAGCAGGACCACAAGACATTTTCATTGAACACTACGATTGTGACGCAGAAGAAATAACTTATGTTAAATATTACGAATTAAACAAATTAAGCACATGTAAATTCAAACCACTAGATTTAGAAATGATAAAGACTGAAGTACAATTATTATCGAAAGCACAAGCAGTAGAAATAAAAGCATACGCTGTTGCAGGAACAATTAAAGAACGCGAGAATGGTGTTCACAACACACCGATTATATCAGAGCTAATAGACCAAGTTACTACGTCTCAGATGCACAAAGAACAAAAATACTAGATGCAGATGAAGTTCGTAACGAACTCGCTAGAATAAATTACTTAAAAACACAAGATACAAGCCAACGCGATATAACATTTCATTCAATTACATAGCTAACCCACCACTTCAGAAAAAGATCAAAGATATTCAAGGCAGAATACAATTTGACCTTGATACCCCTATGGTACCACCATACGGACGAATATTTTATGACTATACAAACCCAATGTGGATACCAAACGCAATTCAAAATGCACAATCAAACTGCATGAAAGGACCAAGAAAACAAAATAGAATAGACATACTAGACTGGACATTAGAAATACGAGAAATATCACTAATACTCAACTTAGACACTGAATAAATATCGTATATGGGAACAAAATTACCATGCGACCTCCGCAAAGGAGAATGTCTACCGACACCTTTCCCAAAAGCAACAATAGTTTGGGAAACACAAACACATTGTCAATTATTCGAACTCATTAGATTTGACGCATTTATGGTAAAATACCACGATAGATATTGGATAGAAACAAACGCGGAATGGACACGAGTCCAACAACCAGATATAACACAAAAACAAAATTCAATAAAACTGATCATATCGCTACAAGATTCGAAGTATACCCACTCGTAGAACGCGAGTGCGGATCACTACAACGCATACACAAAACAGAATACGATGATATTTACATCATCTATGAATACAGATTCGATATGCAAACAGGTTAAAGTAACAAAAAAGAAAGACAAATTTGACTATGAAAAATTCATAAAAATTAAACCTAAACAAATAAAATCAGAACAAACACGATATGAAGATGAAGATAACAAACAATACTACTATGGTTTCGTCAACGAGAAAACACATTTAATTTTGAAAATGGACCTCTTAATGAGTAACATATATTCAAGAATCAGCCTACAAGCAATAGAGTTTTCTTCACAAATCTGCGAACTAGAAATATTCGACAACTAACATTAACACAAGTACAAAAGAATACACCATTTTTAGGATACATTCTCACTGGAGATAGATCCATCTTTGTAAAACAAGAAGGAATAAACGTAATGAAAATGTACAAATGCGCGAAAAAATCATTACCTTTATATGTACCACAAACACGAGAATGTTATGACAAAATACCAATACTGTATAAGAACAGAGTACAATATGTACATCAACTTACAAGACAAACATGCTTAGGGGCAAAGAAAATCCCCTGTTCACACAGCAACTTCGACCAATTAATTTCAATAGATACTGAAGGAACAGCACGATATAGAGTAACACCCTACCCTGTAAAAGTAGAAACAATATTGAACACTATATCACATGAAGAAATCGTACTCGATAATATGTTTAGTAAAGCAAGTTTAATAGAAAGTGGTATATATAGTAAAGAACAACTATTCCAAGAACGAAAACGAGATTTATTACATGAATACATGAGAGATCGCGCAAAAACCATTACAAGAAGCAACATCAGCAAACGCACAGAAACTGCTAGAACTTGAACAATTAGGATTACTACAAACTTATAAAAACTACGAATATATAAATGCATGTTTCGTAATAATATGTAACAACACACTAACCGTTCAGTAATGATTCAGTCGATATCCATTCATACTGATATAACAAAACTTTATTTGTAATGATAGTAACAGGAAAATTCTAATGGAAAATAGTCATAACGACACATAATAACAATCAACTAATAACAAAACTAATAAAGAATAATCATCGTTATAAAGAATAAAGTAGCGTCGTAACATACGTAATAATCGAGAATAATTACTAAACACAGTAACAATTCTAGCAAATGGCTTCAAGAATGGATTGCGAAAATGAATCCCCCTACAAAACAGACTCTGCACTAAGCTATGATGTGGAGAAAGGCGAGCTCAGCCCAGGCTCTGGACGAACAAGCCCAGGGACAATCCGCGACAACGCATCCGATTGTAGTACACAAACGGATGACAATTTTGATCACCCACAAGATCGAGTAACAACTATGCGAATAGAAGTGGAAAACACGACATCTGCACAACAGACGCAGACTGACCAACGCACACCACAAGAAATAGCGAACCATATTTCAGAATACATTGGTAAGAAGCGACAGTCAGATACCAGACGAAATCTAGAATCGTTTCATAACAGTACAAATGAGCAAGGTACAAGCACTAATTCTTAGAGTTACCAGAACAATAGGCCGAGTAACAAAACTACGAATGAAACATACGTCCCTCCTCCCTTGACAACTTATCCACCACCAGTACGACCACCCCCACCTGATGATTACACAATCGCAACTAACAGATTACAGAACAGTGCCCGCCAAAGTTGGATAGCTACTAATCCACATAACGTTAGACCGAACAACCTCCGGTTTCCATACGCAGTTACACCTAGGAATAACAATAGGAAATCGTTTTTTCACCAATCGACCAATGAACAAACCCCTACAACAACTGTAATGGAAACAATTTGGTTCCAAGAGAAGGACCCGAGAACTCTTAACAATCCACACAACAGTAATTATAATCCCTTACTATCGTACCGTAACTGGTCTGAAAAGCCATTCGATTCACGATATTATTATTTTGTTATAACACCATTACATAACTTAAAAGATCTTGTCTGGGAAAACTCCCCGCCTCTACCATCCGAAAATACTAACACTGTAAAACGTAGTACTAAGAATATGGGGAGAGATAAATTACACCAGTCAACATATCCCATCTTAAAACAATTCTATAGCCTAGCAGAACGCTTCATGTATGATTATGACTACGAGTTCAAGGTACCAGTAATTTGTACCTTTGACTATCTTGTCGCCAAGGCATCCCAAGACCTTTCGGCTTACAGTGTGTTCGAACATCAAATTTTCCAACTGAGCTTTATCTTTTTACATACAACACCGAAGGATGTTCAAAACAATAATTATCGGGTACACGAAACAAAATTAATACATAACGTGATATACTATGCATTTCTACGCGATAAGAACATTAACACCACAAAGAGTTACATACACATTAACAATCAACTATCCTCACCTTAATTCTTAAACTACGGATATAAGCTAAAATGGGACTATACTATCGGAACTTTACGTAATTTTGACCCCATTAAGAACTATTACATTTTTCAACCCAAGGAAGCACCGGAACGACCACTAATTGTACCAATCGAAGCGCTTGAACCGTGTGAAGAATATTACACTTATCACTTAGAAGGCAGCGGAACGAATCGAGCATTTAGTAATAGAAAACAATTCAATAACGAACGAAAAGTAACGGACATTGAAAAAGATATAAGGAATACAGTTAAGGCGTCGATAACTGAAGTACCAATTGACGAAATAACTAACCTCCTCGCACATTTCCTGTCAAAAGACAATTATTTCCTGAAGGAATACAAGCACTATAGGGACAGAACAAATCATCTCAAGCAAACAGACAAGCTATAATAAAACCAGCTGAGAACAAGTAACAATGTCGAATTCAAACACTTCAAATTGAATAACTTTGAACAATTCTTATCCAACTATGAATCTATCTCTGCATATATGTTTTGCCCTTTTGCAGTAAAAATCTATACTCCAATTGTTTGAAATCTAATTGTTTGAACAAACTATTTCGTATCTTTATAATCTTTGTCCAGATAACCATTCTTTAACTCTGTGCAATCCTCTACATTTGTACTATTCTCTACAATTGTACCCCCAGTTTATGTCCCATCAAACTATTGTTAGTTATACCAATAGTTATACCAATTGGTTATAACGCTTAATGTAGAATAAACTTTAGATAGAACTCTATTTTTCTTTAATTTTCTCTATTTCTTATTTTTTAATTTTCTAAGTAAATATCTACCCTATTCTTAGCTGATGGAATTATACATGTACATATGCAAAGATTATCCATAGTTAGATATATGCATTTTTTGTAAAAAAAAAGAAAATACCAAAAAGTAACTTATAATTTGTAGTATAAACAAGAGGAATAGATATAAACACGCGTAACAAACGTAATATACACAACACAGTGTTTAATAACACACTATAGGTTATATGTATTATGTAACAGACATGAACAATAAATTCAACACATCACGTGTACATAGTTATTTAATAGATTGAGTCATGACATGACAATTCTACCAATTTCAGTAATAACACTACTATATAATACTAGCTCGAAACTTGGTATTCAAAATAACAAAATGTATGAAATGTATTTTATAACCAGAATTGATAACACTAAATCAAAAAATAATAAGTTTCTAACAAACCGATATATAGCTATATTACAAGTTCGAAAATTTCAAATAACAAAAATTGGACAAATCCATAACTCAGGTTATCACTTTATAAACTGATTATCGTAAAACATAACAATCACAATTAGAACATCATTTTTACACATGTAAATAATAACATGAAACTATCGCATGTATAAACATGCATACTTCTATAGTAACAACTAACAACAGTACATCTATTAACAACTAATATGATATAATTCCCAAAGGAATTATAATTACTAAAGGAATTATTTGGAAGATTGAATGTCAATGTGTCGTATCAGGCCAACCTTTAAAAAATAAAGCGCTTAGACGGATAGTTTACTAAATTTATCCACTGATGAAATAACCGTTAATGGGAATAAGGCAATTGGACATTTTTGCACATACCCATTTCAAACTATAAGCAAGATCTGTAACCTTTACTAAATTTACAGATACGAAAAACGCGAACAATAACAGTGAACACTAATCGTAACAACTAACAAATCCAAAACCTGTAGAAGTGTGACAGAACGATTCATAAGAATTACATGCATCAGAGACATAAAAGGTAATAATACATGTTCATCTTCAGTAACAAAATCTAACATGGCCAAAACAGTCACATGTCACTAACCTTTATCGTTATTGTCAACCAACTTTTCGTGGACAAACTAACTAACTACCATCGATTTCTCCACCGAATTCCATATAACAATTTGAACAAACGATTTTAATTTTTTCTTTCCAACCGGAAGGGATACTACGTATAACCGAAAAATTACAACACATAACATGATAATCTAATATAGAGAAAAATTTTAAACCTTAAACAACTAACATAAACAAAACAGGTAAGTCAGGTAAGTCACAGGACATCAAGAGCGCCTCCAACATCAAACATCAACACTGGGCCTACCCTAAAGGATCTTCATCCACTGGATGTGGTAATTGAATAGATATTTTTGTGGTTGTTGATGTTCTCGCCTTGCTTTTTGGGCAACCTGTGTCTGGGAACCGACCTACTGACGAACGAACTACAAAGCAACACATCCAAAAAGAAAAGAAAATCCTTCAGAGAGAATAAAGAGAAATTGACTTATTACACTGATCAGAAGACTTTCAAAAAACTCTAAACCCCGGAAAGATGGAGTCAAGACTTGAAAACTTTATTTATTTAAATAAAATAAAGACTGAAATACTCAACCCTGATTGGTTAAAAAATGGAAAATACCTTTCCTTAAATGTTTATCTGTTTTCCCTTTATATCTGTTCAGTCAACCCCGTTAGTCGGTACTAGTCACAGACCTGATATAATAATAAAGTTTATTTCTCTCTTTCTACTCCGCTCTTGTTTAGTATTGAGATATACGTTAGACTTTAGCATTTGGGCCCGTGCACTGTCTACTGAGGCTCAGATAGAAGAGTAACAGACTAGAGATCTAGAACTTTAGTTAGTCAGGTAAGCCTTAAGAGTAACCTATATTCTAGAGACAACCATAAGAGAGTTCCAAAAGTAGCCTACTAAAAGGTAAGCTCAGAACACGTCTTATTCACTATAGTATTGCTTAAATATATCAATAAAATGAAAGTAGATGAGTCAAACTAACAACCTCCCTTCTTCAACCACTTTTGAAAAAGGATTGTCAATTTAAAACTTTCGTCCGAAGGTTTTCGAACTCTGAGTTCATCGTCAGGTTATAAACAATACAAACTGCTAAACTGAAAAGCCAGAAAATAAATTGGAAAGCACAAAAATCACTCATACAAGGAAATTTAAAACGAAATTTTACACATCTACAGTCGTATCTACAAAACTTTACAGCAGAGGACAGAACTCCTCAGGAGAGCAAAGCTGATTTTTGTCCTTAGATACGATATATCTGCGTAGCTGTCACATTTTTAAGCCCAGAGCTTTGATGCCAGTTATTTTAGCGCTTTTATGCCAGTTATTTCAGCGCTTTTGAAGCTGATTGGCCAGCTCCACGAATGCATGCGAAGACAAGCGGACGAAATGTTGCTTTATCAACCTGTTATTCTTTCTTCATATTTGTTCTTTTTAACCGATTCATTGTTTTTGTAGGCTTCGCTACTTCTTTCAGGGCAACTTTGTGCCAGCGGGTTGAAAACTTTCACATCAAAATAGGTTTTGTTGAACTTCGATTCCCAAAGTCCGTTGGCCTTGATATCTAATCTTGCATCATCATCAGTTGTTGTTCATTTAAGAGCAAAGTTTTGACCTTGCAACGGCTGAAGATGAGGTTCGATCTCGACATCATGACAGACATCACTTAACAAATTCGCAAAAGAATCGCGTAGTTTTTTATAACTCATGTGCGTGTATCCTGCTTTCGGACAGAGGACGGCACGGGACACAGTGAAGTTTTCATTGCATGCGCATAGTGATGGCAATTTCACTTGGTCCCAGCCATAGCGAAGGGCAATTCCATCACGAAACTCGCTTTTCGTTAGGTCGAAGGGATATCGCTACAATGGCATAGCGTTAAACCAGCTTGATGCACACTTTTTACTAGCTAAGTCAAGTGAATGAATCTAGTTCTGATTCAACTCGCACTTATTTCTCGTATTCTTTGATTTGATAGCAAGCTTTTCTCCTTTTTTATTTCATGTATGATTGGTTGTTGCTTTAGATCGGCTTCGGGCAGAGACAGGGATAAGGGGCTTGACAGTTGAACTCATCGTACATATTCCATAAGTCGGTCTTCAAGTTTCAAGATGTTCAGGCTACACTCCCTTATCGACAACGAAAAGATATCCCTGTATTTTGGATTGCCGGCTGAATTCTTTGATAGATTAGAAAGCAGCTAATCGTTGATTGATTTCTCACATTATTTTAAAAAGTCTTCAAATTTGCATGTTGTACGTGTTAAGAAGGTCAATTTATGCTGAACCGATGAAGTGAACAATTTAAAAACATTTTGAGGTGAACCTTTGTCATGAGCTGACAGATTTCTTAACAACGATTTCCGCTGTTTTAGTGATCTTTACACAAATTTCTGTTCTGCAATCTCAGAACCTGTTACATTACCAAGTACTCTGCAACCGTCAATTATATCGACTTTGCTGTGAACAAAAATCTGCAGTGCTTTTTCAAAAAGATGTTCATTGGTATTGATGTGGCGTTTGATAAAATGTTAACCGAAAGCAGGACCGTGTTTTTTCAATGAGTCAAAAACATTTTTTTTGAGTTCTTAAGAGAGCCGACAGCGTTTCCATCGTCCTCATACCATTTTTGAACTGTGAAGCAATCGTAAAGAAGGTCAATTAAGGGGATAATGGCAATTCCATACATCGACCTCGCAAGGGGGTCGCCCTGGATTGTACCTTGGTGAGAGAGTGTTGTTTGTTTGTTAGTAAACAACTTCGATGGTTCACGATTTGAATTACATATGAAATGATAGAGAGAAGGGCAAAATTTCCCGATATTTTGTGAGACAATATCACGGTGGAGACTATTGAAGGCGTTTTTCGAGTCAATAAGCAAGATCACCTCCGAATCTGTGTCTTTAAAAGCAGTTCTCAATGAATGGATAGCTTGTTCAATTCCTCTTTTTTTGACTCATACATAGTTGCTGATCACCACCTAATATCTTAGTGTCGGTTTTAATACATTTGAAAATAGTTCTTCCAATAATTCGCCTGAGGACTTCCCCATTCATTTTGGTTGTACACCGGGCTTTAATCAAGAGCTGTCATCCTACATGAATTATATGGAAGAAGGAAAATCAAATGAGACGTTGCTAGGCGGATTGCTAGCTTAGCAATCTTTTTGTATAGTTCAGTTAAGGACAACTTAGTGAATGTCAGAATTATTTGCCATTCGTTGGCATCAAGACCGGAAGGGCCATGAGTTCCATGCGTTTTCATGGCAGACTTTTCAACCATTGCGGCATTCAGTTTTTCAAAAACGACTTGATGGTACCGCAAACTTCTTGGATGTTCATTGCTAACTAGATGACTCAAATTTGCTTTGCATGGTTCGGAATGTTTCTCGCGTAAGACATCAAGGACTGTTTTTTTGTCAACTTTGTCAGTTAAATAAAGGACACCACCTTTCGCTTCTTCTGTAAGACTTCAAATGGCATTCGAATTTTTTCCTGTTGACATGTAATTATCAAATTATTTGTATTCATCAACAGATTGTTTTGATGATGTCCTGCTCATACGTTCCTGGATAAATTTTGCTTCAAGAAACAGGGAATCTATGTCTTACTTTATCCTTTGATCTAACCGTCTTGCAAAAGTTTTGTTATTTTAGGCGTCATCCTCCGTTCGTTTTCTTGCAAGGATGAAATGAGGCATCACCATTGCGCAGTACATTGCCGTTTCCATGATAGAATTATTTAACGTGGCAGACAGGATTTCATTCAAGGTATCGGTTAATTTAATGCCTGTCTTGTTTTTTGGTAGCGTAGAAAAGATTGTTTTCCAATGGGCAACTTGGTTGTAGATGTTCTTCATAAGTTATTTTATGCTTTTCTCGAGGTTCAGCCAGTAACTACAGGGCTCAGGACAAGCTTCCCTAGAAGCTTGCGATGTCTGGCTATTGGCCGCTGAATGGCTTAGAATTGTTGCCTCTGAGGAGATAAATGTTGCTTTCGTTTTGCAGCTTACACAGTGGAAGTTCTCATAGTGTTCTCGCCTAGCGCTGAGTCAACTTCATTTTACGCGCTGGTAAATGGCGCATGAGTAACACCAAATGCCTCCACTCCTAAGGTGTTTTGAACATTTGAAGCAGTTTGACTGCTCTGACATGTGGATATGGTATAAATAAGGGAGACTGTTAGTAGTCTGAAAACGTATGATTAACTAACGCGTGAAGAATTCAAAGATACGGGTTAAATAACAAGCAAAAATAAAGTTATCATAGAAAAAGAAATGTATACCATCTTTACAGCCGTGATTAAAAGGAAGAATGTAGTATGAGGATATAATTTGAATGGTTGGATGAAAGAAACTACCAATTAATTTAGAAAGAACATAACTATGATGATTATTTGTAGAGCCAATAGTTTTTGGTACAAAGATGAAACATGGATAAAATTTGTCAATAAATTTGTTCATTTATTTACTCCAGTTATTTGAAAAGCCATTTGCGCTAGCGTTGTAACCATTAGAATCCGCAATTACGGTTGCAGTGTGTAGTTTCTTTGGTCTATACAGTTGAAGAGTTCTGGTCAAATCCTCGAGTGTAGCACCTCTGAAGGAATGTATTGTCGCCTTTGTCTGCTGAGGATCAAAGTACTTCGTCCGCAATATTCCGATGACCAATCGCCTTGAGAAGCCTGAAATTCTCTTCGGCTTGAAGCGCGGAGTTAACATTTACCTATGAAAGACTATGGCAGTACATGGAGAACTAACGATTAAATGGATTTTTTGAATATTTATTTATAAAACAATTGAAAAATATGATATGAAAAGAAATAACTTGGTGATATTGATGCCTGATGGGTGTTATCTATCGGTTAATTTAATGCCTGTCTTGTTTTTTGGTAGCGTAGAAAAGATTTTTTTCCAATGGGCAACTTGGTTGTAGATGTTCTTCATAAGTTATTTTATGCTTTTCTCGAGGTTCAGCCAGTAACTACAGGGCTCAGGACAAGCTTCCCTAGAAGCTTGCGATGTCTGGCTATTGGCCGCTGAATGGCTTAGAATTGTTGCCTCTGAGGAAATAAATGTTGCTTTCGTTTTGCAGCTTACACAGTGGAAGTTCTCATAGTGTTCTCGCCTAGCGCTGCGTCAACTTCATTTTACGCGCTAGTAAATTGCGCATGAGTAACACCAAACGCCTCCACTCCTAAGGTGTTTTGAACATTTGAAGCAGTTTGACTGCTCTGACATGTGTATGGGGTATAAATAAGGGAGACTGTTAGTAGTCTGAAAACGTATGATTAACTAACGCGTGAAGAATTCAAAGATACGGGTTAAATAACAAGCAAAAATAAAGTTATCATAGAAAAAGAAATGTGTACCATCTTTACAGCCGTGATTAAAAGGAAGAATGTAGTATGAGGATATAATTTGAATGGTTGGATGAATGAAACTACCAATTAATTTAGAAAGAACATAACTATGATGATTATTTGTAGAGCCAATAGTTTTTGGTACAAAGATGAAACATGGATGAAATTTGTCAATAAATTTGTTCATTAATTTACTCCAGTCATTTGAAAAGCCATTTGCGCTAGCGTTGTAATCATTAGAATCCGCAATTACGGTTGCAGTGTGTAGTTTCTTTGGTCTATACAGTTGAAGAGTTCTGGTCAAATCCTCGAGTGTAGCACCTCTGAAGTAATGTATTGTCGCCTTTGTCTGCTGAGGATCAAAGTACTTCGTCCGCAATATTCCGATGACCAATCACCTTGAGAAGCCTGAAATTCTCTTCGGCTTGAAGCGCGGAGTTAACATTTACCTATGAAAGACTATGGCAGTACATGGAGAACTAACGATTAAATGGATTTTTTGAATATTTATTTAAAAAACAATTGAAAAATATGATATGAAAAGAAATAACTTGGTGATATTGATGCCTGATGGGTGTCTCAGGGTGTGTTCTGTCACGGGTCGGTCGCCTCACTCGATGGCCAGAACATGATCTACTTAATATGTTTATCAACACTTAGGCTGTAACAAAATACAGACAGCATTAGAAAACAAAAAATTAACGACGAACGTAGATGAGCCAACAAGTGCAATCAGTCTATAGATCGATCGGTTCATTTTGATGTTACTTTAACCTGTAAACTTTTGAGTTTGTTGCTAAGTTTCAACGCCTTTACCACTGTGTCTGATGAAAATAAATACAGTCTCCTGTAATCTCAACAAGAAGAAAATTATTATCTAGAATAAACTGTTACGGATTTGACAGAATGTTTGAAAAAATCTACAACTCCGAGCGAAAATTTAAAAACTGATAGTGTTTCTAATTTTTAAGGTGACGCTTTTTCAGGTAATTTCAGAAAGCTTTTCATCGGAGATCCAATTCGAAGCAAAACTGCAACATCAAGCGGAGCAAAAGCAACATTCAGCGGACAACTGACAACATACGCAGATCAATTCAAAGACACATCAAATAAAGTTGACCAAACACAAAAGGCCAGCATAATTAATGTCTGTAGACGACAATTGTCTATCCCAAAGGACGGCACTACAGAGGCATTAGTAATCGGATATTCAATCACCAACAGATTTGATGGAATGTAAATAAGACCCGATGTGTTAACAAGAGGCTTCGGGGGTCATATGTTCTCAGGATTGCTTGAGAGAATTTCAAACACTGAGCAAAAATAAAAGTGAAACAGGAAACAATTCTAATTGGACTCAATGATTGTCTATCGGCTCATTTCGATAATCAGCAATCAATTACGGCAATCAAACAACCTATATATACATGTGCTCACAATTTCACATCAAGACAATAATATCTATCTGCACGCTATTACCGTTTGGTGCCTTCAGAAAAGAGACTAAAGTTAGTTTCAAAAATCCAAGAGCAACTATCCAGTTTCGTTCCATATGTGAAGTACCTATCCCACACAAATGTTAACCTGACTGATTTGAACGCCGAGTTTCAACAAAATCACGACTGTAGTCACACAGATGGCCTCCATCCCTCTGAAAACGAAATTAAGGCTATTGTAAAGTCTCTTCGCAACAACCTAATAAACTTAAATGTTGAAATAAGCGACTGTGTTATATCAATTCGAACCAAACAGAATCGACAAAAAACAAGACCTAGCCAAAAGGATGTATCTCCTTTTTTAAGAAATTTTATGGTTACTGACGTAATTTTTGGACAAGGTCTTTCTTTTATTAGCAACATGCTTGATGCTCTTGTATTATACCATAAAAACAATGCAAAAATGATTTTTTTAAAATGTAGCGTCACTGGCTATCTTGAACAAACCCAAGTGGACTCAGGCAAAATTTATTGCAATTATTTTTTTGCTATGTGGTGATGTGGAGTCAAATCCAGGACCACCAGATTCATGCAATTCTATTTTGAAAATACCAAAAATTTTTCAAAATGTCCATTTGAACGCGCAAAGTATAGTTCAAAAAGTACGGTGTGGTGGTTCCGGATGTTTAATGCGTAAGACATCCAGGACTGTTTTATAGTCAACTTTGTCAGTTAAAAAAGACTCCACTTTTTGCTTCTTCCGTAGAACTTCGAATGGCATTGAAAATTTTTCAGTTGACATATAATTTATCAACAGAATTGCATTCATCAACAGATCTTTTTGCTTTAGTTCTCCTCATACTAAATAGCTTTTGCTTCAAGAAACAGTTAATTTATGTCCCATTTTATCCGTTAATCTAATCGTCTTGCAAAAGTTTATTTTATATGAGGCTATATCTTCCGTTCCGGTTCTTCCAAAAAATGAGATCAGGTGCAACCATTGAGTAGTATATTGCCGTTTCCGCGTTAGAATTGTGTCCCAAACAGTTTTAGCTCAGATAAAAAATTTTGAAATATACACTAGAAATGCCCCTCTCCAAAAATTGGATGTTCCAGGTCCCTCCCCGCACTTTGTCTTCATAAAACATTTTGTGTTGCTCAAATAAATGAAAAAAAGTGTTAAACACGAACATCAACGGATTTTTTTCCGTCCCCGAGTACGTTATGCTCAACACAGTTACAGAAAATTTCACAAAGCATTTCGTATTGTTGAAATTTATCAATAAAATTATAATATATACAAACATCAGCTGAAAGAGAAAAACAATAGACAGACAGCATTAGAAAACAAACAACCTAAGACAAAAATTAGATGCGGCCCCCCTTCTCAAACTAGCGGCTTCTCTTCTTCAACCACAGCTCCCATTGACAATCAACAATTTCGCATCGCCTAAATGTCCTTGACCCACGAATACAGAGGTTGGAACTCCTTAGGAAAGCAAATTTGACTTTGCTGAAAAGAGTTACCAGTCGATAAAAAAATTGGTAGAGCTGATGTCCTTAGATATGATATGATATCAGCGTAGCTGTCCTCTTTCGCAAAAAGCTTTGCTGTCCTTTGTTTTAGCGCTTTTGAAGTTGACGGCCAACTCCACTAGTGCATACGCAGAAAAATGGACAAAATGTTTCTAAACCTCACTTGTTCTTTATCATATCTTTTCTTTTTAATAGAGTCATGGTAATTGTAGGCTTCACTAATGCTTTCAGGGCAATTTTTTGCCAGCGGGTTGAAAACTTTCATATCAAATTAGATTTTGTTGAACCTCGATTCCCAAAGTACGTTGGCCTTGATATCTAACCTTGCATCATCATTCGTTGTCGTTGATTTAAGAGCCAAGTTTTCCACTTGCCACGGCTGAAAATGAGATTCGATTTCGACATCATGACAGACATCACTTAACAACTTTGCAAACGAATTGCGAAGCTTACTATGTGTCTTGTGAGTGTATCCCTCTTTCGGGCAGCGGAGGGTATGTGCCACAGTGAAGTATTCATTGCATCCGCATAGTGATGGCATCTTCCTTGTGTCCCAGCTATTGCGGAGGGAAAAACAATCACGAAACTTGCTTTTCGTTAGGCCGGAATGATATCGCTTATTTGGCCTCGCGCTCAACCAGCTTGATGCTCACTTTTCACTAGCTAAGTCAGGTGAGCGAATCTCGTTCTTATTCATTTTGCTCTTATTTCTCGTCTTTATTATTTGATAGCAAGCTCTTTCTCCTTTTTTTGCTTTTATGCTTTGTTGTTGTTTTAGTGTTAGTTGGGCTTTGGGCAGAGATAGGGATAAGGGACTTGACCTGTGACCGTTCATCTTCCCAAAACTGTCTTCAGATTTTATGGTGTTCAGGCCACCTTCCGTCATCGGCAACGAAAAGATATTCTGGTATTTTAGATTGTAGGCGCGATTCTCTATTAGACTCTATAATAGCTTATTGTTGATAGCTCATTGCATTCATTTAAAAAGTCTACAAAATTAGGTGTTATACGAGCTAAGACAATCAATTAAAGCTAAACCGACAAAATGAACGATTTAAAGTTATTTTGAGGTGAAACACTGACTGAAATTCCAGCTTTTTGGACAATTATTTCTGCTGTTTGAGTGATCTTTCAACAAATTTTTTTTCTGCATTATCTTAACTTATTAAACTACCAAGCACTCTGCAACCGTCAACTATTTCCGTTTCGCAATGAACAAAAATTTGCTGTGCTTTGTCGAAAAGATGTTCTCTGGTATTGATGTAAATATTGGTAAGATGGTAACCGAAAGCAGAACCATGTTTTCCAATGAGTCAAAAAAGTTTTCAAGTTATCAAGAGACCCAACGGCGTTGCCATAATCTGGATACCACTTTGAACTGTGAAGCAGTCGTCAAGAAGTTCAATTAGGGGTATAATGGCAATTCCATACATCGACATCGCCATGGGGTCGCCTTGGTTGTACCTTCTTGAGAGAACATCGTTTGTTTCTTAATAAACAAATTTGATGGTTCACGATATGAATTACAAATGGAATGAAGCAAAAAAGGGCTTAATTTTTTGATGTTTCGTAAGGCAAGGTAAAGGTTGAGACCAGTGAAAGCGCTTTTTTCGTCGATAAGCAGGATCGCCTCCGAATCTTAGTTTTTACAAGCAGCTTTTAATAAATGAATTGCATTTTCAATTGCTCTCTTTTGACCCATACATAGTTGCTGATTGCCACCTGATATTGTAATATTAATGTTTAAGTTTTAATACATTTGACAATAGTTCTTCCAACAATTTGTCTGAGTACTTCCCCTAAACCTATCCATCGCACCCGGGGCATTTATCAAGAGCTATCAACCGACATTAATTAAACGGAAGAAGTTAAGTCAAAAGAGCGTTCCTATGCGTAATGCTGGATAAGAAAATTGTTTTACATATAACAGTTGAGGACAAATGAAAAGACGTCAGCAGCCTTCGCCATTCGTTGGCATCTAGGCCGAAATGGGCATGGCTTGCATGCGTCTTCTTGGCCGACTCTTTAATCATTGACGCTATCAATTTTTTAAATATGGATTGATGGTATGGAAAACTTTTGATTGTATTGCTCACTAGATAAAATAAATTCGCTTTGCGTGGCTCCGGATTTTTCTCGCGAAAGATATCAAAGACTGTTTTCTTGTCATTTTTGTCAGTTATAAAATGGACACCATCTTTCGCTGCTTCGGTAATACGTCGAATGGTATTGAAAACGTGTTGACACGTTTTATCATATTTTTTGTATTCATTAACAGATCTTTCTGCTCATACTGAATCGCTTTTGCTTCAAGAAACAGGGAAGCTATGTCCCATTTTATCCAGTGACCTAACGGTCTTGCCATGTTTTTATTATTTGAGGCGTCATCTTCCGTCCTTATTCTTGCAAAAATCAGACGAGGCATCTCCATCGCGCAGTACATTGCTGTTTCCGCATTAAAGTCGTTCAGATCCCAAACACTATTGCCTCCGCGAAAAAATTATCATCTACATTAGACATGCCCCTCCCCGAAAATTGTCTGATCCAGGTCTTCATAAAAGCTTTCGCGTTTTGCGTCGTTCAAATCAATCAATAAAGTGAAAATGATATACACAAAGATCAGCTGATGTTTTCAGTTTGTACCCCCAGTTACAGAGCACCTTTCATTTTACAGTCATTCTCCGTGTAAAAATAGTGCACGTGCGTCTGGGGGTGCAAATATTATTCACCCGCTAAAATTGTGGCACAAATGGAAAAGGTCCACACCAGCTGAGAGAATTGTAAATCAAAAGACAGACAGCACTAGAACACAAACAATTAATTGCGAAAGTTGACGAGTCAAAATAACTATCTCCCTACCCCAACAACAGCTTCCACTGAGTCTTCAACACCATTTCCGCCTCAGAATTTTTATTGAGCTTTGAAGGCACGGGATGGAGCTCCTTAGAAAAGCGAAGTTGATTTTTGTCCTTAGATATGTGATGCCAGCCTAAATCTCCTTTCTTTACAGAAACCTTCAATGCCAGTTGTCTGAGGGCTTTCGAAGCTGATGACCAGCTCCACCTGTTCAATTTAAGACAAGTACTCAAAATGTTGCTTTCTAGACTTCAATTATTCTTAGTAAGTGTTTGTTCTGTTTAACAGATTCGCGTTCAGGGCAAATTTTCTTACCGGGTTAAACAATTTTATATATTGTTGAAACTGGATTCTGTTGGCCTTGATATCTAATATTGCATCGCCATCAGTTTTCGCTGAAATTTTCACATGCGCATAATGATGGCATCTTTACGTGGACCTAACAATAGCGAAGGGAAATGCAATCACGAAAAGAGCTTTTCGTTTGGTCAAAAAAATATTGCTTTAATGGCATGGCATTATGCCAGCTTGCTGTACTTTTTTCACTATTAAGGTCGAGTGAGCGAATCTGGTTCTTTTGGATTTTGAGCTATAGACTTCTTTTCATTTATCGGGAGTTCCAAAAATTCTCTCCGAGTTTGTTTCAAAATTTTGAATAGTTCCAATTATTCGAATTCAGAAACTATTAGTAAAAATTAACTTGAAGAATTATTATATAACAGCCGCCAGTGCCCAATACCTTTTTTTAGTGAATTGAGCGTGATACTTTCTTAAAATGCAAAATTAGAAGTTAAATTAATAAGTAGGTTAATGTAGAAGAAAAATTGGTTGAAACAAACGAAGGTTCAACAGAGTGGTTGGCACTGATGGTAGGTTTGGTGTCCAATGAAAGAATGTAATGCTCACTTTGGTCAGTACCAAACATCAGATCTAACACCGTGGTAAATTAAACCAGTCAAAAAAGATATGTCTGTTTCATTGACATTGCTCGAAGGCCGATCTTTGTCTAATCAAATGTCTATCTTGTTGTCAACACATATCAAACTTGTGTCAGCCATAAATCAGGTAAAACTTTAAATTTTGAACTGAATCTTTGACCTTGAAATCCAAGTTTTTTAGCACATCTTTTTTTAAATGAGTGTGACACTCACAATTAAAACATTTTAGTTTTAATGAAAGTAGGGAAGGCAGCCTCGGAGATGGATATCAAAATTATTTTGAACTGTGATAGTGTTCAGATTTTACTGGTTTAGCCCCCATTGTTACCGTCATTTGCATTTATTGCAGAGAAGAAAAAATTGTTAATCAAAACTCAAATTGATTTCAAAAACGATGATTTTTGATGATTGAGTTCATTGTCAGATTTACTTAAAACTGGATATACAATTGACTGAAACAATTTTCAAAGTACATAAACTTTGCATTGACTCTTTCTACTGAAATGAGTCTAAAAAATCAACAAATTTTCAAAATTATTTACAGTTAAAATCACATTTACCAAACTTTATTTACCTTTAATACATTAAAAGGATTCCAATCTGTATTCCGGAGTTTTTGAAATTCTCGTTTATTTTGTTTTCAATTACTGAAAAGGAGTATTACTTATATTCTTATCTTTTGTTTTACTTTACTTATTGGAGTTGACAAAACTTCGAATCACTTTGTATCAGAATAAGTTTTGATTTTCAAAAGTAAAACTTTTGCATTTGAACTAATAATTCAATGTCAATTCCCGCCCCCGGTACTCGTCGGAAGTATATAGTTGCGGTCTCTTTTAGGTGTTTCAACTCTCTGCACTTACAAGATAACTTGACCTCATAGTGTTTGCTCTGTTTGTTTTTACCAAGCGCAGTGCTTCATCCCATCGATAGCGTTGTACATCTTAATTATTCTCTAATTTAATTTCGGATCTGATGTTTGAACAGTAAATTGTTATGACAACTGGTCAAAGATAAGGTCTCATAAATATTGAGCCAATAATCAACTCGTTTAGTTGTCAATTTAAACTTATTTGTCGTTAAAAAAAATTGGAATATGACTTTCAAAAGCTTCAGCTTTAAAAAACTTCGTGAGCATGCTTAGAAAAATTTTCATATTGAGGGTCACTATATGAAACCATATGTTCTACTCACTATCAACTTAGGAACTGAACCCTGAACTTTCATCTGTGAGTTTTGTATATTTTTCCTGCTCCATCGTCCAACAGAACACATTTTGATTGATCCCATAACTAAAATTGCTCTCTGTCGCCTCATTTGTCAAAGCGAATACGCAGAGCCAAGTTTTTGAAAACGCCGTTGAATTCCCTTCATTGATGCAGTAGCTGGCACCCAAAGAAAAACCATTCATGGATATCGGATCTTTGCAGGGCGACTTCTTCCCCATCTCCTGATGTCGTTTTCCAATCAACTCCTTGGAGTTTATCTCTGCTTGTAACTTCATTTTTTTTTGTTTTGACTTCTGCTGTCCTTTTTGGAACCTTTTCAACTTATCGGAGTTTTTTTTAGATTTTTCTTTTCCTCCCAAGTTAAAATGTCTGACTCAGTTCCAACAGAATTGCAGTCGAGCCGTATTTGCTGGAAATGGCATTCCAACTCAAATAAACTCTCATTAACTTCAATTCTAGCACGAAATTGCTCCCATTGCTAATCAGCAACAACTAATTGTTAGTTTAACTCGTCCCATAGGCATACTATTTTCCTCTTGAATGTTTTCAAATTGCTCCTACAAATGTAGAAAAGCAGCTCCCAGCTCTTCGCTGGTTTCTAACTGGACTTTCAGCCGATTACATTGCTGATTATTAACAGGCGGTCTTTGTGTTAAGGCTGTAGGATAGAGTTCATCCATTGCCACTACAATTCTGAAATGGTTTTTGTCCCCGCGGATTCTCTAGGCTCCGTCTCGCACGATTGATTCTTTTTTTTACAGTTGCGGCCGATAATACACATACTCTCCCACATCTGGTTCCATGACACTTTCTAAACAGAACATGTACTAGACAGGATTAACTGGACCAACATCATTCCAGACATTCCAATGGCGATGCACAATTTTCCCGCTAATTTTTATTGTTTTTCTTGACTAACTGTCCCTGACTCGCGTTTCATCTATACGCGACGACGCGTTTTAATTTGTTTCAACAATTTTTTCAAGACTTGTAATTGGTACAACTTTTGATTTTTTAGAACAATTGTATAACTAATGTTCAATAAAGGGTTAACTGGGTAAGGGGCCATTTTCTGCTGAACACTTTCAAATAAAAAATTACTGGATAAGGTTATCCGTATAAACAAGACTAGAAAATTAGAAATAAAAAATATCATTAAAATTAGGGTCAAATCTCTCATTATGCGCCTATATATCAAAAAATTTTGGTCTTTGGGTATAATCCAAGTAACTTCCTGCCGATTCAAAACACTTATCTATCTGTTAAAGGCTGAGAGCTGTTCATGTGATTAGTTTCCATTTGGTCTCAGAAAGACTTCTCTTGACATAATTGTTCTTCGACTAAGCCGGTAAAGTTGTGCTAGTCGACCTTCTTCTGGTTGTTTCCCTTCAAATGAAGCATAAAACATTTCCCTAAATATAAAAGGCGGTGTTTCAGTGCTTCAAGCAAAGAAAAAAACTGTGAAGAAACACATTGGAGATGAGAGGGTTGCAATTGATAAGCGTGTAATTTCTACAGGAAACTTTGGATATTGGGTTTATGAAGCGCACTTAGCATTGACTGTCGTTCTATCTTACGATTATCGGTATTTTTTCGGTACGATTGTTTAGAGTAGTTAATTGGACTAATAATTTTGAACAGTGATGTACATGATTAATTGCACCTGATTACTCTGAATTCAGTCTTAAAATTCCTTTTTTACATAGTGAAATATAATGAGCATCGAATTTTCCAAATAATGCTAATGCGTTTTGTCAATGCTACATCTTCTATTCCAGAGCTCGTCGTCAATTGCATGTGAAATATTGAATTATTGGTCAATTAACGCATCTAAACAAATTTTGGTGACATCTGAATAGTTACAGTGTATGTTGTTTTTAGAGAATTCATATCGCTTTAAAATTGAGAAAAATAAAATATAAGAAAAAGTTTTTTCATCACTAGAAGATTTATTTTGACTTATTTGGTCAGTACTTGTATGACAAACTTTCTTTTATCGGTGGTCTTGCAAACCACATAGGGATGATCACCCACAGCAATCAACTCTGCTGTATTTTGATTTAAGAAATCAGCTACGATGAACACTTTTGTTATGTTTGCTTTCTGAAATCTGTATTGGATATAATCAATCTCAAAATTATGTCAATCTCAAGAGTAAATTCGTTGGTTTCCAAATGTGACTACGAACCTAATCTTTGAACCCGATTCCGTTTGCAAAAATTCAACGTTAATTTTTCCAAATGTTCCTCCTACTTTAATAACTACGCTACCGGTGATACTTTCTTTCAGTGTGGTTTGTCAAGATATTGCTTACACGAATTTTACACCTTTATTGTTCCCGCACTCCATAAGGGCATTGGCTAATTTTATTTCTAATTCAATTTCCAATTCCAACTCTTGTAATTACTTCAAAAGTGTGGGTTAAAACCTAAGTTGTTTGATTCCGAATCCCGGTTACATTACCGATATCAATAATTGCATTTTTATACAAATTTCACGGGTAAATGGATAATTGGTTGGAATTAATTGAGAGTTTTCTTGATTAAAAATTGCGACGTCCCAACGTTCTTGAAAAATGGAAAAAATTAATTGCATTTTGATGCTCTTGTGATATAATACGTATCCAGTAGATATTACAAGAGCATGTTTTTGGTTGTGTACAAATATGTTTTTCTCCAACGTCCCACAGTCCCAACCACCCAACAGTGTATCCAATTTGTAAAATGGAAATTTTCAATTGGATTTTCATGCTCTTGTGATATAGTACGTGTTCAGTAGATATTACAAGAGCATGCTTTTGGTTGTGTATACAAAAATCTTTTTGTCATAGTGAAAATTTAGAAGTTTTTATAAAGTTTCGAAATTTAGGTTTGTAATTTATATCCTATAGTTCCTCATGGACCCCATGAGAATGCAAAGACAAATATCTTACCAAAAATTAATTCTGTATCGGTGTTCATCTTGTCAATGCGGTTTTTACTAAAACAGTTGTTTTTTAATCAAACACCCCAATTTAATGTTCGTTTATGCATAATATAGACCTTAAATTTGCTGTTTTCAAATCCGCTCGCAGCAGGTCACCTATTTGGTTTTTCTTTTGTTTCCAATGATACTCGGCCTGATCTTGGTTTCCTGTCAGGATTTTATCATGACTATCATGCCCACTAGAGCTCGCGTAACAATTTTTTAAGCTATTTTGATTATCACGCTTATTTTCTGTTGTTCCGCTGCTCTGTCTTCATTGTAATCAGTTTATCATTTTTTTTGCGTATTTTTCGAAGTGCTGTTTAATTCTGTTTAGTTGCCATTGTTTCGCTCTGCTCTGCTTTTACTAGATATTGTCAGTGTGCTTGTATCCATCAGTTTCTCGATGTCAGCCTCCGGCTCCAACCAAATTTCATCGGACTGTCCACCTCTGGATCAACTCAGAATTGACTTGGGATCGCTTCTGTTTTTTTCCCTTTTGCATAACCCAGTATCTTAGTGCTCGACTTCAATTTCAATAAAGCCGTCTGTTCTCTCAATTCTAGCGGTTCTGCTAGCTATTATAGTTTGCTTTTGATTCTTCTTTGGGAATTTGTTGAATATCTGGAGTCTGTCTTAATGCACTTCTTGCTGTTTTTGTGTTTTCAAGTCTTCAATCGAAAGATATAAGTCGTTTACTGTTTTTCTCATAACAATAGGATCCTTATAGAACGATTTGAACTCTTTTCTTTGCCCGGGTTGTACTGTTGTATCAGCAGGACCAGGTCTCCACTTTATAAGTTCTTTGCCTCTCTTGCTCATCTTCCAGGTTTGATAGTACTGGTTTGTTTCAAATTTGCAGTTCTTTTTTTCAGGTTAACAACGTAATCACTTGGGCTAACGAGGATTTGAATTTTGAGTGTTTTGTACATACAATCATCAGGTACCGCACACGGATCTCCAAACAAAAGATTATAGGGTTGTTTTTTGCTACTGCATGAAAACAACGACGATATGTCATCATTATCAATTGAAAAAAGTTACTCCAGGTGCCGTGTTTTTCTCATACGTACTTTGCTAAACTCTCCTCAATCGTTCAGTTTGTTCGTTCAATCATTGAGTTTTCTTGAAGATGATGCGCTGTTGTAGAGCTGCCATCAGTTACCAATTCCTTGCATAACAAATAAAAAAACTTGAAACGATTTGGCATAAAAAGTTTTGCGACTGTATTTGATTCCTGATTTTGCATAGTAACTGCTTCCAACCATTACGAGAATTGATCTCCTACGAGTGAAGTGTACTTGATACCATCGCTTTAGATAAAGGTTCCCATGATATCCAACGCCAACTACCCATAGCGTTGGCCCGCTTTCGGCACTGAGAGCGGGGAACTGTTCGTTTGTTGAGGTTTTTCCTAGATGAGCAGTGAACGCAGCTCCTTATCCAATCGTACATATCACGTTTCATTCCAACCCAGTAAAAGCGTTGTTGATTTTTTCACTCTTCTACTCTCCTTGGTGCTCCATGAATTAATTTATGAGAGGTAGATTTACAACCATGTATGATCAGTGTGCAACTATTTGCTGGACTTGGTTTTTGTCTCCGAGCAGTTTTTGTTACCTAAGCAGCCCGTGGGCTATATACAAATTGTGAAAATCTGTCAAGAGTTTGCATGTTGTTTCGGAAGCTTCTATCAATTTTCCTCTTCAGGCCGCTTCCTTTGTTCCACCCACGGAAACACGTCCGCTTTTTCTCGTGAGATTTCCTGATGCTTGCGAAGCTCTTCTCTCTGTTTTCCAAAACATCAGACCATTGGTTTTGAGTGGGTTTTCACTACTATTACCTAAAAAATTGTCTTCAACGTGAGATGGATCCTGAACCGCGGGCACTCCGGATAGAAAACCCCCATAAAGTATTTTCTTCCTTGCCTGGTCTCAGTTTCTCAACCCAACTCGGCAGCCTTCCTTCGGGTCTCTTGAAGCTGTATAGCCACGTAAGAGCACGATGATCTGCTAAAGTGTTATTTTTTCTTCACGGTAAAAAAATCGAAAGTAGTATGTGAAACAAACAAAAGCATATAACTCTCTCTTTGTTGCTGAGTAATTTTGTTGACACATATTCACAGTTTTACTAGCAGAGGCAATTACTCTGTCCCCCCAGTTCGAATTCTGGGTAATGATTGCTCCTATTCCAGTTAGGGAAGCATCTGCTGTCAATTTGCTAGGGTCGATATCAATTGAAAAACCCAGAAGGAGCGCTTCTTGTAGTTTTAGCTTAAGATCGTCCACAGCTTCGCCACATTCTCTAGTTCAAGAAAATATTTCAATTTTGTTCAACAAACGGTATAGTGGCTCCACAATTTTTCCGAAATCATCAGCGGATCTTCTTCGCAAACACGACAAAGCACAGTTTCCAGTCGTGATAAATTTTCCTCAAAAGATCTTCCAAAAAAATTATGTTGTCAAGATATCTCAAAATCACCGCGTATGAAATTCCCGCAAGGATCAGTTCCGTCAAATTATAGAACGCTCTTGGCTATGACGTTAAACCAATTAAAAACCTCTTCCATTTATGCAAACCAATAGGTGTGATGAACAACGTCAACTTTTGTGATTTCGCCTCTAAGGCCAATTGAAAATAGCCTGATATTCAATCGACATCTGAAAAGCAAAAGTTTTCCCCCAACGGGTCTATTGTTTTTTCGATTTGCTTCTTTAAACCTTTGTAGTCTACTACTAGTCGAACTGTTCCGTTCACCTTTTTCTTCTTTATGAATAACATGAACAATGCAACCCGCTATGTATGAGTTGGTTCAATCAAATCAGTTTTTTCCAGGTCCTCTTCAATTTCATTTATTGCTTCTCCTCCTTCAAATCTCATAGTGCCATAGGACCGTCGGACTGTTTCCGCATTTGTTATAGCGTTATTTTGTTGTTTAATTTGACAAAGAACCTCAAGTCGTCTGAGTTTCTTAAAAAAAGGGGTTTTGCCTCATAAACATAGCAAACACTTGATCTGACTGATTCTTATTGAAGTCTGTCCCCGCCAATATTGCATGCGACCACATCTGGAAAGCTTCCGGATGTTTGGCTCCTCTTTATTTGTGAAAAATCCATTTACATGTGTGCTGTCATTGTTGTTGAAAAAATCTACTTTTTACTATTATTGAATTCATTGTCTGAGGCTAACAACTCTCAATTGGGTACTTGAGTCGTCTAAAGAAGCCAAACCGTCAGCCAATCATATCCCAGTGCGACTTTCAAAGTGCGATTTTCTTGATTTTATTGTCGCCTCAAAGTTCTTTACAATTAGGTTTATCCAGGCTTCGTGTTTTGCCTGTATAATGGGTGTATTCAATATAAAAGCATATGAAATAACGCTGTCTAGTATTTGAGTAATAAGCGGAATACTTATTTTGTCCCGACCGTAAAGTAATATCATTTCACCCAAATTCAATGTGCACTTTTGATCAGTAAGAATGTCTAAGCCCAGTAATATTGATTCATGCTTTTTTAGTGACTAAAAAAACCGTGGAGGAATCAGGGATGATTGGGTTTTATTTGAACTAAATGTCCAACTCTTCCTAAGATTTTAACTGATCTATTGACGTATGGGACTATTCATTTTGCATCTCCTATTTTTTTCAGCATTTGAAAACTGATAGGGGATACACTACTGGAACCATCAACTAGCCCCACTATCATATAAACTTGTAGGAATATTTGTATAATATAACAATTCGTCGTGTTGTTTGAATAGTGTTTGATAACATTTGCTGTTTCTGTGGTTTGTTTAGGTTTTCTGTTAGGGCGGCACCGTATTAAGTATTGCAAATTTCCGCACAAATTTTTCGACACTGTTTAATTCTGTGCTCTTTCTGTCTGTTTGCACTACATGTATCCTTATAGTTTCTTTTACAGTTTCTATTACGAATTTCTTCTTCATTTTCCACAAAATTGAGTCTGTTATTGTTTTGATTGAAAATGTTTTGTCCCTGATACCAGCATCGTGTGTTAACCCAGACTTGGCTGATATCACCACTTTCGCAAGAAATGCTATAAAGAGCTCCCGCTATTGTCTGAACCGATTCAATAACCGCATCAACTAGGGATTTGTTTTAGTCATCGTGTCTAATGGCAGCAATTCCAGATTTAACGCTCTTTCTAGCGATTTGTCCCCAGTCCTACCTTTATCTTCTTATGCTTTTATTCGATCTAACCCAACTTGACTGTGATGTATTCCTTCAAGAAAAACCTCGAGTACTAATTGGTCACGGATATCTTGTGACTCCTCTGGGTACACTTGGTGTGCTAATTGATTCAAATCCCGCGAAAATCTGTTATTTTTTAGCCTGGTTGTTCAACACGATGCGGTGGCCGTCTGCGGATAAAACCAGTTTTTTGCTGTAATGATTTCAAAAAACTGTAACCGTATCATCGCAGCTATCACTCATGTTCTGCGGTAATGTTTGACAAAACGCGATTGCTGATTTTTCAAATCGGAGCCGTTCAATCAAAATAGTTCGGCCGTTTAAATAGTTCGCTATTCGTTCCCCCAGAGCTTGCAAGTTCAGCTTATTTCCATTTCTTCAGCTTCTCCAGCAGCTCAAAATGGGTCAATTAGCCGTAAAAATTATCAGAACCTCACTGCGATTTTGACTCAAATTAATTGGGCAACTTTACTATTTCATTTTTATAAAAATTTGCTGCTAGTGATAAAAATTATACCTTTAATTTGTCTTTTAGTCCGACATGGTCATTTATAGTGTTAATGCATCTATTTTCTATAATGAAGAAAACTTTTGATTAGTGATTCAGGTAGCAGAGCAAGACAATCTAACTATTCTTGAATAGAAAAATAAACAAAACTAAATTATTTGAACCGAAAACTGCATTAAGTTTTGATGCCTACCTTGTTTCGGTGAAAACTGCAAAGTTTCGAAAGTTCTGCCCCAGTTTTCGGTTGTCACATAAACTTTTGTTTTGAAATAACCTGATACAACTGATATTTCATTGCACTTCTCACTTGAACACTTTCTGAATACCTCCTTTTAGAAAGATCTTGCAACTCAAACAACCACCACACAACCTCCGACCACTGAAACTTATCTTTGCACTGAACTCAGGCACTCCCAGCAGCTTGTTGTATGTCTTCCCGCTATTGAATAAGGTTTCAATCCCAGCAACTCGCTTTATCTCTCCCTCTGTTGAATAATAATTCGGTCTTATCAACTTGCTGTAGTCCCGCTCTTTGTTGAATAATGCGGTGTATTCTTTTCAGTGTTTCCTCTTAATTTTCTGGAATTCTTCCACTCACTAACTTGCCGTGCCGCTAATCCGATCACTAGAGTACGTTTCGGGTTCGTTGTACTTTCCCTAAAGGAAAGCAATTCTCTGTTGCCAATATAAAATCCTTTTCAATTAACTGGGGTTCTAAACTTTTGCCCCGAAATCTTTTCAAAACTTAGATAGGTTTAAAATAGTTGAAATCACAAACTATAGTTGAAAATAAGCTTGAAGAAAGATTATTAAAACTTAAGTTTAACAAAAGTGAAATGTAGAGAAATCAGACTCGGAAAAGATATTTAAAGCTTTTATGAACTGTGATACTCAAATATTACCAGTTTGCCCCAGTTGTCATCTTAATTTGCATTTACCAAAAAAACTTGGTCCAACAATCCTTGCTTAGTTTCTGTTTCCCTCAAGAAGTATTTGGGCCCAGCGATACCGTTTTACATCATAATTATTCTTATAGATAATCTCGGATTTAATATTTGAACCATGAGGTCTTATAACAATTGGTTAAAGATGCGTTGTTACAAATAATTAGCCAAAAATCAACGCGTTTAGCTGTCACTTTGAATTGTTTTTCCGTTAAAAATTACCCTAAAACCTAGTTTTGAAAGCTTCTGCATTAAAAAAAATCGTGCACATCTTTAGGAGAATTTTAAGGGTAAGTACAGCTCCCAATTATTGTCTTTTTCGAATTGTTATGAGACTCCTCTTCCTTTATTTCGAATTCGGTTTGTTGTTGATTAGTTCGGGAACGAAAAGGGATGAGGGTCTTCAAAATTGTATGTATGAATGATGGAAGGTATTCACTTAGCAAGGCATTGCTGATTTCAATCTCTTATGTGGTATTTTGCTCCATATTATAAACCGTACTTTGTGTATGAATTACATTTAGTTATGATGATTTCGTTGGTTGTGGTTGTTTAATTTGAATCCTTTTCTGGTGGATGGAAGCAAAAAGGTGGGTTTGGTTGAGTTATTTTTGGTGGTAGTTTTAGTTCGGAGGGGTTTGTGTTGGTTGTGCGAGAGATGGAGACAGACAGAGAAAATGTGAAAGAGGAGAAAAAAGAGAAAGAAAGAAAGGAAGACAGAGAAAGAAAAGAGGCACCCTCAGTGCACCTCCGGTCCATGACGTCCGCATCCACATTTATTTTTGATGAAGCATCGGTTTTGGCCGATCGTTCTCGATTTGTCGGTTTTTAAAGTAGGAACTGTATATTATCATTGTTTTTGTCGGTATTTTTTGTCGTTTTTATGCAAGAAGTTTAGCGTCGTTTTTTGTCAGTGTCGTCAGACTTAAATTGATTTAAATACAATGGAAGAACAGTAAGCATAAGTGAGAGCTCGTGCAGTGGATCAGAAAGCGGTCAATAGTATTGGGCTTGTAGGTTCGAATCCTGCCAAAGACTGCTTTTCTTTACAAGGTTTTCAACGGCGAAAAAACGACTCTTCTTACGTTTAAATAACGTCAAAAAATGATCAAAATGACAAAAAATGTACGGGCTTTGATCGGTTCTGGCGAAAATAAAACCGGCAAAAACCGATGATTTCTTATGTTTGAATCCACCGAAATTCTCAATACAAGCTCTTCAGTCCCGGATTTGACTCAAATTTTGATGTGAATTCCCTTAAAGAGGCTCGTGTATTTCCAAACCACTTTTTTGAATGATAACATCAAGGTGGAATTTTTTGAATAGCTTTTTATTAGCCCGTCAATTTGACTAACTAGAGGTTGTTTGCTCTATTAGTGGCCTGTAGAACAATTCTGTTGATTTATGCTGTTAAAACTTCAATTGATTTTCTTGCTAGAAGTAGTGGATAAAGGGTGGTATCCAACCAAGCACTCAACGCTTTTTCGTGCTCGATTGGATACCACCTTTTTATCCACTACTACAGTATTGGATATATCCACTACTACTTATACATATTGCTCTTAAATCCCATTTCAATATATTTTAAAACAATCAATTCTTGTCTCATTTAGTACAATCCACTAGTACAGAGTTAAGCTGGTTATTAACCGCTATCAAACGAGTTGTTCGGGTTCTATCCCCACTGACTCCAGTGGACGTCCCCAGATACAAGGGTAAATAATGAGATCGTTTAAAAAGCACGTAAGAGCAACTTGCAAAAATCTGTGAAGCTACTTTTTGGATAACTTGAAAAAAAAGAAATACCAGCCAAAGTCAACAATTATTCTCTATATTAAATCTTTCGACATATCCGTCAAATCTAACTTTGGTACGTGTATATCTTTAAACATGCATATAAACACATAATCTTCACTTAAATTGTTTAAATCTAAACCCGCTGATTTGTTGATTTATATTGCACAATTTAGATGTTATTTAAAGAATTGGATCATTATAATGCATATTCATATGATTTATATAATCTATATTCTTAAAGTAATAATTACAGAAATAACATTCAAATAAACTATCTAAACATTTATCACAACAATTTCTCCACGATTTAGCATTTCAACTATAACATTTTACAGATGTAGGCATTCCAAATTTTTATATTTTCAAATAGTTTTTTGTCCTTAAAAAACGAGATGTCTAAAGCAGAAAACGTAAACTTGAGATATTGATGATCCACCAAAAAAGGAAATCTCAGATAGATCAATGGAGTGGGTGAGTGGGTGTATGATTCACATGAAGATGATGACATTCTTAAAACCAAAGACAATACTAAAACTGAAACCGAGCTCAAAGCAGAAGTACCATGTTGGGTCTGTGGTAAAAAGTTTGAAAATAATATCGGTCTACAAATTCATATGAACAAACACTGGAGATAAGAATATAGCTATAACTGGAATATAGCTATTATGATATTAAATCGAGATTTAATTAACGAGAGCTATATATTGCTAAATCTAATAAAAAATTTATCGACAATTCTAATGAACCAGTAGACTAAATATTAGATGAATTCAAACCATTTATATCACATAAACCTAAAATTACCGTTGATTGTTTGTATAAGAAGAGAGAGTCTGAGGAGGAAAAGACTACTAAAGCAAATTTTAGAACAGAAGAGTATATGACTAAAGATCATCAACTATAGCTAAATCAATGGAATAATTATTCTAGAGATACATAAAAAGGTTTTGGCTATGACTATGAGTTTAATGGTGTAACAGATATACAAATAAGTATAAAAAACTAAGACATCACTGAGATCTTACTGAACTACCACTTGGTTTAAGAATTAAAATTTGAGAAGTAAAACAAAAGCAATATTAAATATTAGAAGTGACAAGTTTAATTGTCTTCGTCTATGTATTACAGCCGCATTATATCCAATAAGTGATCATGCAACTGAAGAAAACAAATGTTTTAACAATTTAGTCGAAGACTGGGAAGATAATGAATATTTATATGATTATTTAACGAAAATACAGAATAAATTTAATATCAACATATTGTTTTATCGGCCTACGGCCGTTCTTCACCATAGGCCTACGGCAAATGGTAACGCGAGAGTAGAACGATTAGTGAACTGCTCCAACTTGTCAACTGCTGTAAGAATGTAAGAATACTAGTCTGATATGAACACTGTGCTTTAATTGAGAAAATAGAATTATTATTAGAAAGGCCTAATACTAAACATGCAAAGTATTGGTTTTGTGATAAGTGTACTTTCTGGTTTAACTCTCAACATAAATATGAAACTCATGAATGCTGCACGCAAATCAAACCAAAGACTGTGTGTTCTAAATTAAAAAAAATTAAATTCAAAAAACATCACAAACAAAAAGAACTGAAGAATGTTTTTTTATAGTGATACTGATTGCTATATGGAAGGTGTTAATAAAAAGATTGGTGATAATACTTATATAATATCTACACATGTACCTATTGCTATTGGATTTAGTTTTAATGCGAATTATGAATCGTATTTTGGCTTAGACTGTATTAAAGAGTAAATGAAGATCTATTATAGATAGAAAAAGCCTAGTGTTAATTTAAACAAAACAATAATATTTTATTGCAAAGATAATTTATCTCATGAAGCCAATAAAACTCGCCATATATGTAATAAAACATGTATGAAAAAGATTTGAGATCACTGACAGGAAACAAGTAGATATAGAGGTCCTGCATGCAATATATGTAATTTAAACTATAGACAACAAAATTTCATTCCTGTTGTTTTTCAAATCGGTAAAGGTTATGACTTCAATTTATTATTTAATCAGCTATTTGAACAGAGTGGAGGTAAAAAAAGAGTAGATGTTTCACCTACTACTAATGGTAAAAGTAGAATATTTAGCGAAAGCATATTAAAGTTTATAGATAGATACAGTTTTATGACAATTCCTCGTGATAAAATGGCTAAAGTCTATGGTATTAAAAGTAAAACAATATATCCTTATGAAAACTTTGAAGATGAAAATAGCCATAATTTTATATTAGATAATCTAGCAATAGACGAATTCAAATCATCAATGACAATTAAGCTATCACTCCAAGCTGAAATTGATGAGTTCAATAGAAATAATAGTAAGAAAACAGGTAAAGAATTAACACTAGATTATATGGAGAAGGATGTTAGAAAATTATAACCCTGTTTCAATACAATTGTTAAGTTAAACATAAAAACATATAAATTCAATCCTTTGCATTATATTAGTCTACCTGGTTACAGTTTGATTGCTTCCTAAAACTAAGTAAAGTTGAATTAGATACAATATAAGATAAACAAATAAATATAAAGATTTAATTAGAGCTGTAGGAGTTAGCATATGTGGTATTATGGGTAATAGATTTATGAATAGTAATAACAATGATCAAAATCATAACAATGTGAAACATGGATGAAGTCCTATAGTCATAACTCAATAATAAATCATGACAAAAGGCTAATATGGTAAATCGACGCCAATTACTTATTTGGTTTTGCATTAAAGCAAAAACTGCCATATAAAGACTTTAGCATCGCTGACATTACTTTAGACGAGGGGACAAACACTGATGATGACTGAGATTATGCCTATTGGAGTGTTTGTGATTTAGAATACACAAGTGAATGTACCAAAGTTTTACTCAACTTCCAATTATTACCTCTGAGAAGAGAAGTAGAGAAAAATGAATTAGGTTGTAAATAAGTTTGAAAAAAAGAAAAATGAAATAAGTTTTTTAAAAAGTGAAAAATAGTATTAGATCAGAATAATGAATATGAATATCCAATACACTATAGATTGTTAAAGTTTGTTGTTAAGATTGTTGTTTATTGAATCAAATTGAATCAATTGAATCAAATTGAATAAATCCAATTTATTGAATATCCAATACACTATAGATTGTTAAAGTTTGTTGTTAAAGATTGTTGTTTGAACTTAGACAAAAAACATCATTATATATCCCTGGATATTTAACTTGGTTTATTAAAATATTGAGAGCACTTTTTATTCTATATCCTTTATCAATACGATAGACAATGCATAGACAATATGCACCACAATAAGATTCATCATATTCTTGTATTCTTAAGTCAAAACCTAAATCAACATATTCTTCTGAGAATAATGGTGGAGTTTCAACATCAAAACTATCAAAGTAATATGTTTTACCACCCTCTCTCCTTATAACTAAAACCCAATTAGTACCATCAGTTGGATGCAAATTAACAATAACAATAAAAATCTCATTAATATTATCTCGTTTTTGATCTCTCATTACTATTTCAATTTGTATTAAACTTGTATCTCCAACTATATCTTCTATTTTGATATTACCAATAGCTCTATTATCAATACTAAATATCTTATTTAATTCGTCAAAAGTTAAGATCTTCTTTTTTTATAATACAAAAATTAGCATATAAAGAATGTAGACTGGTAGTGTGATTATAAATTTTATTTTCATAATTATATTTTGTTTCATAGTATATGATTCAGTAACAAGTAAATAAAAAAACTAGGAGAGAATTTTGGTGGATATGTAGATAGAAGTATGGTATGATTTGCATCAAAAGTCACCATTGCATACTATAGTTTATGGTGGTACCGGAACAAGAAAGTCTTTTTTGTCAGACACTATTTAAAACTATATGGAGATCAAATATCAAATGAAAGATTCAGTCCTTATACTAAAAAAGAAAATTAACCTAAAGAGATAAAAAATATTAAACCACTTAAAGACAAACTCATAGGTGAGTTTATCTCACTGGCAAGTTAAAGTTTAGTTGAAGAACAAGTTAAACTTAAAGTTAAAAAACAAGTCAGAGAGCAAGTTAAAATAATTTTAGTATGTAAAGACGAAAGCGATTGGGTCAATCCAGAAACTAAAAAACTCTATGCTGGATTAAATGCAAGTGATTTAAACATGATCACATCAAAAATATGCCACAATTCATGAAGTGTAACTGTTCTTGATGATACGGGTGATAAATTAAAAAAGGATATGGCTTATTATTTCACAAAAGGTGGACATTAAAACATTCAAATGATTGTAATGTGTCAAAAACCAGCTCAAAATTATTACAGCAAGAATGAGTTGTGACACTATTTATATAACAAACAGTAATGGAACTGATCTATTTATCAATTTCTACGAAATATATAAATGCAATCAAAACTTCTATAAAATAATTTGTGACTTAAATAGTAACAACTATAACATCACAGCTTGAATAGCTTCTGAACTTGGTTATGGTATAATAATTATAGTGTGAAAGAGGATACTTTTATTATTATTAAAGAAATTGTACTATGATATATGATTAAAGAGTTGGTTTCTTAGATATGAAAGCTCTTAGTTTAAAAGGGGAACTATCAAAAGAAGAGATAAACAAAGTTATTGCATATATAAAACTCGTAATGAAAAACCCTACAGATCGAATTATTATTAGTTCGATAATAATGAATTCTATTTTAATAAACTTCTTGCATCAAAGGTAATGAAATACCGAATGTTGTTTTAACAAAAGAAATAGTTAAAGCCAATTGTTTTAATTCGACATCGATTATTTTTGAAATTATCAGAACAGCTGTTATGATGTATAATAATAAGAGTCCAGATAAAATAATGAGAACTGCAAGTCTTGTGACAGCTGGTGCAAGTAATATGTTAAAGAGAACAAATACATTAGTTAATGGTTATTGGACTCCGTCCACGTTTCAACATAGTTATGGGTGGGGTAGTGATAATGACAATGTTAATGACAATGATATTGTTAGTGTTCAACCGAGAAATGGTTTAACCGATAAACAAAGTGAGGAAGACCAAACCAAATCAGATGTTTCATATGAAAAACATATAAATAAAATCACAAAGGTTTTAAGTAAAAAGGGCGGAGATGATTTAAAAGAACTATATAATAAGAATGAAAAACTTAGTGATGATCTTGTTAATTATATTAGAGATAAATTAGCTCTGAGGAAGGATCAGATTTTAGATAAAAAGGTGTACCAATATTACTTTTAATAAGTTAGACTTTGAATATTTAACTGAGTGTTTCCAGTCTAAAAATCAATCTCGAAATTTATTTGAAGTTTTAGCCCATTATAAGTGAGGCCTAATAAATAATCTGACAAAAATTGTAAATAAATATGTGGCACTCCTGCAAATCTAGTCTTTCATTATCAATCTTTTCATATAGATAAAATGGGTAAATAAGTGGCTATAAATCAATCAATGGTATTTGTGTTGAAGATTCTACTTCTAACTCTAATTCTAAGGATAATATTAATTCCGAGGATAATAATTATTCTAAGGATAATATTAATTCAAAGGATAACATTAGTTCAAAGAAAAGAATTAGTTATAAAGATAATATTAACTCTAACGATAATATTAATTACATGGATAATATTAATCAAGATGATAATATTAACATTAATTCTAATTCTAATTCTACTTATATATTAACTTTAAGAGAAGAGATTAAAAGAGAAATTATAGATGAGTTAAAAAACAGAGTGTAGAAATTATAAAACAACCAGAAATTGTTGTTTATGTGAAATTGAGAAGAATATAGATTGCTTTTAAAAAACTGGTGGTTTATGTAAGGATTGTTGTACTCAAACGGTTTCATGTCCCTCATGCAATGCTGTTTTAAAAAGATCTCCGCATAATAAAGATAGAAAAAGAGCTCGTAATATCTAAAATTTAATAAAAATGATATAAAATTGTGGATTACATGATTACAGGATTACATGAATTACATGTAATACATGAGATTGTCTTGGAAAAAACAATAAATTATATATAATATAAGTGTAGAGTTAAGCTGGTATTTTGTTTTGCAAGTTGGTTTTACGTGCTTTTTACATCGTCTCATTAGTTACACTAGTATCTGGGAACGTCCACTGGAGTCAGTGGGGATAGAACCCAAACTATCCGTCTGATAACGGTTAATTACCAGCTTAACTCTTTACTAGTGCATTGTACTAAGTGAGATTATTGTTTTAGAATATATAAGAAATGGAATATAGAGTAATTTTTATATGTAGTAGGGGACATATCCAACACTGTAGTAGTGGATAAAGGGTGGTATCCAATCGAGCACGATTACGCGCTAGCGTTGAGTGCTTGGTTGGATACCACCCTTTATCCGCTACTGATAGAAAATATAGATTGAGTGGTTTTTTTTTCAAGGTTTTGCAAATTTTTCCCCTTTTACCCGAGGGCGAACTGAAAAACCGATTGTGTCAGATCCCACTTGAGTAATTCGAAAACCTGTTGCTTATCTTTGTCCTTTCTAGGCTTTTCAAATTGGGAGGAACACGAGAGTTTGTTAGGCTAATATTGACTTTTATATAAAGTTCTTTTTGCGTAGAGATTTACAGCTTTACGCTTTACAATATCGTAGTATCTTTTCCAAAAACCAGGTTTTTGTTATATAACCAGCCCGGCGATCTTCTTGTCTGAGAACTTTTCATTGTGCCTCATTTGACCAAACTACAAATCAAGACAAAAGTAATGGATTTTAAAAAGTTTAGGCAGAAAATTCAACCAGGTGCTCTTATATACAAATTGTACACATATGACGTATATTTTGGGTGTTACCCTTGCTAATTGAAAATTAGTCCTATACTTCCAATAACTGATATAAAATCTAATGTTTTGCATATTGAAATTTGTTTTCAAAAAATTTAACCTGTAACCTACAGCCGCAAAATTGTCAATTGAACATCTGGTTCTGCAATTTGTTCATTGTCAACAAAATTTTTGAGTAATTTTATCTCTACATGCAAGAAATTGTATAATTATATCTCTACATTTAAAACAAACAAGAAATTTGGCCTTGGATTTAATAGTTTAAAAAATTGTGCCGTAGAAAATTTCAGTCCAACAGAAAAACAAATCGTCTTTGTTTTGTAAAGGTATTTCTTATTTCTGCAGCATTCAGCTTGAGCAAGCCACACTGAAAAGAAAATTAAGTGTCAGGCTTATTTTGAATATGGTTTGAGCAGAGTCACAATCAGTAATTCAATATCAATTTTTTGGCAAATTTAATACGAGTTTCTAAATAACAAATTCGCAATATAAATATAAGAAGTGACATTCTGGATGAAAGAGTTGTTCAAAAAAAGAGATTTTCGGAAGTTTTCCAGTTTGAATGGATTGCAAAGCACGAAACAAGATGGCTTTCTGGTTAAAACTGGAAAACGTCGAAGATGGGAGATGTATAGTTGGAAAACGCAATTGTGTTTTCTGTTCTTTTTGTGAATAGTTGTCGTGTTTTTGTACTAATAAAGTTTTAACTAAGATCAGGGTTCGCACTTTGTTTTAAAAACCTCCTATCGTACTTGGAAAATGTGATGAAAACCTCTGGGTCAGGGAGTTGTGAATTTTATCATCACTAATCTGCAGGATTTCTGATTCGTAGGGATTTTAAAAGGCCAAGAATTTGGGCTTGGGTTTAAAATTTTAAAAAAGTGGTACGTGGCAAAAAATTAAACTGGAAACGAAAAACAATCCTCTTTTTTTTCAGTTTGCCCTATTTCTAAAATACTTGGTCTATACACTTCAAAAGAATAAAAAACGACCGTGTTTTAAACTTTATTCGATCGCTAAACTTTATTGGGCAAGCGGAAAACTTTGATTAATATATCTCTGACTTCAGGTTCTGCAATTTTGTTGCATGTTTCTCAGAAAATTTATCATGTTTAAAAAATGTTCTGAATCTCTGGGTTAAGTAATAATCAGTAGTGTTTCCTAATGACCTTCAGAGAAAAACCTGGAGAAAAATATCTATGGGGTGAGCACTTAGAAATGTCAATTGTGGGAAGAGAGTAGTTCAAAAAACATAAAAATTATTCTTTTTTAAAAGTAAAGGTGTTTATTTTTTATTTGTAATCCTTGACCAGATTTGCAATCCGCATTACTTTGCCCACGAGATATGGCTATCAAAATAAAAATGTGTGTCAAGATATTTCACGCTTTCTACAACCAGCTAGTTTTTTGTAATTACTAAACTTCCTGTTTAACTACTGATTTTTTTACTATTCCCACGAAATCAGTTTATTTAAAATAGTCTCCAAAGAGATTTCAATTTCTGTTTAGCTTCGGTCAAGATTCTTTGTTTTCAGGACTAAGTTGGTCCTGATTTTTTTCAATCTTTTGATCTCGGTCAGATTCGTCATTTGAGAATTATTGGGACTGAACAACAGTATAGCTTGACTGCATGGCATTTTTTTCTCACCTCAACCAAACATTTTCACCACATTCGCTCGCAAAATTTTACGAGAATTTTCTTAAAATTACAAGAACATAATCCTTCCAGTTCTAAAAACATTTTATTGATCATTGTTAGCTGTTTCCTGATCTTCTATAGCAGTTTCTATGCTTATTGTTGAGTTATCTTTCGAAGCAGTTTCATGTCCATTGGAAATGTTACTTTTCCCAGCATTATTTTTTCCCTTCTTTTTTGTCCCACAACATCCACAAATTCGGGCACAAATTGTGTTCAGCTCGTTTTTGAACCAGGGATTGGAAAAGTAGAAAATAAATGGGTTCGTGCTGAACCCTAGCAGGAAGAACAGAAGAAACATGCTGGTCGTTTTCGGGTTCGGGTTATAATTCTCTCGTAAGTCGTCAATCATTTCGACAATTGAATATGGCAAGTTTGTAACGGCGAAGAAAACTGCGACGTTTATGAACATGACTTCGGTTCTCATGTCCGAGTCATCTGAGAACCCGAATGTTGCCTGAATGTGGGTTTTGACCTTCTCGGTTGCGCCCGAGAAGAATGACGTCAGAGCGTCCAGCTGGTTTGAGAGGTTTTCCATAACTGTTTCTGATCTTTGGCGACCCATGGAGTCCGAAAGCCTAAAAAATGTCAAACATTTTTCAAACCTTGGTAAAATTTTGGTGTCTTTTCCGTAACACCAACGCCAGACACTATAACTCGAATAACGTTATTATTCGAAAATTTTGCAGGAAAACATTGAGCAATTAGACAAGCGGTCTGTTTTTAAAATTGAGCGAGATTTACGATGACGTGTCACTTATATTGTAAAATGGAGATTGTAGTTGAACTTTCTCTGATTTTTTGTTTCAAAAGCCGTTAAAATGGTAAACTTCCCAAAAAATGTATTTGAAATGTGTTCATTTCCAAATACCATTTTTGCGAAACTGCCCGGAACACAACCAACTACAAAAATACTGACCTAACGCATATTCAACTAATAAGTGCCAGTATTAGTGAAAATGCCGGTATTTTAACGGGGGGGGGGGGGGGGGGCTGTCCCCTCGTTACAATACCGGCATGGCCTTTTTTAGGTATCCTTTTCGAAAACTTGTAAATTTTTTCGAAGATTTTGACTTGTAATTTTTTGTGAATTTGGTGTTGTGAGAGTGTTGGAACTTGTAAAATTTTTGGAAAAAAGTTGGTGCGGTGAATGAGTGAAACTAGTAAAATTTTTCGAAAATTTTGCAATTTTTCTTGATATGGGGGCCAATTGAATTTTGGTAAAATTACGAGTTGAAAATAGTTTGAGTGGAGCGCTTAAGGTGTATTTTTTAAGCCATTTTGCGTAGAAAACAGACAAAATTTTGGAAAAAAGTGCAAAAAATTAACGTTTTTTGGCAGTAAAAAGAAAAAAAATATTGTTTTTCGCCGCCAATAAACATTTTTTGTAATTTAAAAACTGTTATAATATGGTACGAGAAATACTGTTAAAGAATCGGTTTATATTAAATATTATTAAGTGATAACTTGTACATTTATTTTTTGTATTTTTTGATGAAAAAAGGCCAAAAATGTGCAAAAAATGTTAATTTTTGAGGTAAGAATGTAGAATAAAATGTGCTATGTTAGTTATAAGGGAGTGGGCAGCAAAGTTTCATAAGGTGAAAGTTTGCTCGAACAATTAATAAAGAGTAATTGGGTGTTGTTTGCATGTTACTTTTTGTTAAATTTTTGTTATTTTTGCTATTTTTGACAAAAAAGTGAAAAAATTGACGTTTCTTGGCCGCAGAATGTACAATAAAGTAATATTTCTTAGTTGACATGCAATTTCTAAATTCAGTGATAACTTGTACCTACATTTGTTGTATTTTTTGATGAAAAAAGGCCAAAAATGTGCAAAAATTGGTATTTTTTGAGGTAAGAATTTAGAATAAAATGTTGTATGCAAGTTATAAGGGAGTGAACAATAAAGTGTTATAAGGTGAAACTTTGCTCGAAAAATTAATAATGAGTAATTGGGTGTTGTTTGCATGTTACTTTTTGATAATTTTTTGTCGTTTTCTGGCTTTTTTTGATAAAAATGTGAAAAAATTGATTTTTCTTGGGCAAAAAATGTAGAAAAATTGTTGTTTCTTAGTTGAAAAGAAATTTACGATGCAAATTTTTTTATTAGCAGCTTTGCGAAACAAAAAATACTGATTAATTGGGTGCTGAATATATGTTTTTTTGTTACTTTTTATGTTTTTTAGTTAAAACTATCACTATTTTGCGAACCGAATGTTATAAAAGAACAGTCGGCTAAAATAGCTGACTTCCAATTGTACAGTATTCAGTGTACAAGTTCATTTCAATTATTTTTGCCGAAATTGTGGATAAAAAGTGCGAGAGATTAAGAACAATAAAGTTATGATTTTGACAATTTTACCGGCGATTAACACATTTATGAATCCATGAGGACTTTTTTGAAGTGTTCATGTATGACTTCACTACATAGTAGACAAAGCTTGGATGTGGTAACCATAAAACTAGGCTGAGTTTGAGTTTGGGTTCTATTGCTAGCATATCTGTGCAATCGACCTTGTAAAGCCAAAGTGAGGAAAAGTGATCTCAAATATTTTTTTATTGGTATTGCATTTTTCTACGATTCAATTCAAAGCAAGCCGCATTTCTGTTATTCCTCTTACAGCGTGTTGATAGCACTAAGAGTGTATTCTTTTCCACAACGGAAACAAAGGTATGACTGAAAAATTTTCCTTTCACGATATTAGTGACTTTTACCACGAATAACATGAAATGCTTTTTCGCTAGAGTTTGATACTTGCAATAAGCTGAATGATCTGAGAGTTCAATTATAAAATAGTCAAAATTTATAAATTCAGCTTCACAGAAGAATGTCACACACAACAAACAATATCAACAAAGGAATTAGTTTGATTTAGTTTTCATAACTGAGATCGATTCTTCGTCCCTTTGTGCAAAACAATTGCTCACGGGTGTAGTCGCAAGGCTTCCACTGCTCGAAACGTCATCTGGTTTATTTTCGGGTTTGTTGTCAGGTGTACAGTCAATTGTATCATGAACCATAGCAGGTGTTGGTGGTTCGCTAAAAGTTTCTGGGCTCTCAATATCTGGTTTCATTTTCCAAATGCTTTCAACCAGTTCAAGATCTCTCCAGTAGCCTTCTTGATTTTCTTACGTCATAATCCTAAAAAATGTGTCGTACTCCATCGTCCAATGTGTCTGAGTAAAATACAAACTCTCTGACATAAGACGTTACAAAATCCAGCAAGTATTGAGCTCCTTTCACAAGGCCCTTCTCAAATCGAAATGACTGAATAAAATCAAAAATCACAATGGACACAGCCATGTGATTTACTGTAACCCACTCATCTAACTGATAATAATGCTTTACAATGCCAACAGTCTGTTTTCTGTAAGTCTCATAAGCAATTGTTTGGCTGTCAGGCGTTGATTCAGCCTTTAGAATGATGGCTAGAGGAGACATCAGAATTATTTCTTTGATTATAGCAGAATTTTGGTAATCGAATTGAACAATAGGAATCTGTTGTCAAAATCCAGGAACAGTTCTGCTAAATAAAATTTGGAATTGGGCAAATGACAGTTGAAGCGAAAATTAGGAAATGAAGAGTTCAGTTATAATTCTAAACTAAGGCGTGTTCAATCAATTCCTTCCGTTTTTGTTGTAAAAGATCAGTCAAGTAGCCTTTACACATAAGTTCATTACACTCAAATCCTTGTATTTTAAGTGAACCTTAGTATACTATTCGTTTTATCGTTTCCAATCTTTCCGTGCTAGCTGTACACACCCAATTTTATTACTTTCTTATCTAGAGCAATTAATGAAAGCAGTATGTTGTTCAAATACCAAACAGCGTTGATCTGAGGAATGCCATGTAGATCAAAAGATATATAAGGCTTTCAGGTTTGTTAATGTCTGGGACTCAACAGGTGTTCTCGCGAGTGTTGTTACACTCGCGGGTTTATTAAGTTTTGGAACAAAACTTGACCTCACTGCTTTTACGCTACCTTTCGTGTCTGCATACCACTCAAACGTATTTAATACTTCCTTATCAATGGTAATCAACAAAATAACGTATTGTTAACATTTTTCGTATACATTTTGTGTGTGTGTGTGTGCGTGTGGTTACTGGTGTATTGTACAAACTATTTATGAGGATACATACAAACTAAGACCAGCATATGCTAGGAAAATTCTTTTATTGCTTCCTTATCTTAAAACGGTTTCAATTGAATTTGCTTTTTTATGATCAAGATTAAGTATGTGCTTAATAAATCACACCCGTTTTGTCTGTTGCTAATAATTTTTTTTCGCGACTCAATGGCCAATAATCCATTTTCTTATATTCCCAATCATTTTATTGCGCAGCCAGGCTAGCAAAAAGAAGGTATGCGTCTTGAAAAACCAATTGTATGCAGAAACTGTTTGAACAAAATCCACGAAATTTATTTATTGGTTTCATCAATATACCCAAACAACAGTGTAAGGTTAAATTATTTTCTGGCTACAAGTGAATATTTTTGGTGAAATTGAAGGGTTTGATTTTGATAAAGCGCTAAAATTGAGGCCCTGCGGTGGTGTTATTGGCATAGATAATTCTTCAGTAGATTGATACTTGAAAATCTCAAAAGTTTTATGTTTGCACGCTATTTTACACGACGCAAGTGGTTTCATATACGAAATATATAACAAAGGACCTGGTTACTCTTATATGCTTCCTTGGAAAAGCATCAACTATATTTTACCGTCATTTGTCGGGAACATTGTTTTGCGTATATATAAAGGTTTTTAATCCGTCAATTTTTCACTTATTGGAATGCTGAGCAGCAAAACAGTTGTGTTAGACGTTGAAGGGTTTCGGAACAGAAAAGAAAAATTTATTGTCGAAGAACTTGGTGTTTGCACGGAGGACTATCTTGAATGCGTGTCCTTTTTATCTCCAACAAGTTATAGTGAGTTAACAACTCAACAAAAGCAATCTTTCAGTTGGTTGACTAGAAATTTGTACAACATTGATTGGGACACAGGAAACTATCACTATACTTATCTAAAACAAATAATTCAAAACGTTCGTTTGAGAAATCTGGGTTCGATATTCTACGCTAAGGGAGAGGAAAAAGTAAAGTTTTTGGTCAGATTTGCTTGAGTGCTCTATCATTGATCTGAATTCACTCGCGTGTCCTTCGATATCTGTGAACTATTTTACACAAAATTGTCAAAATCATGGGAATTGATGAAAGTGGAAGCACCCTTGTCACCAAGTTCAACAATTTGCGCCTTGATTACGGGGGACGGGAATCTGAGTCTTTCAATTTCCAAAGAAGAAACCATAAAAACCGGAAACCAGTTTTACAGAGAAAAGTTAAATTGTTGCTGACTGAGGACGAAATTCGCTCATTTACTCATTTAGTATACTATATTGAACCTGCTCTTCAGTGGAGAAAACAAAAAGTCAAAAACTCAACCCAGAGTCTGTCTTGTGAGACACTTACTGATGTCGAAGCACCCGGTTGTTGAAGAAATTGACAAGAACGATCCTTCACTGCCAACGGAGATTCAACACTCTATGAAGAAAGAAAGAGTACACAAAATTGTTCATTATGACAAAACTGAGAGACTCTCGGAGTGCTTTATGGTTAATATGAAAGACTTTTTAACTCAATTAAATTGATATGAATTCTTTATGTAGAGCGACTTTTCTCAATACATTTTTTAAACAAATATATTTTGTCACAAGATTGAAGGAGTAACAGTTGATCAAGTTGACGCTGTTGTAGAAGAAAGTTTTTTTTTGAAAAAGAAAGTAGCAGCAAATCTTCATGGAAGTTTTGAAATCAAACAACGTTGCCACGGTCAGAAGTTGTATTTTTGTTCAAATGTTTGTTATATTACTTCTAGTATCACTTTGGATTGTTAAATTAACCAATTTAAAACCAAATTGTGAAGAAACATCAGTTTGGATAACAATATTGTCTAGTTTAGTTGGTTACATTTTACCAAATCCAAGACTATGAATAAGATTTTGTCTACACAAGATAGGGTCTTCATGGCCGTTGTAGGGCCCTCAGGTTGTGGCAAAACATAGTTAATTTTCAAAAAGCCGAGTGGAAATTTTACCAAAATTTAACAAAATTATATTTTATACAGAGAAATGCAACAGATATACATAAAAACGGAGAAAACACTTGGTGTTACGTTTAAAAAGTACGCCAATTTAGAATTTTTGAATAGCCTTGCAAACTGTCTTTTGATAATGGACGACTGGTGCAAAGAAATTTGCAATGACAACGAATTTGTTAAATTGGCTACTGCAGGGCGTTAAAAAACATTAATGTTATTTATATAAAGCACAACCTTCATCTACAGAGCAAGTGGTCTCGTACAATAGACTTCAACACAACACACATCATTTTGTTCAAATCAGCTCCCGATATTGAACAAGTCGAGTTTTTAGGCAAACAGTTGAACCTTGTTAAATGTTTACAACACTGCTATCAACTGGCAACGAAAGACCCGTTTGGGCATTTTCTTATCGATCTCGCTCCAAAAACTTCTGATTGTTTATTGTATTGTTCAAATAATACTGAGCCACGTCGCACAGTTTTCTATCTTCCATCTGATAAAGCAAAAACAACTCCCCTAAACAATGAAAGAGAAAAAATTATCTATACTGAGCAAATGGTACATTTGCAGCCAAAACAGTTAAGGAAATATTTGCGTAGTTGTGATAGTGATGTTATACTGGTTTAATGTGAATGTCTTCACAATGTTTTACTGGCCCATGTTAGAGAGAAAGTAAGAGACTTCGAAAATTACAGCCACATATTAGAAGGTGTTCTCAAGAAAATTTCATCAACGGATAAACGACGAGCACTTTTACTAACAAAAACCGGTTTCGAACTGATTCAACTCATTATCTAATATTGTTTCATCCATTTGAGTTAAGCAATGTCAACTGCCGAAGAGTTTATTTTGATTCCCAAAAATCAGTTTATGAAGGAGCGACCATATTCCCCACAAATTCTAAATGATCCCAGAGTTCAGCATAGAGGTGCTCAATTTTCGTTTTTGAACCGTATGCGACCAAATAAAAACACTGACAAAGAGAACCAAAAAATTTTGGATACAAGGGAAACAACTGTTCCTACTGGGCTGTCAAAATTACAAGCAGACAAAAATCTTCAAAGTCTCAACATGCTAGCGCCACCGAAATTTACTAGGACGGAAAAAAAGTTAACCTCACTAAAGAATAAAAAAACCTTGTTATAGGCGAAAATGAAAATTTCATTGTTGACGGAACCATGACAGGATTAAATATCCCTATTTTTCTCTATGATTTGCAGCAACCAACTAAAAAACTAACTAATCCAGATTATTTCAAAATTCTAGAGGCCTTAAACATAAAAGAAGACTTGGTGATCAACAGTAATGCTAAAATTGCGATCCGGAAAAAACTCAAAGAGTTACCAAACAAAAAAAAAGAAATCTTTTGCGCCAAAAAGAATCAAGCACGAACAAACCAGTCAATTACTTACAGAGGAGTCCTCAAACACCGGAAGTGGTTTCGAAACCTCAAAGGAAGACAGAACTCAGCAAGAGGAGAAGAAATGGGAGTCTTTTGACGAATGAGAAAAAATTGGTTCGAGTTAAATTATACGAAAGGTCCCTCAGCACGCGGAAGCGTAAAAAATCTACAAAAAGTCACAAATTTGAAACCAGGTAAAGTGAAATTGTTCCTAGAGGGCAAAAATGCCCACACAAAGCATAAAAAAATAGAAAAAGATTTCCAACACTGAAAGTTATTGCTTACGACATAAATGAGATTTGGTCGTTAGACTCGGCTTATGTGGATAAATTAGCAAAACAGAACAAAGATGTAAAATATTTATTGATTGCGGTGGAATGTCTCTCACGTTATCTACGCGTCGAACCCTTAAAATCAAAGTATGCCACAAAGACAGCAGATGCGTTTAAGAAAATGATAAAGAACAAGAGACCTAAAAAAGTGTGGGTCGATGCTGGTACAGAATTTAAGGGCTCCTTCAGCACTCTTTGTCAGAAAAAAATCAAAGTTTAGAAAACTTTCAGTGAGAAAAAATCAGCATTTGCGGAAAGAAATATACGATCTCTCAAGAGTTTGATATACAAGCATTTAGAGGACAAATGGACATACTCGTATATTAATAAATTGCAGAGCTTTGTACAAACCATTAACTCTAGAGTCAACCGGGTAAAGAAATTGGCGCCGAAAGACAAAGAAAGACGTTCCTTACTTGATATCATTAATTTTTAATGTTTCCGCAAAACTTGTTCGCCGACCAAAGTTTTACGTTGGGGACTCTGTGCGACTATCAAAAGCGGATCTTCCTTTTAGAAAAGGATACAAGCAAACTTTTACCAACAAAATTTTTGAGATTTACGATATACCTACATCAAATCCCCCTACTTATAGTCTCTTTGACGCATCCCAAAAGCCAGTCAAAGGAAAATTTTATGAATTAGAGTTGGTCAAAGTTAGAGACAACAGTAGTGAAATAACAAAACATTAATGAATTCACGGTTCAATTAGTTTCATCAGCCTCTATGAATATTTTTCCTCAAAACACTGTGTCCTCATTCAAAAAATATTTCAATGAAAAAATTAATTTGGAGGGGGATTGGCGAGTTGCACTAAGTGAAATTATCTTCCCGGCAAAAATGAATCAAGTGAACAAAAGTGATCTGAAATTATTTTCTTCTGAAGGCCTCAAGTTTTATGAGAAAAGTATTCCATTCGATGCTGTCTCCAGACCATACGGAGGAGAACGAGCTATCATTGGAATTGGTTCCTATGAAAACCGTGACCATCTTTTGAGATCCTTAAAAACAGCTAGCGGATTGCCTCATTTTGACTATCAATTTAACAAAATCAACGGAGTTTTATTCCTATTTTTTGGTAAAAACGAAGGAATTACTTTTCCGGATAACGAAATTCTAAGCATACTAGGTTTCAACGGTATTCATGATGGGTCTGGTTATCATATTGGATACAAAATGTTGGACACTTTTGAAAATCTGACCATGGCAGATGACGAAGAAAAAACTTTTGCTGGAGATTATCCTTTCGGTTTGTCTGCAGGGAAGCAACTAATTTTTATTTACGTTAACATAATTGAGTATCAAAACGTAGATGATACTAAAGCACCTCTTATTCGAGTCATTGTTTCGGAACAAGGCCTGAAAAGCTCTAGTCCCTGCGAAATTGAGCCAACACACAGTATTGTTTTCAGCAACTTGGAATACAAAGGTTACTATCAAAAAATTTTAAGTCAATTGAATTTCAATTGCGGACAGAAACTGGACAATTAGTTCCATTCACTTGAGCGGGAAAAGTTATTTTGACTTTAAATTTTAAAAAAATTCGAATAAATGGAAGCAATCAACTATCAACAACAATCGGTATCACCATACTTTTCAGGACACTATCGCCGACGATGAAGTGGTTTTGGGGCTTTAGGAGCAGGTATTGGCAGAGCCGCATTACCAATTGCAAGAAAGTTTCTTTCGCCTGTAGCCAAAAAGATTGGACGTGAATTAATTGTTCAAGCAGCCCCTGAGCTGGTAGAGGTTGTTACAAAGAAAAAGTCTCCAAAACAAGCAATAAAATCGACTGTGCAAAAAACTGTAAGAAAAAAAGTCGGTGGATCGAAAACAGGAAGAATGCGCAAATTAAAAACTAACGGTGAAAAGCCAACACAAGGCATTCGTAAGAAGAAGCCTTTGACGAGAAGTCGGTCAAATTTCTTTTCTAAAGATAAAAATGATTACTAATTTACTGCCCGAAGAGGCAACACACACCACACATGATTTGTTTGAAAAACAGCCTCTGCTTATTACTTTTGACAATGCTTTTACTCAAAAAGTTGGACCTTCCTACTCCCCGGACGGTCCAATGCTTCAGTTTGAAGTTTTGGGCGATAGGAACAATTTCATAGATTTACAAAAAATTCTCCTAGAAATTAAATGCAAAATCTCCCGAAACAATGGCGGCGGTTTAAGGAAAGGAACTGATGCTACGATTACAGTCGAGCCATACTTTAGCAACAACGTATTACATTTTTTTTCAGAATGCACTGTATGTGCTAAAGGTGTTAAAATTTCCAACACAAACGGAAACTATGCGCACAAAGCAATAATTGAAACGGAATTTTCTTCAGGAAAAGGTGCAAAAAACACATGGCTAGCCTGTCAGGGATATTATTACGAGGTTGAGCCAGCTAAAATTGATGGCACCGAGGGTTGTGCGGACGACGTAGCGGCCAGAAAAGCTCTTGTTGCTAATTCCCAGGAAAACTATTTTATTTAAAAGCCGGCGAGTGATATTTTAACTTGTGACAAACACATAATTATTGGTGTTACTAGGCGAATTTCATTTAGAAGGTCTACAAATGATTTTGCTGTAATTTCAGTGTCAAACAAACATTACAAAGTTAGAATAATTGAAGCTAATCTCTACGTTAGAAAAATGACAAAAGCGGATCATGTTTTGACGGCAATTGAGAAAACTCTATTAAAAACACCTACCCTATATCGCTATAAAGAAGTATTGCCACGAACTTTTTTTAGCTACAACTGGAATAAGAGGTTGGAGCCATGAGGATATTTTCTCGAAAAAACCTGTACGACGTATGATAATACTAATTCTTTTCACACCAAATCCTTTTCACTGCCAGAAATTCAATTTGAGCCTTATTGTTGTTTATAGAAATGGTCAACCTATTGTTGGAACTCCGGTCTCAACAACTTTTAACCAACGCATTTACTTCAGTACTCTGGAAGCCTTGGATTTTCTTGACAAAGTTGGGCATGGAATAACTCTGGACAATTATCCCGATCACTTTATTCTAGCTTTTGATTTAACTTCAACCCAAGAGGCTTCTCGTGATTTCATTCACCCAAAACTTACAAAGTGCTCAATTTCGGTTCAACTTACATTTCAGTGAGCATTGGCAGCCAAGGTATAAAATTTATTTCTGGGCGAAGGAAGCTCAACGTTTTATGTTAATTCGGAACGAAAGGTGAGAAAAAACTCAATTATCACCTACCCCACCGATGGATAGTGATGAAATACGCTATTTGTAGCGAAAATATTTTCATTTGAAATGTTGTTTTTACGGAGTTTTTGCAGCGGACAATTTTCCAAAGCTAACAAGGGAAGGTTTTATTATAGTTAATGCTTCACCAGCGCAATGTGATTGAAGTCATTGGATGGTTTTTTTGTTTCACGAAAACAAAGTTTATTTGGCCTACGCGCTTGGAATCCTAATACAAAATTACCAAATAGTGTATTCCCGTCTGGTACAGTTTTATAATGAAATAACTCAAGAACTCAAACTTAAGCCAGTTCAAAGTCAAAACTCAAATCTCTGTGGACTTTTTTGCATTTATATTGCGCATGTGATGTTTGGTTACGAATATCCTTTATTGTTGAATATCAACGATAATGATTTGCTACGCTTTGCTAATCATATGCTCTAACAATTTTAATTAACAATTTTTTTGCCCATTTTTTTCCTCAAAGACAACAAAGAGTACAATTATTAATTAGAAGATTTCGATTCCATATTAAAATTTATCAAAATCAAACTATTCTCAACATTCAAACAACAATAGCCACTATTTAATATATCAAGTATTTTGGAAAACTCAACGTACAGACCACCATTATAAACACTATAGAATCTATCAATAACTATCGATAACTAAATCTATCAATAGTACAATTAGGCAAAAAGTCAGTTTGAGTTTGAACAGTATTAGTAAAAACACAATCAATGTTAGGTTGTTTTCTCTTAGAGTTTGCAAAGTTCAATTGGTGTTGCTCGTTGTATTTCACCGCTTCGTCAATTTTGTTCTTTATTTCTCCACGAAAAACTGTATTTGTTAAGTTAGTTTTAATAAGTAGTTTGAAACAGGTGAAGAAACAATGTATAATAAATGGTTTGGATGCTGTAGACTTGAAAGAATCAGGAAGTTGGCCATTGGAGGCAATAACATGATAATGAGATCCAGGTACTTTGCTAAAATCGTCATTCATATGCAAGCTGTAGGCAACGTTCTTTGTTACTGTATGGTCAAATATAGGCTCACTTCGACATATAAAGTAACGATATTGTTTGGAAAACTGGCGAAAAAAATCCAGTATGCGCTCAACCATTGCCTCCACCATTTTGCCAATTAATTTTCTTTGTCACTTTCACTTGTTTTATTTGTTATTTTTTGTCGTGCTTTTTTTGCTCTTCCACCTTCGCACTGAGGTCTTTCTTCGAGATCACTTTCACAACCAGATCGTTGCCTTCGTTTAATTTTTTTTGCTGTTCCTCGAGATGATAGATCTTGAATCGTTTTTAATTTCTGGCCGAGAAGGTCGAATTCAGCCGCTGAGAGAGTTATTCTTTGCTTAAAACGAAGTTCCTCGGAATCTGTTTTGAAGAGTCGTAGAGTAATATATGTTCACGTTGTTTCGTATGTATTCACTGAAGCAACAACAATTCGTTTGCTAGATAACAAAATTTCGGGGTAAAAGTCATTATTATTTGCTTAGCCAAGCTGTTAAATGACAAAATTTAATTGCAAATTGCGTTTCAACTAAGAACCATTACCTTGTTCTACATTGTTTGCTCAAGAAACATCAATTTTTTCACTTTTTTGTCAAAAAAAGCCAAAAAATAACAAAAATTTAACAAAAAGTAACATGGAAACAACACCCCATTACTCAATATTAATTGTTCTAGCAAACTTTCACATTATAAAACTTGGTTGCCCACTCGCTTATAACTAGCATAGAACATTTTATTCTACATTCTTATCTCAAAAAACAACAATTTTTGCATATTTTTGGCCTTTTTTCATCAAAAATTACAAAAAATATAGGTAAAAGTTATCACTAAATAATATAAATATAAACCCGATCCCTTAACAGTATTTCTCCTACCAAATTTTAACAGTTTAGGAATTGTATAGAAATGCTTATTGGCGGCGAAAAACAATTTTTTAAAACTTTTTACTACCAAAAAAAAAGCTATTTTTGCACTTTTTTCAAAATTTTGTCTGTTTTTGACGCAAAATGGCTTCAAAGATACACCTTAAGCGCTTCACTCAAACTCTTTTCAACCCGTAATTTTATCAAAATTCAATTGGCCCCCTTATCAAGCATTTCCCTACACAGTAATGAAGCGATAAAATCACTTTTTTAGCCGATTTTCAGACAAATTTTAAACCCCAATTTCTTCAATTTTTTAGTCAATTTTCATGATGTTTTGTCCCCCATTCATTCTCATGCGCTATTTTCAGTTCAAAACTCTACTTGAAACTTCTCTCCAGGCTTGAAACTCAACAAACTTCCAATTTCAATACTTCGCACTTGCTTGTTAATTCAAACATATGGGCAATAAAACCCATAAAATTAATACCACTTGTTCCGTCTCAGACTCGCAAAACTATTAAATTTCTTACTTTGGAAAAAAAATTTATCAAATTTAAACGATCTTTTTCTTCCCTCACCTCAGTATTCCATCAGGTTAGTCACTTTCGCTTTTCAGTCCTTCATTAGTCTCATTAGACTAGAAAAAGGATTCCGAATTTAAAAAAAAAATTGCAAGTTTCACTCATCCACCGCACCCAAAAAAATTTTCCAAGAATTTCACAAGTTCCACCACTCTCACAACACCAAATTCTCAAAAAAATTACAAGTCTTTGCCAACCACGAGAAACAAAATTTTCAAAAAGTTTTACAAGTTTTCGAAAAGGATACCTAAAAAAGGCCATGGCGGTATTGTAACGGGGGGACAGCCCCCCCCCGTTAAAATACCGGCATTTTCACTACTACTAGTGCCATTAGAAGAATTAATGGGTATTTTTGCAAATTTTGCTACCCTACGGTGGGTCGTAGACAACGCTTACGAATTTGTATAATCTACGTGCTATCTTTCCTAAGTAGAATTAATGTGAAATGTACTTACCGTTTTAGTTGGACAATTCGAAACGTAGGTTTTAGTAGTTTTGTTTAAATAAAATTCCCACAGACAGTTGAGGAATATTTGTGAAAAAAATCAAAATGAGTGAAATTTAATTAGGGTAAATTGTAGAAATCTGTTTACATAAAAGCCGTAAATGTCAGGGCATGGATTTTGATTGCAGTAATCGTGAATTCCATTTACTTTGAGGAGGGATTTTAATTACTTTCAGGCTGGGTTACAATTACAAAGCGCGTGATATGTTTTCACTTTAAATCTTTCAAATTTACTTACGTTAAGAACGTGAAATCTAACGTCAATTTTCTGTCAGTGTTTTTAAATTATCTTGACGTGATTTCTGCTTCCCTTTTCTCATTTTTATGTTTCAAAAACCGGCAATTAAATTTGAGGCAAGCGTTGTTCAGAAGGGTCAATTAGGAATACATATATTGGATTCACTTTCAAATGAATAAAATTTTGCGCCAAAAATTTAGGGTCAAACGACTTCTAACGTGTAATCTATTACGGAATCATTTCTTTTATTCATAGTAGTTCATTTTTTGACAATTTTGAATGGATAAAGGAAAATTGAACGTTAGAACCGTATCGTTAGAGAGGGTCCTCCATTCGAAAATTCATATCTTTTGAAAAACTTTGTAATTATTATCTTCTCTTTAAATCAAAAATACCGTTCTCGGGAAAAATATTGAAATCATTTTCTAAAAACCATTTTGATTGGTTTTTGTGGTTCTATTCTTAAAACATACATTTTTGCTGGGAATCAGAATATTTTATTGAATATTTTATGTGGGGGGGTTGTTTGTGAATGTCACGAGATGGCTGTCATTGATGAACAAAAATCATATTGAAATTGCTCCTCATGTATTTATATTGATAAGTAAAACTGAATAACTACACATGAACCAAATTTCAATTTGAAGCACAAGAAGATATTTGAAATTTCTACGACTTCATTCTGTTGATTGAATAATTATCATGTAAACAAAAAATTGCGGCCACATTTGGAGAATTGGATCAATGAGAAAATCAATTAATGAGAAAAACTTAATAATTAAAATGGATGCATTTGAGATTCTTTTGAAATTCAATTTTTTTGGTGCAAATGCTGAAATACAAATTCCGTTTTAAGCAACCGAGTTTAAGAGCATAGAAGTTAAATAATCATGTTGTAACAATACCTAGAACAAACAGCCACGCCACTGTTTCACCAAAGTACAATTTCTGAAGTAAAACCAATTCATTCCAAAATGCGTAGTATGATCTCTCAAAAATTTTGATCAGTTTTTGTGTTCCTTTAAAATGAAGTTCAATCATTTAAAATGAAGTTCAATCATGGACTGAGGATGGTTGTCTTGTAAGATATTGTAAGATTCTGTCGTCTTACAAGATTTTCTGACAGATTCTTACAAGAAAAGCATTCGTCTTACAAGATTCTTACAAGATAGGCATTCGTCTTACAAGACTCTTACAAGGTAAGATAAACATTCGTCTTATATGATTCTCACAAGGTAAACCGTTGTCTTGCAAGGATCGAAACACACAGAACTGAAATAGACAGCGCATAAAAAATTTTGGGGAAGATGCACAAGAAGAAAAAACTTGTATTTGTTCTAAACAGTGTAAAATTTGGAAGTTAAAAAAATCTCTTTGAGTATTAAATTTACACCCAGCACTAAATGGAAAGTGCGAATATGGGTTTTTCTGTTCCTCCAGATTGAATGCTATGAAAAAAAAAATCATTTAACAATAAATAATTCTGCAATTTTTTTGTTCTTAAGAGCATAAAAAGCAGGGGAAAAATGATAATTTCATTCACGTTTTGAGTTTTTGGCAATAAGTCAAAAGTAAAAGTTGGTAATTTTGTACTGATGCAGTAAAAATTATCTTGAACAGCATATTTCAGTCAAACTAATTAGTAAAACTATCAGTCAAAAATACGCAACTAATTTTCAAAACTTCAATGAATTAAATGAAGAAAATTGCGCATAAAAGAACCAATGAGAATGCTGTACAACCGGAATGAACTTGCAAGAATCTTACAAGATAGCCATTCATTTTGTAAGATCTTGCAAGATAACCATCTTTTGTAAGAATTTTGTCGCAATTTATAAGATAAACATCTTTTATAAGAATCTTGTAAGATCTTACAAGATAACCATTCTCGCTCGTCCAGGGAAGTTTTATCAATAAACGTTAGTTGGTCTCAGAGCAAGTCATAACTGAAACGGTGCATATGAATACTGTTCAGTACTGAACCATTACGAAAAATATTCAAAGGAAACTTTTAATCTGCAGGCAAAGTTAATCACGCAAAGTCCCGACAGGTAATTTTTCTGTCAAAAATTTGTCGAGGACAGTATTTTCATGCTTTAAATCGGTTGCGGACGGTCTTTTAATAATTCTAGGTCTAGACCATGGTATAAAGCCAACAGTTGCCGAATGCTGAGCATAAACAAACACAAGCTATCTGGACAAAAAAACAAATTCCCACTAATTAACCTCCGTTGAGTCTTGATTTTAGAATCAATATTGTTCAGAGTGGTGTGCACCAATGACAAATTGTAGTAATAACTTTCTTTCTGCGTCATGGCAGCGAAGCAGCATTAGGCTTTTAATCTGCAGTGAATTAACAGTAGCATGTTCTCAGTTTTCCTTTTTCTGCTTTTCCCCATATCTCATACTGTTTATAGATTTGATTCAAAAACAGACTTCCTCGCACTTAGTTCAATAGAAGCGTTAACTAATAATATCATAGATATGAGTAAATAACTTTGTTTCTGCGTAACTTCAGCGGAGCAGCATTAGGCTTCTAGTCTGAAGTGCACTAACAGTAGTCACTTCTCAGCTGTCTTTTTTCTATTGGAAACATTTGTATCACTCATAGAAAGCTGAGGTAAAATGGCGACTTACACTAATGGCTTCAAATTATCGTTTGGTTAAATATTATGTAATGACTCTGCTTGAACTCACTGAGAACTTCTGGCGTTTATCGGGAACCGCGAAGCGATTTCGAAGTGACTTCTGCAGAATCACTTAACAATGCTTAAAACACGAAACGTTTTAAAAAGCGCACGTTTTGAAATGACGAAAGTCAACGAAATTCAACTTCTGGCTAAGTAGCAACTTCTGGCATTTTGACTTCTGGCACTGCAGACTTTCGGCATTTTAAAATGTGCGCGTGAGTGTTTTAAATTTTTAAAAATCAACTCACTCGCTCTCTGATGACGACAGTCTTCTAATCTGAGCAGTGAGTCTTTTCCTATCTGCTGATCTCTTCCTCAGATCCATGATGATCCTTGAGTAGAGATAGATGAGTGCTATTGTGATGATAGATACAAGAGCCACTCTGTACAGAGAGACATACTGGAAGAGAGCTTCGTTCTGGTTCTCCATTGTCCAGTCTCTGTTCAACTGGTACACGTAGTCACCTAAAAAATCCTTTCTCCCAACTCTTCTTATGAAAAGGGAAAGAGATGGTATAGTCCAAAATTTGACTTTTAACACTCTTTCAGACATTCGGCTTCGTGTTCATCGGGCAATTTTTACACCAACTGTGGACCAATTCTACAAAAACTGATTACTCACACACTGAAAATAAACGGAAGTTTTCGCAAAAACAATACATAAGAGCTTTGATCGGTTTCAGCAAAATAGTGGCAGAAACCAGCATTTTCTTACACAAGTTGAGTCTCAGACCGAATCCGCCTGTTATTAGATCATCTTGGAGCTCAAACCTGCGCGTTGTGTGGTGAAATACTCTGGAAAAATCCTGAAGATCACAAAAAAAGGAAAATTATTTGAAATTTGTCTGATAAAGGGTCAATTTGTCTGGAATGGTTTAATCAGAGATTAACTCGAGCGCTATTTGAACGCACAAATATTCTCAAACGGGCAGATTTTTGATGCAAAGTCAATTTTTTCAATAATCTTCTGTAAGAGTTGTGGTGGTCGAAACGACTGCAGTAGCTAAGATGATGCAAAAAATGTGCATTATTGAATCCTAAAATGCATAAAATGAATTCTATCGATATACGTCGTTTATCAATCAACCACACGTTCATTTTGAGTCGAAATTTGAAATTGAAAAAACATACATTATACAGCCCTGTTTTCTACCAAAAACTTTTTCTGATCAGAGCCCGTACTGAACTGCAAGTGTAAATCAGTAGTGGGCAATTAAAATGCAAGTCTCCCATGTAACAATTTTTTTGCTCTCTCGCTTGAAATTTGCTTCTTTCAAGCGTATATTAACGGCGCAAAAAACAAAATTGCAACAGGCATGGTGGCGAAGAAAGGAGGACAAATGTCTAGGGAGAGAAGGTTCGATCCAAGTACGGAACTTTATTTTTGCACTTGGTCCAAGTCTGACCATTGTAAAATCAGACTGAACGCAAGTCTGACAAGTCAAAAAAGTGACATGAATCAGTCTATGATTCAGTAAGGACGACGAATTGCATTTATACTGGGCCAGTACTGAAACGCATTTGGAGTTAGGTACGTGGGGTCATTTCGAGCACACCAAAAGTTTTATCAGAGGTGATTTCAAAGGCACGACATAGACTTGTTTGATGATAAGTAAATTTGGTCTGGAACGGTGTGATCAGAGGTGATCGAGACATCTCATCGATTAAAGCCCTCATTCAGCTTGCTCACTTTTTTCATTAAAAGAGCGGAAAATTCCTTCTAACCTGCTTGTGGTCTTGTAGCTTTTTTCAGATCCGATTCGTACGTACATTCGACTTTGGTGCACAGAAAAGGAAAAGGGACTGCGGCCACAAATGCAAAGACAACCACCCCAATCATGTTGATAACCACGACTTTCATGTTGAACCTTCGTTTGAACAGGTCGTATTTGATAACTGCGAAATATCTGGTCACAGCAATTGACAGAATGAGAGCCCAGGAGAGAGTGGGAATGGCTCTCCACAGGTAGATTGTGCTTCGACACATGTATCTGCTGTACCCCCATCTTGACAAGGAGGATAAGGTATAGAGAACGCCTTTAAAGAGGAAAGAAAGTTATGTAAAAACGATTGCTTAATTATTTAAGTTTTTATGAAGCTATGGGTTTTTACTATTGCAAATCGAGAACCACTAAAAATTATCTTGTTTTTTGCTTGCTCCACATTTACAAGTGTTACCCAAGCTTTGATTATATTTCTTTGATAATATGTCTAAAAATTGATTCTAAAAAATATCTCTGAATTTTTTTAAACCTTATATCATTTTTTTAAATTTATGGACTATCATTTATGAAAGAACCATAGTATCATATGAAAAAATAAATTGGGAAATATATATTACATCATATGATATTATTTTGGCTTTTTTGTTATTAATGAGGTCTTTTTAGCTGCTCAGGCAACCAGTTGGGCTTGTTAAAAATAAGACCGGATCATAAAAAGGCGAAAAGCAACAAATACGGACAGAACTCAAAATTTCATAACAATTAGTCGAATTCCCAGCCTTGAAGCCATTAAAATTATTGGACATTGAAAATCAGTGAAAACGTTAAATTGACAAAAACGATATCAATTTTTCACTTGGGTTTCCTTTTATTTTACATTTATTTTCTCTGCAAAGGATCTTTGTGAGAAAGGCAACATAAATACACGGCAAAAACCAAAAATATTGAAAAGTAGCGAAAACTCAGGAAATTATTTGAAAACGTTTTTCTAGGCTCTTAAGACGTCAGTCAATACATGACCAGCACCGAAAAAATTGGTCACTGCACAGAAAAATGATGAGTTTTATCAAAATGAGACGAAATTACTTGTTGACGACAATGCGAACCAAAATAGGGAAGTACAATAATGTTTTCTTAAAAAAATTGTTGATATTCTTTAAGATTGTTAGCGGTAAACTGAAATCATTAAAAGGATATATTTAAATACTGAATGACTTAATTAAGACTTCGGTTGCCAAGAATAAGCCTCACGCAAAAAAGATTCCCATATTTTTTTGCAAGAAAACGCTTTCGCAGCCGTTAAAAAAACTGTAAGCTTTTCATTGAAATCGTTAAAAATCTGCGTTTGCAAATTTATGTGCGGGCTAATTGGAGTTATATTCACTGTGACAGTCAGACAAAGGAGCAATTGCCGCCTCAATTATGGGCAAGAAAACAAAACTCACATTTTTTTGAATCAAACTTCCGAGTAAAAAAGCCAAAAAACCATTAGTTAAGAATCAGAACCATCATAAAGAGTTTTTCCTTAAAGCCATTCTACTCATAGTCCTAAAAAATCTTAGATAATTGATGAAAGCCTTGCATTATTTCACGAATGTCTCTCTTTGACTTCAATTGGATCTGTGAAAAAAAAGATGAAGTCATGAATCTTCAAAATTGACAAATGAACGAAACCGCATTGTCAAAGTCATGAAAAGCATGAGCTTTTGTCAGAAGATATAATCTTTATTCACTTGGCTTTAATCTATTTCCAGTAGGGTAGCTCATCAGTTGGGCCTCGATTTGAAATCTTTCGCATCGTTAATTAACATGAAATTACCAAAACTGCGAGAAAATTTTTGAACAAGAGCGGGCCCCAATATAAACCGCAAATTATTGATTGAAAGGATCTAAGTCCCAACCTGTTCCCGTTTTTCCTGCGCGTCTTGCGCTTAATAAAGATAACTAGCAATTGAAATAGGTCAAAAAAGCAAAAACATTTAATGCAATTTTGAATATATTTTAAATTAGTTTTCAAAAACTTTAATTACAGAAGACTACTCTAGGGAACAAAAGTATAACCACCTTTTTTGGAGTTTTGAAGAATTGCGACATTGCATCTTAGTTCTCTACTTCCAGCATACCCAAACCAATTGGGGACAAAATGCTCATTAGGAGCCGTTTTTAATTAAGGGAGAAGCCTGGAATTCAAAAAATTTAGCAAAGTTATTAACCAAATGACTCTGATAGAACCAATTGTCAAGCCTCCTCTGTCCTTAAAAATGAAACCAATGACATTTGTAGTATCAATTTTAACAAACTTAGCAAAATTGACAAAAATACGGAAATTGTGAATAAAAACAACGGAGTTCCGTCTATTGTTGATATATCTCGATAATTCACTGTAAAAAAGAAAATCAGAAAATACTTTTTAATGGCACATTCTACGCTGGAGAGACTTTCCAATGATACCACCCGCAACACTCTATGATGAATATATCGTTCGGTCCAAATTGACTCATCAAAAGACCATTTGATTAAATAGTACCCACCCCCTCTCCAAGTGGATCGGAACACTAAGATTGCCAAAGCTTAATGTCAAAAACAGATACCTGAAGCAGACAGAAATGTGTTTTAAGAAGGTAATTAACAGCTTTGACAGTTTGACAACTATCCATATCATTACTCAGGAACAATTAAATCTCTGAATTCGGTCTCAATTAATTGCTTATCAAACGCGAGCAAAAAAATTTTAGGCAAAAAAGCTCAAAATCGTGGATAAAGTTTACGTTATTCGCCAATACAAGTGACGAAATCCATGCCTTTTCTGTCACATTTGTATTTGCTCATTTTTGCCATGTACATACTGTGGTTATGCTTTAAGTGGAATAAAATAAGATTAAAATAGATGGCAAATTTCAATGACTTTTCCTTAAAATAATTATACTCAAAGTCCTAAAAGACCTTAGATAACTGATGGAAGCCTTGCATTATTTCACGAATGGCTCTCATTGACTTCAATTGGATCTGTGAATAAAAAAATGAAGTCATGAATCTTCAACAATGACAAATGAACGAAACCGCATTGTCAAAGCCCTGAAAACTATGAGCTTTTGTCTGAAGACATAATCTTTGTTCAATTGGCTTAGTTTTGTTTTCAGTAGGGTCGCTCATCAATTGGGCCTCGATTTGAAATCTTTCGCATCGATAATTAACATGAAATTACCAAAACTGCGAGAAAATGTTTGAACAAGACCGTGCCCCAATATTGTCCGAACAATTATTGATTGAAAGAATCTAAGTGAGTCCCAACCTAGTCCCTTTCTTCCTGCGCGTCCGGCGCTTAATAGGGATAACTAGCAATTGAAATATTTCAAAAAAGCAAGCACATTTGATGCATTTTGAATATATATTGATTTAGTTTTCGAAAACTTTGATTACAGAAGACTAATATAGGAAACAAAAGTACAACCACCTTTTTTGGAGTTTTCAGGTATTGCGACATTGCATGTTAGTTCTCTACTTCCAGCATATTTAAACCAATTGGGGAAAAAATGCTCATTAGGAGCCGTTTTTAATTTAGGGAGAAGTCTGGAATTCAAAAAATTTAGCAAAGTTATTAACCAAATGACTCGGATAGAACCAATTACCAAGCCTCCTCTGTCCTTAAAAATAACACCAATGACATTTATAGTATCAATTTTAACAAAGTTTTGCAAAATTGACAAAAATATGGAAATTGTGAATAAAAACAACGGAGTTCCGTCTACTGTTGACAAAAATCTTAATCTCGATAACTCCCTGTAAAAAGGAAAATCAGAAAAACCTTTTTAATGGCACATTCTGCGCTGGAAGGACTTTCCAATTATACCACCCGCAACACTCTATGATGAATATATCGTTCGGTCCAAATTGACTCATCAAAAGACCATTTGATTAAATAGTACCCACCCCCTCTCCAAGTGGATCGGAACACTAAGATTGCCAAAGCTTAATGTCAAAAACAGATACCTGAAGCAGACAGAAATGTGTTTTAAGAAGGTAATTAACAGCTTTGACAGTTTGACAACTATCCATATCATTACTCAGGAACAATTAAATCTCTGAATTCGGTCTCAATTAATTGCTTATCAAACGCGAGCAAAAAAATTTTAGGCAAAAAAGCTCAAAATCGTGGATAAAGTTTACGTTATTCGCCAATACAAGTGACGAAATCCATGCCTTATCTGTCACATTTGTATCTGCTTACGCATGGCTTTTCGATCGTCTATGTTATTGATTTTGTGTGATAGTTTGTTACTAAGTAAGGTCACTATTGTCCTTGAAAGCCGAAAACAACCCCAAAGTATACACAAGTTGAGCTTTTAATACGTAATATGGGTCATATCACAGCACAATTTTGCCCTTGATTAGTCTGTTGGTAAATATTGAATGCTTCCACTGTTTTTATCTACTGTACGTTAAAAATCTTGGGGTTAATTGCTTATGAAAATTATTGGGAAAATATTTTGTTTACCAATATTTACCTGTAAGGTTGGACAAACAGTCACAAACAGCCAGAGCACACGCATAAATATCCTTGGATTGTTTGTTTGTCTTCCTCAAGTAAATGGCAAACGTCACCAAGGACAAAATAAACCCAAACCCACAAACAGACAACCCAATTAAATACAGCCAGTCTTGAAATGGGCTTAAAACGAAAAACTTTTCATCCGAAGTAAAACAATGATTTGAGTTGGAATAAATCATTTTGTGGGCTAGCCAGTTGCTACGCCTGTTTTGGCTGATCAAACCAAATTTAGTAAGTAGTTACTTTTAACAAATACCAGCTAGTTATAAATGGTATTACCAACGCACGCATTACCGTAGAAAGATGTGTCTGTATGGGTGGCCGCCGTATTGGCCGACAGGGCGTTTAGCCGACAACCAAAAAATGAGAAATTTAGCCGACAATTTAAGTAAAATGAGCAATAAAACTTCTTCTGAAGCTGTGATTGGTCAATTTAAAACACTATTTCGAAAGCGGACAAATATACCGCAGTTTTTTCATCGACTAGTGTAACGAATGTCTATCAACTAGCGTAACAAAGGTATTTAACCACATCTGGCCATGCCTCGCGGGCCATGGCCATGCCTCAGCGGCCCGTGGGACTTGATATGAATCTATCACAACCGAACTACTGATTTATGGGCCAATGAGACTTTTATGACCAATTATGATAAAACTGTCGGCTAAATTTCCCATTTTTTCCTTGTCGGCTAAACGCCCTGTCGGCCAATTTTCCTAGCACCGTCTGTATGTGTCAGAAATGAGCAATTATTAATGATGTCAATATTTAACTATTTGAATGAAGTTTTGAACTTTGCATCTTCATTGTACAATAAAGCTATTTCTATATCAATCAGTTTTAATAATTATTTTCATTTTTCATCAAAAATTTTCAAAAACTTAAGGTTTAATCGAAGAAAACGTCCCATAAAATGATATTGATTCTAAATTTTAATGGAAAACATTTAATGCAAGTTTCTTTTGAAAGACAACGGATGTCTTAAATTTCAACACCCGATGAAGCTTGGGCTAAAATTAAATGAATAACTCTATATTACGTAACTTTGGGCCATTGTATAGTAATTGTTTAGTTTTGACCATGACTTTATTTGGGCCATTAAAGAATAGTTTTGAACTTGACAAAAGAATAGAAACGACATTTGCAGTTCGAAATAGTTAACTTGCAGGATCTTAAATGTCTGTTAAATATTTCAGTATGGCCTTATAGTTTAAACATGTTCACAATTCTGATTGAAAGATCAAAGTTTGTTCTTTTGTGTACTGCTATGACGTATTAAATAGGCCTACCACAAAACACTGTATGGCTATACACGTTTGCAAAATTAAACCAAAAGCTTGACGAATTATTGTTCCTAAAACATGGGGGGACTTTATGCTGGGGATATTTTTTCGTTAACACGAGTCTTGCCTATTAATCTTTTCCATAGGGAAATAAAAGTGTATTATTGAAAAGGTCTCTTCTCCAAAGAGCCATAGAAATAAGAATCTTTGCTACAATCACAGCTGGACATGGGACTAAATGATCCTTCAGTACGACGCTTTCTACTCTAATTTGTTTAATTATTCGAAGCTTGAATATTTAGTACTGAAAACAATTTTATTATTATATGTTAAATCATCCTTGTAATAGCGACTGATAATTTGTAATCCGATTATTGATCGAAAAGATCGAAGGGCATTGTTTAGGTTGGCATTGTGTACATTGCAATTGGGTGAAATGGACTTAGGCAAATTGTCGAATAAATGTTATTCATTTTCATTTTTGAGCGCATTGGACTATTTTGTATTACCACTTCAAACAGAGGGTAATCTATCTAAGATAAAATATCAGATCTTGGATCTTTTCCGTTTCTGCCCCCCAGCTTAGTGGGCGCATATTATTTGCACCGCCCATACGCACGTGCCATTGTTTTTACAAAATGATTTACTATGTAATGACACGTGCTCTGTAAATGGGGGTTTCATAACGTACTGGGGGGGGGCAGAAACGGAAAAGATCACAGATCAGTAGTAAATATAGGGAGCACTGGGAAAGGGGGGGGGGTTATCATGCCATGGGGATAATAGGGTATAGATTTGCATGGGGATAATAGGGTATAGATTTGCATGGGGATAATAGGGTATAGATTTGCATGGGGATAATAGGGTATAGATTTGCATGTGGATAATATGGAATGATCATTAGCCATGGGATAATAGGGTATGCATGCGGATAGTCTAAATTTAGTTTTATGGCGTATGGATTATTACATGGGATAATATCGTATGGATTATTTGCATGGTGAAAAAAGTTAATGTATTTACATGTACGGAAACAATATGGGGGAAGAGTGAAGCGCGAGGACAAAACAATTGGGGAGGCAAGTAAGGAAAAAATAAATTCATTTTGAAAAACTTTGGTGAAGGGAATGGCATCAACGATTGCGACGGTAGACATAAAAAGTATTCACGAAAACTATTTATTTTTGAAAGAAAATTATCCTGATTATGGAGAAAGATTTGTGTACTTTTTAGCAACTTGTTTGCATTTGGATCCCAACATTGATCTTGACATTGCTCTTAAACTTCGTCCCTATGGGGGAATAATTGGTATTGATAATTCGTCGCTGGACAAATATTTCAAATCTTTCAAAATTTTGAGATTGCATGCTATTCTTCATGACGCTGCGGGTTTCGTTTATGAGTTTAGCGAAAAAGGACCGGGTTACTCATACGTTTTACCTTGTCCAGTAACAAACGAGTATCTTGGTCACGTGACCGGCCTTGCATTTTGTCTTTACGTGAAAACTTTCAAAGGACGATTGTAGAGTATGTTGGAATGCTGAAATCACGAGCGGTTGTTCTCGACTTTGAAGGTTTTCGGAATAAATCTGGCTTCATAGTTAAAGAACTTGCTATTGCTACTGAGAACTTTATCGACATAATTTCTTTCCTACCTCCCAATTCATACAGAACGCTCTCGTCAAGTGATCAAAAGTCTTACCATTGGGTTTCTAAGTTTTTGCACGGTCTCCTCTGGGAAACCGGAGAATATCCTTACTGCTATTTGCAACAAATCATAGACAGCATTATTCTTCGATTTCCATTAGCGGTATTTTACGCCAAGGGCAAAGAGAAAACAAGTACTCTCACGGAACTACTTCAAAAAAACGTAATAAATTTAGAGATATTGTCTTGTCCAAAAGTTGAACATTTGAAGTTGTATCGAGAAACTCCTGTTTGCAACCTACATGCACTGAGTTGCCCAAAAAGACAGAAGAGCAGGCATTGCGCGAGGAAGAAAGCCCTGTTGTTCTATCACTGGTTGATGAATGAATCGACGTCCAGAGAAGACAAATCCATCACTGCTTCAAGTGAGTTTATCTCCAAGTTTGACAGTCTACAGTTGTATAGCGCCCGACAATCAATTGACTGTAACACTAGTCAAGGAGGAAAGAATTGACTCTCGTGGACAAACAATTCTGAGAAAACAGCAGATTGTGTGTGGTGGCGCTGAAATAAAAGCTTTTAAGAAATATCTTTCTCTTGTGGAATACTTTCAATTGTACCATGTCTATACAAGAGAAAATGCAAAGACTGAAACTAACCCCTTTACCTATGCCCAAGCGTGCAGTACCAATTCTGTTGTCTCTGGACGATGAGAGTCTTCCCAAAGAAATCAAGCGGCGGGTAAAAGAAAACGATGTAGAGTCCATTGTTTTCAGAGATAAAGTAGACTCAATAAATGCAAATTATACAATCACTTACAGAAATGATGACAAAGACTCTGAATATGTGTTGTATGAAATATATATCGCTGAATAATTTTGTAACAGGTTTGCAATTCATTTTTCACAAATAAATTTTTAAAATGAGTCAAGCAGAAGATCAGTTGGATTCGGGCGGAGGTATAACTGACTTGGTTTTCGACGCCGAGCACCAAGAAAGACAGTCTTGGAGGTTCTGTAATTCGAGATTACCTCGATCAGAAGTGGTATATTTTACACAAATTTCAATAATAATATTTCTCATAACTGTTTCTCTGATCAAATTAGTCTTTTTCAAACTTGATTGCGAAGAATCAACATTTTGGTTTTCTCTACTCTCGTGCACAGTTGGGTACGCTCTTCCTAATCCCAAGTTATGAACAAAATAATTTCAACTTCTGACAGGTTGTTCATGGCTGTTTGCGGGCCATCGTGTTGCGGAAAAACTGAGCTGATTTTCAAAATCTTACTACATGGCACTTTTTCCCCAGAGTTTCCAAAAATCTTTTATTTTTATCAGCATGATCAGCCAAATTATCAGTCATTAGAGAAAAAATTGAACGTAGAACTCAAACAGTTTTCTGGTTTTGAACTCGTTTCAGAGTTAGAAAACTGTCTGCTTGTTTTTGACGATTCATGTGAAGAAATTTTCAACGACAAAGAGTTTTCTAAATTAGCAACTGCGGGGCGACATAGAAACATTAGTGTGATATATGTTAAACACAACTTGTTTCAACAGAGCAAATGGTCTAGAACAATTGATTTGAATACAACACACATAATTTTGTTCATATCACCACGAGACACACAGCAAATTAATTTTATTGGTCGACAACTGAATAACACACAATTTTTGAAGGAAAGTTATGAGCTAGCAATCAGGAAGCAGTTTGGTCATTTGTTAATCGACTTAGATCCAAAAACATCCGACGTCTTACGTTACTGTTCAAATATTGTTCCTCCAGGTCCATCAATTTTCTATCTTCCATCAGCTAAAGCTGTTATCACCAACTTAACTGATGAGAGAGAAAGAACTATGTATGCTGCGGCAGATGCTAGATACATCGGACTCAAAAGTAGGAAAAATAATCAAGACAGCTCCAAATAAGTTCATTAAATTTCTTTGCGAGTGCTTACTCAATATTGTCAATGGAAACGTTCCAGTTAAAAAAACCAAATTAGAAGGTTACGAGAAATCATTCAAAACACTATTATCTAATCAAACAAGTTTGAAACTAAAGAGGAAACTTTTAGCCAAAGAAACAGAATTGGTGAGAATTGTTGGATTTTCTTGCTATCGATACTTGACAAAAGAATAATGCATACGGAAGAATTCATTTTAATTCCAAAACGAATGTTTTTGTCACATCAACCTGTAAAAATTGAAATTTTGGAAAACCCTAATTATGAACAGAAGGCAGCTCAACTATCACTATTTCAAAGAAATCAATCTGAAGAACCACAAAAAGAAGAAAAGCCTGTTGAAACTATGAGCAGTGTTTACGAAAACAAGGAGGCTACTAAAGAAGAAACATCAGAACCAGTCAGCGAAGACAGTGAGATTGAACCAATATTAAAGAAACAAAAAAATTCTCAATTTGAGTCTATAATATCTGAACTTGAACCAATGGAGAAAAACAAAATTAAGCGATCTGAAATCTTACTTGAACACATTATGCAATCTGACGTCGTTTCCATTGGAGGAAACGATGTACTTCATGTCAATAAAGAACCACTGGGCGTTAAAGTTTCTACTTTTTTGTATAATTTACAGCAAAGCACAAAAAAAATTGACAATAAAAAGTACTCAAAAATTTTGACTGCTCTCGATATATCACCACATTTAGTTGCAAACACTTATGCCAAGCAAATCTTGGAAAACTCGTCAGAAAGTGAACAAGAATTCTACCCAAGCCGAGAAAAACCCCGCAGTAGTGGATCCAAATCAAACCCAACAAGAGATTACGAAGAAACAAGTGACGAAACGACAGACAAAAAAGAGACCAGTCAAAAGAAATGGTCTTTCTTCTCCTGAGGTAAAACGTTTGGAACAACTTTATTTAAAAGGACCAGCTTCCTATGGAAGCACAAAACGCTTACATAATCAGAGCAAGCTACCATTAGGCAAAGTGCAGTCCTACTTGGAGACAAAACCGTCTTTCACAAAGTACCGTTCAATTCGATTAAAATTTCCCAGGCTTAAAGTTTTTGTAAAGGACATTAATGAGATTTGGTCATTGGATTTGGCGCACGTTGACAAGCTAGCCAAATATAACCGTAACATAAAATATCTCTTGGTAGCAGTTGATTGTCTATCAAGATATTTGCGTGTGGAACCCTTGAAAACAAAGTATGCGACGGAAACAGCTGAAGCATTCCAAAAGATGATCAAAAATAAGCAGCCTGAAAAAGTGTGGGTTGACGATGGTAAACAGTTTCTTGGAGCTTTCAAACAATTGTGCAACAAACGTGGAATTCATTTATACAATACTTTCAGCGAAAAAAGTCTGCATTTGCAGAGAGGAACAATAGGTCACTAAAAAAGATAATTCATCGGTACCTTGAAGAAAAGTGGACATATTCCTACATTGACCAATTAGACCAATTTGTGAAAACAATCAATTCGAGAGTAAATCGGGTAACTAAACTTGCCCCAAATAAAGTTACCAAAAAGGATGTGCCGCGGTTAGTGTCATTGATCGCGCAAAAAAGCACAACTCAGAAGCCCAAGTTTTACATTGGGGATTTTGTGAGAATAGTTAAAAAGGACAAAGCTTTCCGGAAAAGTTATAAGCAATCATTCACAGACGAAGTCTTTGAAATAACGGGAATACCTACATTAAACCCACCAACATACTCTTTATTCGACGCTAACAACCAACCAATTCAAGGAAAGTTTTATCAACCAGAATTACAACTTGTCAGGCTCCCTCTCGTTGAAAATGTCCAATAACCGGTTTGAAGACGAGTTTACAGTTCACGTGGTTTCATCAGCTTCAATGGAAATATTTGATTCAAACACACTTGCATCATTTCGGAATTTTTTTAATGACGAAATCCAACTTTCAGGTGATTGGCGAGTGGCGCTAAGTGAAATCATATTCCCAACAAAAATAGAAAATATTGTAAACGGAAATCTGACTGTATACAACTTAAAAGATTATGAAGATTCCCAAAAGATGTCTTTTGGAGCCAATGTTATTTCTAGACCTTATAGCGGGCAAAAACTAGCTTTTATGCCAGGAACATTTGATACGGTGGCGCAACTTCTTGCCACAATTAAGCTCACAGTTGGATTACCCAATTTTTCTTTCAGGGAAATTAAGAGCTCTGGAAAATACGAAGTTTTGCTAGGGAAATATGAGGGAATTACGTTTCCTAGTGAAGAAATCCCCAGCATCATTGGCTTTGAAGGTATTCCTGACGGTAACGGAATTCATATTGGGTACAAAATGAATCCAAATGAAAACAGGCTTATGAAAAGTGATGATACAAAAGCATATTATGGGGAATTTCCAGCCGACCTTTGTGCTGGAAAGCACCTTATTTTCATCTATACAAACATAATTGAATACCAATACGTCGGTGACACTAAGGCGCCTCTTTTGAGAGTCATTGATTCAAAACAACGTCTGAAAAACGGTAGTGTATGTGAGCTTGAACCAACTCATCGGATCGTTTTTACAAATTTAGACTATAAAAAACTTTTGACCAACACAATTCAATCAATTTCAATTGAACTGCGGACGGAAACAGGACAATTAGTTCCGTTTTCGGGAACTGGAAAAGTTATTCTAACACTACAATTCAAAAAGTTTTCCCAATAAAATGGATTCTTACTATGCTAATCAAGCGACGTCTTTGCCTCATTTCTCTGGACATTATCGACAAAGAGGAAGTGGTTTTGGAGCTTTAGCTGCAGGAATTGGACGTGTTGCACTGCCCCTAGCACGTCGCTTCATTTTGCCAACTGCTAAACGTATCTGGAAAGAGCTCCTGAAACAAAGTGTACCAGAGATTCTGGATGTAGTGGGCAACAAAAAATCTCCTAAACAAGCAATTAAGAACACAATTTCAAAAACTGTTAAAAAACAGACTGGCGGATCTCGACGAATTACTTCACGTCGGAGGAAATCAATACGAGGCAAGCCAATGAAAGTAAGCGAGAAACGCAGAAAGACCATTTCAACGCATAGAGCACCAAAAAGAAGTCGGTCGGATTTTTTTGCTAAAGTGAACGATGATCGCTAATTTGTTACCATCAGAAGCAACTCACAGCTCATTGGATTTATTTGAAAAACCCTCACTGCTGGTGACTATTGATGGTAGTTTTTGTCAAAAATTGGGTCCAATCTACAGCCCAAACGGACCCATGTTAGAATTTGAAGTCGCTGGTGACAGAAACAACTTCATTGATTTACAAAAAATTTTCCTCGAAGTTAAATGTAAAATTGTCCAGTCTTCTGAAGCTGATTTGAAATATGACGCTACAGCCGCCGCTGACATTACAAAAACAGATTCTCCCTACTTTTGCAATAATGTGTTACATTCACTATTCTCTGATTGTACAGTGTCTGCTAATGGACTGAAAATTTCGAACGCTAACGGAAATTTTGCTCACAAAAGTTTCATTGAGACCGAGTTCTCACATAATAAAGATGCAAAAAATACGTGGCTGGCCTGTCAGGGATACTCTTATGAGGAAAACCCGGGAACGCTATCAACTGCAGAAGTGAACAGAAGAAAAACTTTGGTGAGACAATCAGCTGAATGCACCTTCTATGGCAAAATTGCTGTAGACTTTTTCACTTGCGACAGACATCTGCTAAGTGGTGTGACACTTCGAATTGCATTCAGACGCTCAATTGATGATTTTGTTATAATGTCTGATGATGCTGCGAAACAATACAAAGTAAAAATTGTCGAAGCTAATTTGTATGTGCGAAAGATGACCCTCAATGACACTGTTGTGTCCGCCATTGAGAAAACATTTCTGAGTAGTCCCGCCTCCTATCCTTACCTTGAAACGCTCACAAAAACGTTTCTGGCTTCAACGGGTCTACACAGCTGGAAACAAGAAGATATATTTGCGAGAGAACCAATTCGCCGACTGGCGATCTGCTTAAATACAAATGAAGCTTTTCTGGGTAACAACCGGCAAAATCCATTTCATTTCCGAAAATTCAACCTAGAGCAGATTTATGTATATCGAAACGGTTTGCCTGTGGCAGATAGTCCAATATCTACAGCTGACGACAAACGTCTTTACTTTAATACAATATCGGATCTAGCTTACATTGATAATGGACATGGAATAAGTTTGACAGATTACCCAAACCATTTTATAATGGTTTTTGATTTGACCAGTACCCAACAAGCATCCCATGACTTTATTCACCCTGAACTGACAAACTGTTCAATATCTGTTGAGTTAAAATTTTCTGTGGCCTTACCAAACAATATTGAAATTTTCATTATTGGTGAAAAAGCTAGTACAATTTTTGTTGATAGTGCAAGAAGAGTATCAAAGAATCACATTTTGACAAACTAAAAAAATGGACGAAGATGATATCAATGATCTTATTCAAAGATGTGCTTTACTCAAGCATAAATTTCTGGGTGTCTTCGCTGCAAATAATTTTCCCCAAAAGTTGAAACCAAACAGTTTCCTAATTGTTAACGCAGCAACTGCAGAAAGTTTTGGCACCCATTGGTTACTATTGTGCCAGAAAGAGGAGGAGGATCAATTGTTCTTTGCTGATCCTCTCGGACAGTCTATTTCGTCATACAAAGATGTCTACCAAAGAATAATTTCTCTAGAAGAAAATGCAAAAAATAATCAGTTACTGAAGGATCAGCCAATTCAAAGTAAAAACTCAAAACTTTGTGGACTTTTTTGTATTTATATTGCTCATTATATTTTTAACTCACAAAAAATTGTAAAACTGAGTGATGCTCAATTAATTCGCTTTGCTTTTCATATGCTGTATTAACCCTTCCTTGATTGCAAAAAATTATTTTTTCAAAATTTAATTTTTTCTTCGTACACAAGGCGAACACTCAACAAATCAGTATCAATATTCAATTTTCCGTATCCACTAACAAAAATATCCATAATTTGACAAAAAGCACCAGAATGAGGACCAAACAAAATGTTTTCAACTCTTCGGATAGTTTCACTATTAACAAAATCAGTTTGAACTTGTTTCGATGGAGGACGGGCGTTGTAGATCGTCTTTTGAGCAACTACTGGCATCTTCGCACAAGGTTTTTGATTTATATTCACTTGTTTTGCATTGCTAATTTTCATATTATTGTGGCAGGCAAAAGCTGGCAGTTGTTTGCGTACTGTCTGTGAGTCAACTTTATCTGCGGAGCTGTTGAATTCAACCGCCAATTTGAGCTTTGTAAAAACGTCTCCATTAGTCTCCAAAGTTGTTGCAGTCGAAAATAAAAATTTGAAGGTTGTAAAAATACAAGGCACAGGAAAATTTTGGTTTCTTTTCAAAGTTTCCTTTTCGAAAGTTGTTGTATCAAGCAAAACGTGATAATGGTTAGTTACTAAGCCGCAAAACTCAGAATCAAAATGGGCACACACTGCATAAACATTTGTGTTAGAAAGGGTAGGTTTCTCTTCGACAATCTGAAACTTGAACTGTTTTTGAAATCGTTTAAAGTAATGTGGTGAACGCTCGTACATCGCCTCAACCATTTCTGTTGCTGGTCTTGGAAATTTCTTCTGACTTTTGTTGGAATCGTGGTTTTTTTTTTTGCTGGAGGGGGTTTTGTTGATTCCTCTTCTGTGAACTGAGAGCGTATATCTGCTGACTTTTCAATCAAGTTCTCAAATTTTTGAACAGTTAGAGAAACTCTCTGGTGAAATTCGTAATCGCTTTCCGCTTTCTTGAACAATTTTAGAAACACATAGCTACCCGTCCTTTCATACGTTTTCACAGTTGCTCTGATCAAGCGCTTATCAGTTTTCGAAATGTCGAAATAACAATCGCCGAAATCTGTGTCTTTAGTGGAAGTGAAAGGCATGCCGCAACTTGATATTATTTCCCTTAACAATTATTGTGAACGCTCCAACTCAGGGGCGACGGCAAGCTTGGATTACACGTGTGTCATCAAACACTCAATTAAAAACAAATGATTGGCGAATACAGTCTCAAGTACGCCTACGGCGTACTTGAGTCTGTTCATTACAATTTTTATGGCAAACATATGGTGCACGAATGTGATCTTTTGAACAATTTTCACATGCATAAAGCGCTCATATAAACTAGAAATTAGAAACAGATGCGACCTCAGATAATAAACATACATGTTGAACACAATTTCGAAGCACTCATATACACTAGAAATTAGAAACAGATGCGACCTCAGATAAGAAACTTACATGTTGAACACAATTTCAAAGGCATAAAGCAATCATATACACAACAAATTAAAAGCACATGTGACCTCAGATAAGAAACTACACATTGAACACAATATATAACAACAGTTAATTGAAAACAGATGTAACCCTAGATAACAATCTGTGGTACGCTCAAGTTAAAATTGTGTGTATGTTGGCTCAAAATTAAAAACAGATGTGACCCTCTAGCTTACGTGAAACAAATGCAAAAGTTGTACACAGAAATCCTGAGCTATAATTCGGTGGCATTCATATATGTGTTGAGTCAAATTGCAGTTTGTTTCCAGCAACAAATTCGAATCTGTTTAATTGAATTCTTTTAACACTTAACTTTTGAAATGTCGGTTAAAATTCTCGCAGAATCAGAGTCTTCCTGTGAAAGAACTTTGGTTTATCGAACAGTTTATGAAAACTTTGTTGTTCTCATCCAACAACGAAAACAGGACAACGTCTGGAACACTTACCATCACTGTCTTCTTCCAAAGCTTCTTATAAATGCAATTGCCGCCCTGCCCGAAAAAACAGACCCTTCGGAATGCAGCATTCTTACCTCAGGAGGTCACTTACCTGCAAAAGTATTGCCAGCATTTCAAGATTGTAATATGGACACATTACCTGAAGAAACCAAACGAATTCTCTACCGCTACGACTGTGAGTGCGTACCCTTGTTTGAAAATCAACTCGGAGCATATCAAGCTTGTGATGATTTGGCCAATTTGTGGGGAATCAGTTCATCACCTGATTCGCCTCACAGTGAATCGACACTATCTAGTCTACCCACAACACCGGCAATTGACCCAAGTCCAACTGTTACGCCGGCACCCAGCCCATCTCTCTTTGCTGAAATCAGGAACCCTCCAAACGATTTCGATAACTTTGACGAGAACGTTCTGTCCGGAACAACTTTTCAAACGCCAAAGCGAGAGGCTATGAGCGAGAGTTTCCAAACACCCACGTGTTCAGAGACTCCAAACGTTAGCGGTGCACCAAAAAAGCGACGACCAGAAAATTCTTTGATGGACTTATTCGATTAAATTAACTTAATTAGAACTTGAAACTTTACTTTCATATAAAAAACTGTTTCAAATTTGAGATGTTAATTTGTGCGTGTTTGTGTTATACATTTTACTTCGTTTCTATTTCTTGAATTTGTAATACAACTTCTTTTTTGTCCGTTTTGTGTTTCTATTCAAAACTTAGACAAAAATATAATTCAAGTAAGTGATCATGTTCGGACTTGTTCAGGGAAGATTTTTACTTTCCCCTATGACGCAAGCACAGATATCATTCCCCAAGCAGGCATTCATGTACTGCAATCACTATGAACTGTTTAGTTTTTGTGGTAATAATCCACAATTAGACTTTCGAATCAATAAAAATTCTAAACATCTGCTTGTTAAGCCTAAAGTTATATGGAATTAACACAATTTCTGTTTTGCAAAATGTGTGCGGTTTTTGGCTCAAAAGACCTGTTAACATTATGCCAAAAGAGTAGCAGCATATGAACTCTGAAACCAATTCATAAATTGGAAAAGTTGTCGAAAATTGTAATCCGTCAGAGATAAAATTCGAAAAATTGCACTTGAAAACCCAAATGATGTCATTAGGTTCTGTTAAAAAAAGTTTTTACGTCCTCTAGCAGCACCGCCTAGCTTTGCGCTCTCGTTCAACAGGGTAAAAAAAGCAGGTTTGTGAAAAAAAAATTTTGAAAAAATTGAGAAAAAAAATTTTTTTTGATAGATGACCTCTGACCTTTGACCCCAAAAATGAGGGCTTCAAAAAACACTTGGGATGAAACTGATGGTGCAGGGGTTCTCAGCACACTGTGTCCTGCAAAACATCTCATCACGCTCGTCAAATTTAACTTAACCGTTACGGAGATAATTAGCGCCTAATTAACGGCTAATTAGTGACTAATTAACATAATTGCTAATTAATGAAAAAAAAATTGGAAATTTTTTTTACCAATGTCTTTGTGGGAACATGCTGGATGTTTTTGGTCATAAGCATCATGGCTGAAAAATGGCTCCTTCACCGATTTCCAAAACATCTGGTCATCAATGTCACATTAACATCTGGCATTAATTAGCATATGAAGTACCCTAAGGAAAGATGTTAGATCGCGTTTCTTTGCATTTTTGCACATTGTGGGCCCACGGCATCAATTTCTCTCATAACACCTGTCATCGAAAAAGGCTTCAGAAAAAAGACACATGTTTCTGTCATGTAATTGTCATTTAATGACATTGATTTATGATGATTGACAGAAAAAATAACTTTTTTTCGGTTCGTTTTAGAGCAATTTTTTTTAGTGCGGACCTATGTTTTTCGTCCCGGGGAGCAATTTTGCTCATCACACTTGACAGCGTAGGACAACTCTAACCACCCGTTTTTTAAGAGGTCTAAAATGGTAAATTTTTGAAAAACTCAAAAGAAAGTAACATATTTCTCCGCTTTTTGAAATGCGTTTTTTTAGGTGATTCACAAAAACAACACTCGGTATGACCCCTCTGAGGGTCTACTAGCACATATTTTTGAAATCGGAAAGTGTTTTATATCTTTTTTGCGTTTATTTTCAATAAAAATTCGAACCGAAAATTTCCCGCCAGTTTCAACCAATAAACTTTGACGAATTCAAATGTTTGAAATTGGCGCCCACCAAACTACGTTGTTATACAGAATGCCTTCATGTAACACCCTTCGTAGCGAATGCAATTACCACAAAGTGCAATACTAGTTTTCCGAATCATTCAATTCTTTCCTAAATTCAATTCAAGTTGTTATATTCAAGTCAAGTTGTTATATTCTATCGTCATGACTTTTGCTTGTCGGTATTGCGACTCTGTGCTTAGCACTAGAGGAAATCGTTCTCGCCATGAAACAAAATTTCATCCAGATGAAATGAAACTACCAACTTATCACTGTTCTTTGTGTGAGTTTACATCTCGAAAAATGTCAGAACTGGAGGAACACATGCAAACTCAACATTCAAGGTTCACAAACTGTTGTCGGGCTTGCCACCTCGGATTCAACAGTTCGCACCTCTATGCCCAACATGCAAGGTCAGTTCATTCAATTCCAGTCTTTGGTGCTGAGTTTCAACCTACTCAACCCTCCGATCAGTCAGCTTTTAATGGCAGTCTTCAATCCTACTCAATAGAACCCACGGATGACGAAATGGTGCCAGCAAGAGACCTCCAGGCGTTCATGAAGTTCAAACAGGAGCGAATTCAGGAACTGATTGATCAAAAACTATCAGCGGGCCCGCAAAAAGTTCAATTCTCAGCAGAACTGCAACTTTTCAAACAATTTCGTGACCCTGAAGAAGACGACGAGCGTATCACCATCTTCGCTAACTCTCTGATGACTCCTGTGTACGCTGAAGGGCTCTCAAATGACAATTTTGTAGAAATGGTTGAAAAAATGCTCGCTGTGTTGTTCACCTTTGCCTCTTCTGGAAGTGGTTGGATGTTGGAAAGAGTTATTCGCGTCAATATTAAGTTCGCCAAATACAGACCGGCCACTGGATCTTCATTTATTGTCTTACCAACAAAGTTACAAAATTGTAGAGCCCTTCTCAACATAAGGAACCATACAGACAACAACTGTTTCATTTACAGCTTTATCGCAGCTTCCTATCTTAAGTGCAACAATTTTGAGGGAGAAGAAGGACGAAATGACTCTTTAAAGCTAACATCACCCGAGTTCTATCAAAACATGTCATCGCTTCAGCCTGCTGGTGAGTTTTCAATGCCCATGGGTTTCAATGACATTGATAAGTTTGAAACACTTAACGACGTAGAGGTAAACGTTTTTGGATTTGAAAACCGAGATTTGTTTCCAATGCGGGTGTCTAAAAGGACAACTTCCGAATTGAGCCTCGATTTGCTTCTTCTTTATGAGAATGATAAACACCACTACGTTCTTATCAAAGATTTGTGCAGGCTGTTCTGCTTCATCAAAAACATCAAATTCAAGTCAACTCTTCACTTATGTCGGAACTGTCTTTACTTGTGTCACAAGGATGTTAATAACTTTAAGGATCATGTTGAAGTTTGCGGTAATAATCCAACAGCTGTTATCCGCATGCCAAAACCAGACAATAATTTATACAAATTCACAAACTGGTCAGCTACTTGGTTTGCTCCCTTAGTCATCTATTTTGATTTCGAATCGTTTCTCAAACCAGTGGCCTCCTGTGCTCCAAGTGAAGAGAGAGCTTCATCGCGACCAATTGAATTTCACGAACCATGTGGCTTTGCATTGACTGTTATTGAGCACGGCAACCCCGAGCCCAAATTTACTCATTTGGACAGCTCGGAAAACTGCATGCAAAATTTCGTTCAATTGATTCATAAACTTGCTAAGGATATACACGAACAGAAGCGCAAACACCCTTTCTTCCGTGGTGACCGATCATCACCCTATAAAGATGCGAGCAAACAGTGTTGGATTTGTGAAAACGAATTCTCAGAAACTGACGAAACAGATCTGGACCACTGCCTTTACAGCGGCGGCTTCCTGGGTTGGGCCCACCCACAGTGTAACAGAGCGCGCCGGAATTCCAATTTTATTCCCGTAATTGGACACAACATCCAAAATTATGACCTCCATCATATTTGTCTTAGTCTGAAAAAGTGCGAACCGACAACAACAATCAACGTCATACCAGCAACAGACGAAAAATACATTGCAATGATGCTGGGAGTGCAAGTTGATAGAGTTGAGAGGGCTGACAAGAAGGTCGTACCTGTTTACGAATATCTACGCTTCGTTGATTCTTACAAACTCTTCAACGGATCTCTCGAAAAGCTGGTGGAGTCCTTGCCAGAGTCAGAGTTTGGTATAATGGAGTCTATGTTCGCCCATATTCCTGCACCTGACAGACAACTTCTGAAGCAGAAGGGTTATTACCCTTATTCCTACATGAGCGACCGGTCAAAGTTTGCGGAGAGGGAGCTGCCGGCTCTCAGCAAATGGACGAATTCTTTGGAAAACGGAAAAATATCAATCAATGAGTCCGAATTAGATAAAGCGAAGAAGATGTGGCAGCTGCTAAACTGTGAGACAATGCAGGACTACCACGATTCCTATTTGAAACTGGACGTTGCCCTTCTGGCCTGCTGTTCGGAATACTGTCGCAAAATCAGTTTCCAGACATACAGATTGGACGTGGCGCAATTTTTCACAGCTCCAAATATGGCAAAAGATGCAGCTTTACGGATAACAAAAGCACGCGTAGAACTTTTGACAGAACCCGAGCACCTGCACATGATTGAACAGTCAGTAAGAGGCGGAATTACTTCCGTATTCGAAACGAGGTACTTCAAAGCCAAAAATCAGTTCTTACCGGGCTTCAACCCAGAAGATGCTTCCACATTCGGGTTGTGCCTCGACGCTAATAATTTGTATGGGGGTGTCATGCAGAAAGAGCTGCTTCCGATCGGAAGCTTTAGATTTGCCAAGGAAGTTTCCATTAGCCAGATCTTGAATATGCCTCAGGATTCTGCCATCGGCTACTTTGCTGAAGTGGATCTGGAGTGTCCTACAGACGTTCACGACAACCAAAGAGATTATCCGCTAGCGCCTGTAAAGGAAATTGTACAAGACGTGTGGCTAAGCGATTTCCAAATCAACCTAAAAGAGCAGTACAATATTCCTGAAGCTAAGGTCTCTAAACTACTGCAAACACTGTTTGACAAGAAGAACTACGTAGTCCATTATAAATTACTCCAATTATATGTGCAACTTGGATTACGTATAACGAAACTTCACCGCGTGCTGCAATTCAATCAGGAACGATGGCTCGAACCGTATATTACCTTGAATAGCAATATGCGGAAAAACGCAACTAATAAATTCCAACAGAATTATTATAAACTCATGAATAATTCTGTATATGGCAAAACAATTGAGTCGAAAAGGCGACAGTCGAGGGTGGAAATTACACGAAATGCGGAGAGAGCAGAAAAACTTGTTTCGAAATTCGAATTTGAGAGATTCAAAATATTTGGGGAGAACATGGCCGCTATGTGCAGCAAGCCGAAAATTATAACATGGAATACGCCGACTATTGTGGGTGCAACTGTGCTCGACTTGTCTAAGTACTATATGTACCGCTTTCATTATCAAGTTATGCGACAAAACTTTCAATGTCGTCTATTGTACTCGGATACAGACAGCCTCTTATATAGAATTGAGTCAAAAGATCTGTATGAGGATTTAGCCAACCAATCTGCCGAAGTAAAAAACGAATTCGATTTTTCATCCTATCCAGAAGACCACCCACTTCACGACAACAACAATAAGTCTGAAGTCCTTAAATTCAAGGACGAATTCAGTGGAGACTATATATCCGAGTTTGTTTGCCTCAAACCCAAGATGTATTCAATCACATCAGAAAGTTAGTCCATATAATGAATAATTTCTAACCCCTTCCCTCAGTAATTTGAATGCAAGTTAAGTGCGTTGGAGGAAACTACATAACAAAACTTAATAGTTTATTGTAAAACATGTTTACCTTGTTTAGGTTGTCGCAAGTTGTCTGCTAAAGGTGTGACCAGGGCAGCCCAAAAACTTCTCACCCACGAATTATATAAAGAAACTCTCCAAACGTCGAAACCAGTTAGAGCGGTAAATACAAGAATAACATCCGAAAATCATGTACTGAAAACGGTGACAGCTAATAAAATATCTCTATCCGCATTTGATAATAAGAGATATATCTGCGGAGATGGGTTGCGAACGCTCCCATATGGACACTTTTCTGTGTTGGGCGATAATCAAAGCGAAACGTCTAGTTCGCTCGGATGGTTTGATCCTGACCAAAGTCAAATAAGTTGGGATTACAGTACAGAGAATAGTGACAATTTAAGTGAAATTTTTCGTGACACTGAAGTGGATTGGGACTTTCCAACATATCTACCACCCCCGGAGAAAAGAATGAGAAAACACTGTAGCGATAACTTGAACCTACTTCTGGACAATGCCAGCCACTATTCGCCGCCCGATCCTGGTTTCATTAATGTGGGAGGAATAAGAGATGAGGACATTTCTGATGACCAAATTGTTGACTTTGATAGAAGCAGCTCAGAGGAGGAACAAAGTTTTTGTTCATTCATTGATTTAGAAGCTACAGAAAGTAGCGGCGAACAGTGAAAGGGACAGTGTACAAACTCAATTTCATAGTGTGTTGAATTCAAAATAGTGTTGAGAAATACTTTGTGCGAGATTTGTTCAGATTTTGTTTGGAGTGTTGCTTTAATTTGAACGCCCCTGATTCAATTTTTATTTTCAGTTCAATTTGTACGAAAGTTTCTTTAGCCTAAGTTCAATAAGCGGACGGTCAAGTTAGGGGAAAAAGAAAGTCAGACGGCGAGACAATTACCGCCACATTATCCGCATAAGAACGTATCCGCATGCAATTATATAACGTATTATCCGCGTGCAATTATATACCATATTATCCGCATGCAATTATATACCATATTATACCCATGCAATTATATACCATATTATCCCCATGCAAATCTATACCCTATTATCCCTATGCAAATCTATACCCTATTATCCCCATGCAAATCTATACCCTATTATCCCCATGCAAATCTATACCCTATTATCCCCATGGCATGATAACCCCCCTTTCCCAGTGCTCCCTATATTTACTACTCAGATCTTTTCTTATAAAATTTCTAGTGATACCGATAGTTTCTTGTACAAAGATTCCAAAAAATTAATCAAAACTGTAGTGTAGGAGTGCTACGCACAACCTTTCCTCTAAAGATAGGGAACCACGGTAGAAGCGCGGTTAAAATTTATGTCTCAATAAAGCTGTTTGAAAATCGATTTCTCTTCTTATCATAAATGTTCTTAAAATATTATAATCGTTTTAACTTGAATTCAAGTGTTATTTTTAGATATCAGCATTGTGCTCAAAGTAATCAAATAACCCTTCATTCTTTTTCTACAACACAATTTTATAGTTTGAAGTCACACTTCTTCCAGTGCCTGTTTTTTAACTACTTATTTATTCAAAAAGTCAACAGGACGCATGATGCATATCATGTAGTGACCATGTGCAAATGCCCCCATTTGAAAGCTATTGTTTGCATATTTTAAAATTGTTATTTTTTGAAGAGCTTGCAAGAAAGAGTCTATTTTTTAAAATCTGGCAAGATTTTCTGCCAGAATCGTGTTAAGACATGCAAGATAAGTTTTTTTAAAATCAACTACGTTATGATCAATGGGACATTATTGTTTGATTTTCTGTATTTGACTTTGTTTAAGAAAATTTAAAATGGAACAAATTTGCGCAATTGAAAATATAATCGATTTTGTAAATTCACCCAACTATGGCAATGCCGTAGCTGCTTTCTTTCTTAAACATAAATTTTCTTTTTCAACTTTTAGCACAGTTTGTTGGGCGCACCCGAGCAAATATATTTGAGTGAGTATAGAAAATTATTAAAAATTATATAATGGTTTGCTGAGTCAAGCGGTAGCCAACATTTTGCGACTGTGTGCAAAAATTTTTTGTAGAAAGGGTGGAAACAAGAGGTAAGAAAAGAATAAAGTATGAGACGTGATTTCCATCCGGATACTCGTTTAAAATTAGCTCAGTGCTTTTTGGCAGGTAAATTAGAGTATCCACCATAAAATGACATCTTAACAGTTTCAGTGATGGGTCATATGAACAATTCTGTTCTTATTGTAATACTGTTTGAAAATACTATTAGAAATTGCAATACTGTTTTTGAAAGTGCAATCGTTTGTGCGCTCATTCCCGATTTCCTGCTCTTGTTCCGTGTTTCCAGACTAGCTAATTTTAATTCCCTCGCATGCGTTTTTTTCCTGACATATCTAACTCAGCCCTGGCTCCTCGGCGTGGTCATACCAGAAAATTATACAAATTGTGTCTCCAAATTTAATGGTGAAAGTTTTTATTGTTGTAAAGTTTGATTTCGAGAAAACAGACTTTTCGCACTGACAATTTGTACAAGCTAAGAATTTTTTAAGTCAAAGTCAAGGTATTAGTTCACTTATTTCTTTGATGTAGAAGCGCATCGCATCTTTATCTGACAGTCTTGGTGAGAATCGATGTTTACATTTGCCCAAATTAGTTCACAGACCAATCACTCAAAACTGACTTTTGTTTGACCATTGGATACCTGGCGTGATATATAAACAGATGATCAAATTTGGATTGAACCTGAAACCCTACAGTCCGGACATGTATTAAATTAGACCAGACCGCCTACCAAATTGACATGCCTTAAACGGTCGCCAAATTACATTATTGCTCAGAAAGCAAATAACATAAGCCCAACAAAGTCAAAAATTCTTGAGAGGGCTGCTAAATTGGTTATTTATGAGGTAGGATTGGGAGGTTGGGAGGGGAGATTAGAAGGGGAATGGGAGAAGGGGGGGTTGTCGGAGATGAATTGGAGGGAGGATGTTTTGAAGGTGGGGGGGGGGGTTGGGGAAATAATGGACTGAGGGGGGGGGGGGGGGGGGGTTAGCTGCAGGGGAATGATTATGCGCATTGTTTTAGCTCATATGACAAAATTCAAACACAGAGAAAAAAAACAAAGTAAAATCGTGAATAAATAAGAAATGTTTCCTCTCCCCTTTGTAAATACATTTTTATAGACACCATACTTGATATCTTGCACCATTTTATTGGCATATGAGAATTGTGACAGTTACTTCTTATTTATATTAATAGTTTTTTATCAGACTAATTTTATGCCGACTGTAGTTGATTGAAGTAGTTATCTTGCAAGATTATGCTAGAATCTTGCAAGAATCTTGCAACACTAAGCATCTTTTTTGTAATTTTGCAAATCTGTATGCAGGTCAAACTAATATACAGGTTCGAACCTGTATATAAGTTTATTCGTGCAAGCTAATTAAAAGGCAAATTTTGGCAAGAAAAAAATGTGCTCTCAATCGAAGAAAAAATTGCCTAAATTTTGTTTAAATATGTTTGCAAAAAGAAAAAAAGTCATTTTTTTCGAGCTCCATACGCTTTAAGATCAGTAGATAAATGTCATGTTATATCCCGGGTTGGAGTCCCAGTGAATCCCATCGATGGACCAGAGAACTTTCATGAAAAGTCCATCGATGGGTCATCGATGGTTCATTACCACTTTTTCTCTGATCGTAGAAAATCCGGGTCTTTCCCATTATAGCCCCCCAGCTTGGTGGTCAGATAACCTTTACCCCCCCATCATGGTAATTATACCACAATGGGAGGCTATAATTTCATTGGGGGGGGGGGGGGTGGCTATATTGGGAAAGAGCCGAAATTCCATCGATGGGAAAGCTCTGAATTATCTCTCCCATTATGGCCCTCAGTGAAATGGGAAATGGTCAAGTTCATTCTGCCCTGTCCACAACTCACCCCCCACTCCAAATAGAGTTTTCTAGACGCCATATTTACTTTGGTCTCATAAGAATTAATAGAAGAAGATTAAATCATCAAAACTAAGGGCACGTTACAAAATTTTGACTTCAGGTGATGTTGAAGTTTATAGCATTCAAACATTTCATTCAAAAAAATTATATCTTTATTTTCATGAAAAAACTATGATCCATCGATGGGTTTATGAAATAACTATGGTCCATCGATGGGTTTATGAAATAACTATGGTCCATCGATGGGTTTATGAAATAACTATGGTCCATCGATGGGTTTATGAAATAACTATGGTCCATCGATGGGTTTATGAAATAACTATGGTCCATCGATGGGTTTATGAAATAACTATGGTCCATCGATGGGTTTATGAAATAACTATGATCCATCGATGGGTTTATGAAATAACTATGATCCATCGATGGGTTTATGAAATAACTATGGTCCATCGATGGGTTTATGAAATAACTATGGTCCATCGATGGGTTTATGAAATAACTATGGTCCATCGATGGGTTTATGAAATAACTATGATCCATCGATGGGTTTATGAAATAACTATGGTCCATCGATGGGTTTATGAAATAACTATGGTCCATCGATGGGTTTATGAAATAACTATGGTCCATCGATGGGTTTATGAAATAACTATGATCCATCGATGGGTTTATGAAATAACTATGATCCATCGATGGGTTTATGAAATAACTATGGTCCATCGATGGGTTTATGAAATAACTATGGTCCATCGATGGAATCCACTGGGAGCCCAAACCCGGATAGATTAACTAATAATTGCAGGCGCTTAATTAATTTATTGTTTTCAAGTTAATCATAGAAGAAACACCTTAAATTTATGTTTGAAATGCCATATATAGGACAAAATAATTTAATTGTTCATAGGAATTCATTCAATAACTTATTTTGATCGAATAATGATTCTTTGTGTCCGAATTTAACTCACATGTCCAATTTTCAGATTTCCAAGAATTAGAGTTTCAAGCAACGTAGCCAACCAAGGTTGGAAGAATTCCCCTCAAAACATCAATTGTAGGACAAATCAGAACTAGTAACAAAAAATTTTGAGTATCAAGATTTCAAATTTTTTACACTTTGTCTCTTCTCTTGTCTTGAGCAATGGAAAAGCAGTTACGGATGTAAAAATTAGCTAAACCAGATGAATTTTTTTCAAGTCGGCCTAATTGAGTTGAGTTATAACAGAAAAATCAGCCTCGTCAAACACACTGAACCGACATATAGCTAAATTTATTTCTGATAATAGATTTCTGAGCTGAAGTTTTTTTATAGTCTCAGCACTTCGCCTTACTCTTTTTTACTACTTTGTTGCGATAACAACAATTGCTTAACCTACCAATGAAACAACACATTAACATCAAAATCTGCTTCATCATTAGACTGCAAATTTATCACAGACTTTTATCACCACTGTTACCATATAACCAGTGGCAATAAAAGAGTGCGGTAAACTCGTCCACTGATCACGGCAAAAGTGTGATAAAGTTATATGAAGCTATTATATTGTCAACGAGTCGTTATTCAAAAACTCTGCTTCGACTCGGAGTTCGAGATCTTTTTGATGGCGACAATAACAATGTATCAATAATCACTAATAAACATAGCTCCCGTCACTGTTTCTCAGTTCCTTACGTTTATTTTCTATGAAACAAATGCAAGTTCAGCATGCCGTTGTGTTTTTCCGTATAATATCTGACATGTCTTATGAAAACTGTTTTACTAATAACAACCAACTCATTGTTCTGGTATTGTGAATTATAAATTGTCTCTTCGTGGTGGCCACGGAGCACGCTAATGTTTTTTGTCTGCATTGCATTAACATACCCGGCAGATTGCCGGAAAATATCCGCCGTTGATTCCAATAAGCATGATTGGGATTGAAATAACAGAAGATATTGAAAAAAAAAGATTTTTGTACAAAAACATTTTTTAAGTCCGATTTATTTTGATGGCATTTCGTAGTTGAACATACTTCTGTTTCTTAGAGAGAGGCTACAGGGGCTACTATCAATAACAATAAGCATTAGAGAGAGGTAACTAATACTTATAGGACCGACGTTCAAATAGCGGGCATCTAAAATTGGGCTTTATGGGTTTATCCCGTTTCTATTTCTGACTTCAATTTTTTATACTGACTCTGTTCATTTTGAATTGCTTTGCTGAGCAACTGATGTTCAAAATCACTTTTAGCAGAATGAGAGAAGAGATAAACTAGAGAAAGCCTAGAGAAGTCAAAAAGATTTCACGCAAAATGTTGAAAAGGCGGCAAAATGAGGTAAAGCGAAACATTTTTTTATTCGACGAAGTAAAAAACATAGCAGGACAAGTCCTGACGTACAATTCAAAGAATTTTCATTGACTTAACAAACAACTAGACCTAGAACGGACAATGAGTGCATTGGAAAAATCATTTCTAAAAAAATCAGATGAAAAAAACAAAAAAAAACATAAAATCAATGTCAAAATGCTACTAGAGAGAACAAAAAAACCACTAGTGAGATATGTAATTTTGATTCTAACAAAAAACTAGGTCCAGAATGAGCTGTGAATGGATTGGGAAAACTATTTAGAAAAAAATCCGATCCAAAAAATAGAAAAAACAGTAAAAATCAGAGTGAAATTGCCGCATGTGAACAAAAAACCACTACCGAGAAACCGAATTTTTGTTCAAACACCGTTTTCTCACTCTACTTTAAAATTAGAGCGAAAAAAATTCACGCCGCAAAACCACTCGCTTTTTCGCTCCATTTCCTGTTTCGGCGTGACCAAAATCACCACTCCAATTTGACTTCAAAAATCGTGAAAATGTGTGAACAGATCTTAAAAAAAAAAGACAGCGCCCCAATACAATTCAAATTCTTTGAATTGTAAAAAAAAGGAGCGCTATAATAGCCAGCTGAGAAGATGAGGGCGGCTATTAATAACCAACCTGTTCTAAGTTGTTCTAGGCATTTCAGAATGTTTTTGTGGCTATTTTGTGGTGAACATGGCGGCTTTTGTGTGCACCTGAAATTTTCACGTAGTACTGTTCATTGCAGCCAAATTGGTCCGTCCAGTAATGTTGGACCTGGAGCGCATCATCACATACTGCTTCACGTAGAAAGCGGATTGAATGTTCCATTTACTTTGATATTTAATGAAGAAAAACCTTCAATCCAAAGGTGCTGTTAATTACCATTTTTCTTAAAGTACCAAACGAAACAATTACAATATATAGGTTTCTAGTACTTACCATATTTTCATCAGTAGAAATAACCATATTTTCAGCAGTTCATCTTTCAGTGTACATAAACATCTTCCTGTGATTTTATGCATACAACACAATTCTGTCTTATACTTAGCAATCTTTGCGAACAAACGCGTGTCTAAAAATTTGAATATCAGTGGTGTCTGAATGAGGTCAGAGACATTTTCAGATATATCATTATAAAAAATCAAAACGTAGTCAACTTTTTAATTAGAATTGTGGGTCGTTGTTTGTGGATGGGTGGGTGTTTGGGTGTGTGTGTGTGTGTGTGTGTGTGTGTGTGTGTTTGCGTGTGTGTGTGTGTGTGTGGGGGGGGGGGGGGGTGGCGTAGATAATTAAGGCTGGACAGGGTTATGGATGTGTTGTTAGGTATGATGGAAGGTAGTAGGTATGATGGGCGTAGATATGATTAGTGGGGAGGCAGTTAGGTATGATGAATGATGTGTAAGAAAGTGTAGGGGGATTAGTGGGTGTAAGTATGAGCGTTAGAGGATTTTTGGGGGAGGATTCAATGAATGCAATAATATTTCAGCATATGCAATAAATATGCAAAAATTTCAGATTAAATCCCGTCTTATTGATTAAGCAGAGGAAACATGGAGGAGTATGAACAGAATATGAGCACATTGTGCGTGCGATAATTTAATTATGGAAAAACGGTTCAAAAATACATTATTCAAGCAGAGAGTGACTTCATTTTTTGGATCTTTTCAGTTTGTGCCCCCTAGCTTAGTGGGTGCATATTATTTGCAACCCCCAGACGCTCGTGACATATTTTTACATGGCGATTCACTATATATTCACACGTGCTCTGTAATTGGGGAGGGGGTGCATAATGTACTGGGAGGGGGAGGGGGAGTGGAACACAAAAAGAAAAGAGCCTATTTTTCATGTGAGCTCCAGTTGACACAACTAGAGTTGATGGAGAAAAAACGAAATATCCATTTTTTAAACACTGTTTTGGAAATAATTAACGATACCAAATTATCGATACAAAACATGCTCCACCAAAACTCCTTTTAGATTTGTAAAAACAGAAAGATCGCCCCACTAGACTTCGGTTCGTAAACTCACCCTGTTTTGCAAACAGAAGTACCCGGTTGAGGTTTTTGGTTAAATTTTTGTAAGAAATGCGGTGATTACGGTGAATGCGGTGAAAAATATATCCCACCGCATTTGACCACATTTTTTACAACAAATATCCGCGAAATTCACGGCATTTGTTTTCCTACGTTTACTGAATCACAAGAAGTTTCAAAAAATTAAGTAACAATTGGCACAGTGGAATAAGAATTTGACGACATGCAAGAGTTATGAGATTTGAACTCGTGTACAGAGGTTTCTTTTCTGTAAGAGTACTGAGAACGCGGTGAAAATAAACAATTCACTGCGGTTTTCCGCATTCACCGCAAAAAGACGAAGAAATACGCAGCGAAAATTTTTCTTTTCACCGAATTTCACCGCATTTTTGACAAAAAATCACCGCTAAACCTCGACCCAGGTAGGATGAGATAAATAATAGCCTCGCTGTCGTTTCGCAGCTATTACAAAAGGAATCAACATAAATTCTCTTCGAGGTTGAAAATGCCATCCTAATACAATTCAAAATTTTTGAATAATTGTAAAAAACAAGAAATCATTTAACACATTCTACTATTTTGTTCAATTTAATTCAGCGGAAATTGGCACAATTTTCGGTCACCGAGTTAGTCTTGCTCATTTCGGGGAAAAAATGATTACAGAAGAATGTATTCAGAGCTAAACTATACAAATTTTAATTAAGTTCCAATAAAATTTATAATAAACAGAACCTGGATCAGGATTGCGTCAACTATTTTTTAAAATCAGCATTGGGTTTTGTTGTATGAGCCCGCAAATGTAACAACACTGACGTCACAATGGCCCCCAGAGCTGGTCCCCCTCCCATCCAGGGTATAATCAAACTCCACCCATAGCTGTGAACGCCATTATCGTGTATCTTCTCATACGCTTTCAGGGCGCAAATATCGGCTATCAACAAAAACACAAACATCGCAGTGGAAAGAGCAATTGCGAGTAACGTATATGATATAAGTTCGGGTTCAAAAAACAGTAAAATCAAATAGGTTCCCAGGGTTAATACCGCGGCTATATAACAGATACAGTAAAAAGCCCTAGCGGCCTTCATAAGTTTGATAAAATGTTCGGGTAGGTTTATACCTTCTACGTAAGATTTGCAATCGTCTGCAACACAAACAACCCATTGCCCGTATTTGGTTTGAAGAAAGTCTTGATCAACAATAAGTCCGTTATGTCCATTAGATGTCAAAGCACAGCAGAGGGTTATAGCCACAAAAAATAAACCGAAAGTGAGTTTGAGCAATTTTAAAACTTCCATTTTCAAGGCGGTTTCATTCTACGTTATTGCGATAACAATTTAGCAATCGCTGTCAGTGAAATTGTATGAAAACGTTAGCTAGCAGTAGTTTCTGTAAAAGAAACAGAAAAACAAATTTTGGACGCAAAATTTTTCACGGCAATCTGCGGTGATTTATTGACATGGTAAACTTCCTAGTGTCAAAATTATATTTATCAACTGTATTTTTTCATTCTTGTAGACATCGAGGAATATTTAATATACTGAACGGCAAAAACAAGTTAGCTTCCCCTATTTTCACGAATTCTAATTTTGAGGCAAAACAAATTTGTGGAAAACAATTTTTTTAATGATTGATCCCCTAGACTAGTCCTCTCTTCTACATATGAAGTTCATATAAAACACAACGCTCACTTGTAAGAAATCCCAATGTAAAATTGATGAATTTCTTACAAGTTTCACAGTGAATAGAAAGTTGACACAAGATGTGCTATATTTTCATTTTTGTTCAACTATGGCTAAGTCTTTGCTTGTGTTAAACTTTAAAGACAGAAAAGATCTGAATATATTGTGATATTCTGCCAAATTTCTTTTTACTGTGAAACTTGGATGAAGTTAATCAACTTTACATTGGGTTTTCTGGTAAGTGAACGTTGCGTTTTATCTGAATTTCATAAGTAGACGAGAGGACTGGACTAGGGAATCAATGGTGAAAAAATTAAAATTGTTTTCAAAATTCGATTTTAAGTTGGAGTAGTATTGCCTTTAAAATTGAAATTTTACTTCGTGAGGGAAGGGGACGCTAAATTACCTTCTCCGTCTAGTAGATGTCAATAAAAAAGTAGCAGAGTTCTTTTTGATTAAACTTTCTACCACGTATAATTTATTGAGAACAGTTAATTTTTAAGAATTATCTAGTGTTTTAGTACCGTTTCGCAAAATAAAACACATGGAATGCACATTTTAATTACAAAAAGTAATATTTCGGTTTATCTTTTTTTTTGCATTCAATTGCGAAAAATAACTACTGCACCGCCCGATTGAAAATATTTTCCTTATACTCCGATCAAAATTTCTTAAGCTTTGATTTTCTCACTTCACAAAATTATGCTGTTGTCTCATCATCGCCAAATGATAACATCAATCCCAGAAAGATTTTTTTTAAATAGTGAGATTCAAGTTTCACAAATGATGATTATTTTGGCTGGTTTTTAGAGGTAGAATTCGATTGAGCAGAATCACATCTCAACCAACTATCTGCGACCTACTGAAAATTGGCAAATTTCTATCTCATCGATCTTCTCTGCAAATTTGCCCAACAATTTTACTCTTTTTGAGGCGCTGAGGTTTATCTAGCATAGTAATAAAGTATTTCATTTGCTTGGAAAATGCTCTTGAAAAACGGTAATTTACCAGGGGTAATAATGATGTGAATGTTTCTTGTTTTCAAAGGAAATAGCCCAACCAAATTGTTCAAATGACAGCGATTGCTAAATTCAACTGTTTAATTGCGCAATAAATTGTTTGTAAGCAAAATGAACAACTGAATCTGAAGTATGAACAAAACAAGAGTTATATTATTCACTGTGTTAGTTCACAAGTTCGCTGTTCGATTTAAGTAAGCAATTGATGAAATTTTTCCCACATTAATTGTAAATCAAAGTGAACAAATTAGTGAAAAAAAACTGTAAAGAACGATAATTATTTGCTGTATGCTATTAGACGTTGACCGTATTGGTGAACTGTAAAACTATAAAAGCGATAACGACTATAAAGTTCCAATTGTACCATAACATGATTAACCCCGATACACATCGAACTTCACTAAACTTCATACTGAGATTATTTTCTGTTCTAATTTATCAAATGTTGTCCTTTAAGTTTGTACAAAGCGAAAGAAACAGAAAGGACGGTTATACAATATCATGTCTTTTCGAACTAAAAAAGAGTCAGCAATTTTATGAAAAAACTGGATAAAGTTTTGCAGATTTTTTGTTACCTCTGGAGAGGGCCACTTGCGTAAAATTATAAGGGTGCCATTTTGTTGGTTTTTCATATTTAAGCGAATTTGCCCGAAATCAGCGACAATGCGCAAACCACCGAACCAATTGCCATTCTTTGTCGCTAATCTCGGCAGCAAATTCTAGCGACAATAACACTGCGAAAATTGGCGATTAATCCCCCAAATCGCGTCGCTAATGATGACTATTTCGAGAGACGATTAGGTTTACTGCATAGAGTGCATACTATGGTGTCGAAGAGAGTAGATTGTGAATCTTTCAAGGATGCAATCGAAGACATGTCTTGTGTGTCGATGATTTACGTGGTCAGATCTAATTTGGTTGTTGTTGTTGCTTATTCGGAGTTGGAGGGCAGGTGTCATACTTACTCATGTTTTGCTTCGTTAAGTGTGACCTTGTTGGAGTTTTTAGCACTGATTTTAGATCATTTTGGTGGAATTCATTTTGACATTGACACGGAATTGATCGAACTCGAAATACTTTTTGCTCATAGACATAGCGCGAGAACGCAAATAACTTGTAGAGTTGATATGGTGGGAGAGCAGTTTTTATTGTTTGATTTGAGTGGACCCGGTTCACAATAAATAGCTATGTTGCAAGATTCTGACAGATTCTGCCAGAATCTTGCAAGATAACAATTTTCTGCCAGTTTCTTACAAGATAGCCATCTTTCTGAGGGAATAGTGGTCCCGCTGTGCGAATTGCACTGGACAAGTTTAACCAGTCGATCGTTGAATTCTATAATAGCTAATATCAAGTATTTTAAAACTCCCTATTAACTGCCCCGCGAGTTATCAATAGGACAGTTTCTTTAGAAGTGGTTTTCATATTTCTCACTATCACAAAGGTAATTTCGCGACGCAAATGCGGGTCACTGAATAAATGCAGGTTAGAACTTGGCTGACGCACCGATTGAAAAATGAATCACCGTTTGTCAGTGTATATAGCGGAACGAGGGAAATTGTAGATGACAATTCATTTACCAGCTAGAACTCATGACCAGCTAAAAAATCTCGGTTTCAGACAGTATGGTAGCTTTTTTTCCCTTTTTTATAATGACATTTTGGCATGTTGATACGAATTTTGAGACCTAGAAACAGATGTTTTAAATGTTTTTCGCCGCTTCCTGGGCTGACAATAGGTATTTGAAAAACAATATAGAATTTTGACACTAAAATGAGTAAACATATAGCTTTCTGCAGTTCTTGGGGCACATCTGCAATTCCACACGCCATAAAGCCCTGATTTGAATCTTTATTAACGAGTCATTTTGCAGTCAGTCTTATGCTCTAATGCTAATTAAATCTTTTGATCAATTTTAATTTCACCATTCTTGGAGTAATAAAATATTGATCGAATCATTTTGAGCTCCTATTGTATAAACTTCCTTAAAAAATTGGAACTTGTTATATTTAATTCGGAGCTTTACGTCGAATCTCGATTTGGCAACGTGTATTTTGATCTCTCAGAAAAAAATTTGAAATATTTTGCAACGTCACTTTTTTTAGGATATTGTTGATTAATCTTGTTATCGGATTTGCCTTGTAGATTTAAAGTAAATTATGTCACAACCAATAATAATAAGTTTTCGTTCATTTTTTGGCTCTAACCCGTCTGTTTCCACTCGCCAGCTATTGGATACTGTCACGATTATCCATTTGGTTAAAAGATGTTTTGTGGTCTTGGTTATCAGATCTATAATTCTAGTGGACTAAATTTGCGTTGCTGACAATTTGTATTGGAAGAGAACTCAAGACGTTATTACATTAACTGCTTGACCATCAGATTTATTCATCACAAATTGAGAGACATGAATTGAGAGACAAAAGACAATGCTCGACTCACTTGAGCTATGAAGAGACTTTATCTGGACTTTAAAACATGCTGGACTTTAGCTCGACTCAAATTATTTACAAAAGACTCTATAGCTGTGCCAAAAATTTTACAAAAGACTTTCACTCGACCCAAAATGAGATATGGACTTGAACTCGAACCATTGTTTGCAAAAAAGTCAGCTAAGGTCCTTTGATGGACCAGTTCGAGTTTATCCTAACCAATTAGAGACGAGCAAGATCTTGTCGCTTAAATTGCAGTATTTATTGTCTACTGACTGCCTTATGTCGAACTCATTTTCCAAGTAGGTAATTTACGTATCTCGTATTTTCTTGTTAGTTCAGTCGGGAACTTGCTTTGCAAATGATACTTATTTCTGCTGATTAATCTAGCATAAAAACATAGCAGAATTTAAATTGAAACTGTGCAGCTAAACACAAGACGGAGAATCATAGTTTTGAAATGGAACTTGACGTGAAGTCTTTTAAGAGTAGGGAGTTAAGGTCATATCCCGGGGCGAGGTGGTAGAATTATGACTCGACAAAACGTCGTCTGGGGGGGTGTCATTCCGGGTCGTTAAATACACGGACCCGGAAGAAGTTAATGACCCGGTAAGTCGAATCATATAACTGGTATTTCAGAACAATGACCCGGTCTTTCTATTCATAAATCTGGTAGTTCGGAACAATGACCCGGTCTGTCGAGTCATAATCCTACCGTTTCGAATCATAAATCAACCTAATTCGATTCATGCAGCCCCTACTTCGAATCATAAATCTACATAATTCGAGTCATGCATCTCGTATTTCGAATCATAAATCCACATAATTCGAGTCATGCATCTTGTATTTCGAATCATATATCTGGTATTTCAGAACAATGACCCGGTCTTTCTATTCATAAATCTGGTATTTCTGAACAATGACCCGGTCTGTCGAGTCATAATCCTACCGTTTCGAATCATAAATCAATCTAATTCGATTCATGCGGCCCCTACTTCGAATCATAAGTCTACATAATTCGAGTCATTCATCTCGTATTTCGAGAGCTGAAATAGGTTAAATACTGTCGGAAAAAATCTACAGTTGAACTAACGAACAACTTTTTGAGATTTTCCAGTATGTTTTGGGTGTGTTTCCCTCCTCCTTCTCTCAACCGGGCTGGTGACCGGCTACGGCGGAGTTATGAACATTCAACTATAGGAGATTTTTGAGCAAAGCACTGGCAAAAAAAAGGAAATCAAAGCCGATGAGCATTCAGTTACTAAGACCATTTTTTCAAGGAGTCATGTGGTCAATCTCTAATTTAAACGCTATACTTCAACAAGAAACTTACATTGAGCAATCCGGGCACGTTCCAGATGTTCCCAGGAAACTTTGTCAACAATTTAAAATCAAACAGCAATCTGAAAGAAGAAAAATGTTGTCTGACAAATTAGTGTTTCTCTCCTCAGGAGTTCAAACTGGGGCCAAGTTCCCTGGCCAATTTCTCAAAAACCGCTCAACAAAAACAAACGCCCTTGGTACATTTTGGAGCACTGCTTGAGATACGCATCATATTATAAAATGAGCCCAATCGGTTAACTCTTCTAGGAGTTATAGCAAAATAACGGTACCGTACCAAATAACCGGAGAGGAGAGATACAATACGTTCAGAGCTAAAATTGAACACCTAAACCACAGAAAATGATACATAAAGTATATATATTCGGAATCTGCGTTAAACGGGTTTTTCAAAACAGTATAATTTATAACAGAAGTGATGAAATTATAAGTGACCGGACCCGGACCAAGTCCTGTCAAACGCTTCTAGAGGTAAAATCAAGGGCAACTTTACTGGTCAATTTCTCTAAAACGACGGAACAAAAATAAACCCCTTCAACACAGTTTGTAGAACTGCTCGAGATACGCATCATATCAAAAAATGAGCCCAATCGGTACATTCTTCGAGGAGTTATAGCAATTATAAGGTACGGTACCAAATGACGAAAAAAGCATGGCGACCTGATTTCAGAGCCAAATTTGGCCATCTCAATTCCGTAAAACGCTATGGAAAATATATATGGGGATACTCCCCATTAACTGAGGATTCTAAAACACTAACATTTTTCCCGCAAATCAACTGTTTTGTGGTACCGAAAATTTGGGTCACCCAGAACATCCCAAAAATTCGACCTATTTCAACTTTGAACATTAATAACTTCTTGATTAGGCCGATTTGGGAAACCAACCAGGTACTGCAACCAAGAAGGGTTCAGTACTAACAAAATGCGACTACTCCCGTTTAATTTGGTCCAGTACTTTAGCAGATATTAACAAAATACTGTTCTGTACCCCATTTTTTGGGCTAAAATCGAAGCCCAAGATCTCCGGAACCGACGCAAAACAACGTAAAACAGCGTTCCCGCCGTATTTGTGGGTGTAACTCTGGTCCTCTTCCACGTTCTAGGTCACGGCAAACCTTCATGGTGAGGTGGGAAAAAATTTCCCACCTCACCATGAAGGTTATGATGTTTTGTGTGTTTTGACATAAAACAACATCCACAGAAATTTGATGAATTCGTGAAAAAAGAAAAATTGTTGAATTAACCCCATTAATTGATAAAATTAGCTTCAACAACTTAAATTTTGTCTAGAAAACACAAAACGCACGCCGAAAAACTTGTTAAATTGCACAAAACACAACTCAGGCATAAAATTTAAGAAAAGATTTGTTTTTTTTCCGCATTCATCATTAAATAACAGTTCTAAAGAATATTTCCAGGTCTGTGACTAGCCATTCCAAAGAAGCACGTCTTAAAGCAACAGATTATGCCATTATTCACTTGTTTTGGTCATAAATTGAATGAGAAATTCGGAAAAGTTTAAAAAATTAAGCTCCTTTCTCAATATGATAAAACAAGTTCTTTCCTCCGCAAATGCAGATTTTGCTTGGATATCTGTTGCAAATATTCTTACTTACCACATCTGAGGTCTTTTTCTCCGGCAAATCCCAATGGAGAGGTGGGAAACAACTTGGAAGTTGTTTCCCACTTCGCAATTAAGGTTATGATGTTTTGTGGTTTTGACATAAAACGACATCCAGCGAAATTTGACGTAAATCGTGAAAGAAAAAATGTCGAATTAACAACAAAAATTGATAATTTAGCTTCAAGGTTTTGAATGGCATTATAGAGGCACAAAAATAGCTTCTAAAAAGCAGTTTGGTTGCTTAAAACACAACTCAGTCATTAAAATTTAAGAAAAGATAAAATTTTCAGCATTCAATCTTGAATAATTTTCCGACAAATAATTTTCACGACTTAAACAAACAATTTCATTGAATACTGGCTTGCGTGAGAAAAATGCGCTGTTAGTCACTAAATTTATTTCCCAATTGGAAACAAGTGAAAATTTGCGAAACATTCAGATCATGTTTATTTGCGATCAATTAAATTTTTAGTGATTAATTGAAGAATTTGCCTAAACGTACCTCACAAACGTTTTAATTCAACCGTTCACCATTGTCTTAAAAAATTTTTACAATGATATTGTGACTCATGTTAACCGTTTATCAACACAAACAATCTGATTAAAGAAAAATTAAAGATCAAGCAGTGAGCGTGTGGTCATTTTCGGAGAATTGGGGTTGAAAATAGTTAATAAATTATAAAATACTGAACCAATCAAAACGAAACATAGCTCATTAGATTGCGCGGAAAACGAGCTTCAAAGATATATATACATTGAATGGTTTCACTAAAGTACATAGGAAATAAAAGCCTATGAGCATTGAACCACGATGCTCTTTTTTCAATTGGTACCAAACGCTCGTTCGGTTATAATTTCCCGAAGGGTGCATCACAAGCATTCACCACAGTCTTAAGAGTTTTTTGCAATAATATCGCGAGTCATATTAACTGGTTAACAACAATAACACTCTGATTAAAGAAAAATTAAAGATCGAGCAGTGAGCATGTGGCCATTTTCGGAGGTTTGGGGGTGAAAATCGTTAATAACTTTTCAAATACTAAACCAATTAAGACAAGAAACAGCTCATTAGAATGAACGTAAAACGGGAATTAAAAGCATGTTCACCATAACTTGATTATGTTAAGTACTTAGGAAATCAAAGCCACCGAGCATTCAGTTACCATGCCCTCTTTTCAATAGGTGCGAATTGCTCTTTCGGTCACAGTTTCCCGAAGAGCACACCAAAAACGTTCAACATAGCCTTAAAAGTTTTGGTACGAAAAAATTGTAAATCGTAATAACCGGTTAATAACATAATCATTCTGATTTTTGTAAAGCGTTGAAATTATTCTACGGATGTGCTAAAATAGCGGTAAAACTTTGTAAGAAATGCGCTGAAGTTATATTGTTTTTACGGTTCCTTAAAAACGCAAAAACTTTTTTGCGGATGTGCTGAATTGGCGCTGAAATTTTGTACAAAATGCGTTGAAAAGAATGCCGAAACTTTGACTAGAATGGTACTCAAAAGGCGCTGATGTTATGTAAGAAATTGAACTGAAGATGCGTTGGAATTTAAAATTTTCTGCAATCAATGCACTTCTTACAAAAAAACGCGCTGAAACGACGCTGACATCTGATTCAATAGACTACAAGTTAACAACAAATTGAGGCATAATTCAAAAGTTCCACAAAAGTTTCCACAAACTGCATTGAAGCCAAAAAAACCATTCCGCTAACATTAAGGTATAAATTGTTAAGACATCATTTGCCATTAACTGTGGTCTGTCAATAAATGAGTTTTGAAGTCTTTCTGCTCTGCAAATAACACAAAACACACAAGGTCAAACTTCCCTAAAAACAACGCACCATTACAATTCGAATAATGTTTAAACAATAAAAATCAACAAATATAATGAAAATGGCCTTAATTTTGTAGCTGCTCCTTAAAAACCAAAATTTCTCAAACTATCCAAACTAAATGATATTTTTTTTCGGAAACTTGTCAAGTTGTATTAAAGAAAAACCAATATGTATCAAGTAATGTTCCAATTTCGATCATCGCTACGGATACAACAACAACAACAACAACAACAACAACTACTACTACTAACACTACAACTACTACTACTACTACTACTACTACTACTACTACTACTACTACTACTACTACTACTACTACTACTACTACTACTACTACTACTACTACTACTACTACTACTACTACTACTACTACTACTACTACTACTACTACTACTACTACTACTACTACTACTACTACTACTACTACTACTACTACTACTACTACTACTACTACTACTACTACTACTACTACTACTACTACTACTACTACTACTACTACTACTACTACTACTACTACTACTACTACTACTACTACTACTACTACTACTACTACTACTACTACTACTACTACTACTACTACTACTACTACTACTACTACTACTACTACTACTACTACTACTACTACTACTACTACTACTACTACTACTACTACTACTACTACTACTACTACTACTACTACTACTACTACTACTACTACTACTACTACTACTACTACTACTACTACTACTACTACTACTACTACTACTACTACTACTACTACTACTACTACTACTACTACTACTACTGTTTCAACACTTTAATTCCAAATATGAAATAAAGGCACGGTTGGCAACAAATACAAATACAAATACAAATACAAACAAAACAAGAAGAGTTATTTGTTTGGTTATTCTGTGAAGTGCTGTACGACGAAATTGTTGAAGGCATTCTTTGACCCGGTTGCTGCTTTCTCCTGCAATCTGGTGAACGATACTTTGTTTCGTACACAGTCTCCTTCGATTTGACTCATCCACGTTTTCCGTTGCCCCCCAGGAGCGCGTCTGGCATGGGCGTATTGATCGGGCGGGTCCCAATCGAAGGCACTGCGGGCTAATCTTCCTGGTTCCATTCTCTGGATGTGACCGTACCATTTTATCCGTTTGAGCATGATCATCGTGGATAGTTGGGGCATTCGCGATCTTGACATAATTTCATCGTTCGTTGCTTTCTCCAGATATGACACACGTAGAATTCTCCGAAGACAACCACAGTGGAAACTCTCAAGTTTTCTCTCCATTAATTTCGAAAGAGTCCAAGTCTCTGAGCTGTACAGCACGGCTGATAAAACGAGTGCTTTGGACAAATTGCACTTGAGGTGCACGCTGAGCTGCTTGCTCTTCCAGAGATTTTGGAAGTTAGCAAACCGTTGTCTACCTTCTGCAAGTTTGCAATTGACTTCCTGGAGGTCTCCATGCTTGAGGCTGACATATGATCCGAGATACTTGAACGCTTCTATGTTTTCAAACTCGTTTCCGATAACATCTTGTACTTTGCAGGAAAACACGCGTGTGGCAGCTGCTTTAGGTTTGCCACAGTATCTCGATTGGTGAACTTTTCGGCCATTGACTGTTTTGAACTTCCTTTCACACTTGTCACAGGTGAGGCTCGCCTCTAGTTGCTCGAACTTTGACTTGTCGAACTTTGACTTGTCGACGACATTCTTTGACAAACCGGCTTTGCAGAATCTTGTTTGGTGCACTTTGCGTCCGGTAACTGTACTGAATTGCCGCTGACAGTTCTGACATCTTAAAGACTCTTGATCAGCCACCGCTGACCCACTCTCATTTTCTAGCGACTCTAAATCCGCTACTGCAGATTGTTGTTGTGAAGCTACCAACGTTGGCTTAGCCTCCACTAAGCTTTTCAATCTGAGCTTCCGGCCATCTTGTGTTTCGAACCAGCCCGCTTTCTTTTTCGTTCCCAGCAGCACCTCCGTGCCGATGGTTAGTCGTGACTGGCTAGATGTCTCTGCCAGGAGTCCTAGTTTGCCTTTATGTGTTCCAGTGAGTATCTCCACGTTCTGTTGGATACTAGGCACTGCAACAACATTTGGGCTGTCGCATTTTACGCCCATATTCTTTGTTTTGGCCACATTAATCTTCAGACCAGCGGCTTCCGCTAGGGCCTCGATTCGATGTAGGTTTTCTTGCACCTCACTGTCTGAGACCCCCACGAGAGCAACATCATCAGCAAAATCTAAGTCAGCCACCAATCTCCCAATGTCTAATCCTCCATGCACCGAGTTAGCTAAAATGTAGTTGATGACAAGGCCGAATAGGATTGGGGACCACACATCACCCTGCCTAACGCCTGTTCTGACATCAAATAAGCGTCCCTTCTCACCTTCGGCTTTGACTCGACATTTGAATCCATCATAGCTGTTTCTTATGATGTTTATCACTTTTTGCGGCAGACCATAGTGTTTCATTATCTGGTACATCTGCTCACGATCGACAGAATCGAATGCCGCTCGAAAGTCTATGAAACAAAAGCTAATATCCAATTGAAACGCAATTGATTTCTCTATTATTTGACGCAGGGCAAAGAGTTGATCGGCGCATCCTCTGCTTTTTCTGAAGCCGCACTGCTCTTCCCTTAAGACGCGATCCACTGAATCTTTGCATCGATTGAGAGTAACGGAAGCGAACACTTTGCCTGGTACTGACAATAGAGAGATCCCTCGGTGGTTCGAACACTCTGACCTCTTTCCTTTACTCTTGTATAATGGGACAATTTCTGCTACCTTCCAGTCATCGGGCAGAACTTCCGTCGACCAACATTTATCTATGATGTCCCAGAGCCACTCGACAATACCCTTGTGTGCTTTCAACATCTCACAGGAAATGTTATCGGGTCCACTTGCCTTGCCATTCTTCAACCTGCGGACAGCTTCAAGCACTTCTTCAAATCGAATTGGGCTCAGGTCAATCGGCAAGCTTTCAGCTGCTTCTTCGGGATCCAATCTCGTACTGCAACTGAATGTTGAGGGATTCAGGAGTTGACTAAAATGTTCCGTCCAGCGTTCAAGTCGTTCCTCTTTCGTCCGTAAGTTGACGCCAGTGCTTGAAACTAATTTGGTCAACTGGGGCCTCCAGTTTCGGCAAATCTGCTGTGATGCCCCAAAAACCTCCTTTAAGTTGCCTCTGTCCGCGAAGCTCTGCACTTCTTGGCCTTTGCGTTCAAGCCATGCCCGTTTGTCTGCACGTAGAGCTTTTCTGACTTCCTTACAGCAGTTTGTGAACTCTAACAGCGCCTCCGCGCTGCTGTGTTTCTTTAACTGTAGATCGGCTCGTTTCCGGATAAGTTCCAGAGAATCTGGAGAAATCCAAGGTTTGTTCACTCGCTTGTCCGGAAGGAGGCATTTCACTGCTGCTTGGTTCAGGGCTTTTCGAAAATTGTCCCAAGACTGCTCTGTATTCTCGAAATCGCCGCTCTTATCAAGATGTAACTTGACCTCCTGCGTGAATAAGTCACGCGTTGTTTCATCTTGCAGCTTTGCAGAACTGATTCTGGGCGTGAAGCATGACTTTTTAGACAAAAGTTTCATAGATACTTCCGCAATGACCAGTTCGTGATCGGTAATTGTTGTTTTCCCTCTTCTGGACCTCACATTCGTCAGACATCCTCTGTATCTCTCTGCAAACAGAATGTGATCCAGCATCTTTTTTCGACAACTCGGATCGGGAGGGTTGAAGGTGTACCGATGCACTTGTCGATGCTGGAACCATGTACCACCTACGAGCAATTTGTGTGAAGTGCAAAATGATAACAACTTTTCAGAGTTTTCATTTTCTTCACCCATTCCAAACGGGCCTCTGCAGCTCATGGTGTCATTCAACTGGTGTCCAGGCTCTGCATTGAGGTCACCGATGACACAAATACGCTCCCTATGTTTGAAACTGGAAACTAGGTCTGAAAGTTGACTCCAAAACAAATCCTTCTCTTGGAGACTAGCTTCATTCGTAGGTGCGTAGCAGACAACAACAGCTAGATTGGCTCTCCTCTGAGCCGCGAACTTGACGTAGCAAATACGTTCACTTAGAGCCACTTGTTCTACGATGCTGTTTATCAATGACTTCTTTACAGCAACGCCCACTCCTCCTTGTCTCGACTTTACACCAGACAACCACGAGTCAGACAGGTAGAGCTTGTGGTCTCCGAGATCAATTTCTTGCTCCTGCAATCTCGTCTCCTGCACTCCCAGAATATCCAACTTGTATCGCGCCAGATCCATTTTCAAAGCCTCTAGAGATCCGGCTTGGGTCAGTGTTCTGACGTTTAAAGTTGCAATTCTGAGTTGGTTCCTCGGGAGATTACTACTACTACTACTACTACTACTACTACTACTACTACTACTACTACTACTACTACTACTACTACTACTACTACTACTACTACTACTACTACTACTACTACTACTACTACTACTACTACTACTACTACTACTACTACTACTACTACTACTACTACTACTACTACTACTACTACTACTACTACTACTACTACTACTACTACTACTACTACTACTACTACTACTACTACTACTACTACTACTACTACTACTACTACTACTACTACTACTACTACTACTACTACTACTACTACTACTACTACTACTACTACTACTACTACTACTACTACTACTACTACTACTACTACTACTACTACTACTACTACTACTACTACTACTACTACTACTACTACTACTACTACTACTACTACTACTACTACTACTACTACTACTACTACTACTACTACTACTACTACTACTACTACTACTACTACTACTACTACTACTACTACTACTACTACTACTACTACTACTACTACTACTACTACTACTACTACTACTACTACTACTACTACTACTACTACTACTACTACTACTACTACATTTTTGTGTGTATATGGTGTGTGTGCTGTGTTTGTGTGTGTTTGTGTTTCTGTGTGTGTGCCTGTGTGTATATGTGAGCGCGCGTGAGCGTGTGTGCATGTGTGTGCGTCTATGTGTGTGTTTTTGTGTCTGTGAGTGCGTGTGTGTGGTTCCTTTGTGTAAGTGTGTGTAAGTGTGCATGTGTGTGCGTCTGTGTGTGCGTCTGTGTGTGTGTGCGCGTGTGAGTACGTGTGTGTGCGTGTGCGTACGTGTGTGTGTGTGTGTGTGTAAGTGTGCATGTGTGTGTGTTTGTGTGTGTGTGTGTGTATGTGTGTGTGTGTGTGTGTGTGTGTGTGTGTGTGTGTGCGTGTGTGTGTGTGTGTGTGGGTGAATTGTTTATGTGTGTGTGTGGTGTGTCATGCGTGTCATGCGTGTCTGCGTGTCCAAGTCTGTTAATAATTCTCTTAGTGTCTGGTCTATTGACTGACTGTCGCGCAGTTTCGCACTGTCTGGTTTGTCGAACCACTGTCGAACAATTTCTGATTGTTCGCGCTATTTCGCACAATTTCGCACAATTTCCCGGAGTTTCGATTCATACTCCAATTATTGTCTGGACTGTCGAGTCATGGGTGTTTTGTGTCTGGATCGTCTGGTTCATACTTCCACGACCTCAACCCGGGATAGTACAAAAAACTCATCAAATCAGGAAAATAGAATGAACGATAATATATGAGCTTCATCTGAACTTACCTCTTTCAGTTAAACTGCTGAAAATTATGCCTTAAAACATTTTTAAATTGTTCTCTAAAAAGCAAATGAATGTGCTTGGTTGTATATGAATTAAGTGGTGCACAATAATAGTGGTGCATGAAATAATACCAAAAATCTTTTCGAATAAGAGAAATAAAACTAGCAGAGAAAGTTTTTTGTTTGCAACATACATCGAACGGGTGACCAAGGGAAAAATACAAGAAAAAAATTAGTTCCAAACCTTGGTTTTTTTCTTGTAGAACCCCCATTTAATTTTAAAATGAAGGCTTTAGATTTATGCTTAAGATTTGTTTATGCTATAAGTCTTAAGTTAAAGTTATTGGTGAGCTGAAATGCCACACTTTAGAAGGCAATTAGAAAAAAATTAAGTTATTGGAAGTAATTACCAGTTGATCTGGGCTGAGGTGTAGTCGTCTTAAAAAGTACGAAGACTAGCTAAATTTGTCTTTCTTATGTTGTTGAAGTTTTTGATCACGTTTTAGAAATACTTAATAATTCTTGATTCTTAGTTGAAAAATCGACAATCTGCGAGTGTTGCTAGGTGGAACCATTTTTGTTTTAAAAAATGTAATTAAGTATCGCACTGAATTTTATCTGTCCCGGTTCGCTGAAAAGATATTACAAATTATTCTTAGCTCAGATTGGGCCAATAAGCGCCGAATCACACCTTCACGTTCATAGGCAGATGACTTCCATTTTTGCAATTGGGCGGAAAATAGGAGAGATCAAACTCTTATTTATCCCAAAGTACTATGAGTCCATATCCGCACTTCAGTTACCGTCTACTCAAAAGAACACATTTGCCTTCTTGATTCTAGTAAAGGTGATCCAGGAATGGTTTTAGAACGGTTTTAATTTTTTAGAGCTGCAAAGTGTTAAAAATTTTACGTTGTTAGTCAGAACAAGCGTTATTTTATTTCGTGCATACTGATTGTGGTGGTTTTCATTGAACTTAAATATGTGCTATCCACATGCCTGATTATTATCCGATCTTCTCTAGTGGTTCTAAAACTACATATTTTTTTTAAAAAAAGAAATGAAAGACGACATTACAACAATGCCGAAGAAAAAAACTTAGGCGTTATAATTGCAACGAAAACATTTAAACGGTAAAACCAGCTCTAGTGAATTAATAATTTTTGCTGCTTAAAATTGAGAACAGCTCGTTGTTACGCGACCAATCTTGAAAGCAACTATGACGAATCTAATCAAGAAGACTATCTGAAAGCAACGTGAGAGGAGCAAAGATTGGAAAAAAATTTTTAAGAGGAATAAACATTTTTAAAGCAATACAATTTATAGTAGAGGAAATTCCAGAAATCATCCACATGTAACAGGTGCAAAAACTGAAGCTAAATCTCTCAGAGTTTAAATTTGAAGAAGATAAATTTTGAGGCGAAGAGTGTTGGCTGCTTGATCATCTTGTTCACCCTCTGAAGAAACACAAATGTATGATCACGTTTTAGATGTGACTTATTTAGAGGTGACTTCATTATTATTCATTGATAAGAGAACTTCTTTATTTTAAGCCGGACATCGTTACTGAGAAGGGGACAAAATGATTGCAAAACCATACTTTATTAAAGCAAAACTGACAATTTTTTGTTACCAATCTCTTTACCAGTCAGGCGAGTGCATATTTACATATTAAAACTGGTTTACCTTCCATAACTTAAATGTTTTGTTTTAAAAATAGTATAAGTAGTTGTAAAAAACTTGAACTAACTAAAGAGTACTGAAAGGGTACAAAAGTGACTAAATGATTTGTAAACAATGAATGTCATGGAGCAAAAAAAAACAGAATAAAAAATAAAATCTATTCTATACAGTTGCTGCACTTACAGTGGATCTTCCAAGTGCATGTATTGCTGGAATCAAAATTTTGTCTCTCGGTTTCATTGCTCCTATAAAGTCACACTGTGAAATGAATGCAATAAAAACAAGGAAAGTTTTAGTCCAAGGACATCTGCTGCTTCATTAATTAGTCTTTGGCTCCTGAATACAAACCTTTTCTCCCTTAACGTCCTCTTACAGTGCAAGATTAGTCACTTTTCTTGATCCCCAGCTCTCAAGCTGACATCCTTCGCCACTGATGTATAAAAATAGTAAAAATGGAGGACAGTCGTTGTTCACAATGCAGAGAAAAAATCTCAGGACTTGTTCTATAAGCTGATAACATATAAATAAGAGATTGAAACCCTGAGAATTCGAACAAAATTGGCATGAGCATAGCAATGTTTTAGTTCGTGATAATTTAAGAGTTCAAATTTACTCAACTCGGTCATTTTTTGAATACCAAGCGGGATAGCAGTATAAAAGTAGCAAAATAAAAAAAGCCCCAATAAATTTTATTTGACAATGAAATATTGTAGGGTGCGCTATGCTTTAGGTACACAAAGACACGTCTTGCCTTAAACAACTTTGTCTGAATGTGGTGCTTCAACTTCAGTGAACTACCAGATCAGTCACGCAAGGTACTCGCTCGATATCATCAACACCAGTAGATACAGATAGTGAAGGAGTAATATTGTAATATGCAGGTAACGACATTTGCTGGAATTGAAGTAAATTCCATTACAAGGAGACCATGATTTAGCGCAGTCACGTCTTTTTGTACATCTCCAAAATCAAAATCGCAACAGCAAAATAATTTGGTTTTGTCATTGAAACAAAAATTGGCTGCACTGAGGAACTGGAATCTTATCGTCAATGTGAATTTGTAACAAAAGCAGACCTAAAACACTTCTTTGCAGAACTCCATAGTAAGAGGTAGCTGGTCCAATAAAAATCCATTGATGTTGACTCTCTGGCATCCACAGCTACAAGAGAGCACTTGAGTAAACGAAACTCTAATCGATGCCAAATCTTGACAATTTACGAAGACAAAGTGGTCAACCGCATCAGTTACTTTTGAGGAAATCTTAGTAAAATACAACTTGCTCTAAATTTTTGTCCGAATTTAAAAGTATATTGTGTAGAATAACAGCTTATTGTGTACCAGTTGAGTGTTCTGAACGGAAACAATGCTGCTGAGTGTTGAGTTTTTGAGACATTTTTGAAAAGATACAATTGGAAAAAAACTTTCAAGAATAAGGAACATTTTAGGTGAGATTGAATTTGTCCTCTAAATTTTGACGTCTGCTTGACAACCGTTTCTGTAGATATGACAAATATATGCACATTTCCTCGATATAGGGCACAAGTAAAGGACTCTTCAACAAAAGTGAACATACGTTAGACAGAAAGAGCCAAATTATCCGCTGCTGTGTTATAAATGGTCAGAAGAACACCTGCGCAGGCAGCCATTGAACATTGAGGAAGTTTCATCAATTTTGAAAGGATTTCTTCTGCGAAAAACTTAATTCGGCCATCTATGTCGTAGTAAAATTGTTTTCAATTTCAATTCAGAATATCGTGATCAATGTTTTGTGCAATGCGGAGAAATTTTTTTGTTTCCTTTCAATGTTTTGTGCATTGCGGAGAAATTTTTTTGTTTCCTTTCCCAGAGAAACTTTTGAAATTGATTTTATTTAGTTTGTACTTTCTAAAATAACAAGTTTCATTTGAATTATGCTAAAGATTTGTGATAATTTCTGTAATTCTGTCAAAATATATCTCCAGTCAGCACACCGTAAAATTAAAATCATTTCCAGTCTGACATTCAAACAAAGTTTTGGAACACGGTGGTTGAAATGAGTTTTTTTTTCAAAAATTATAGGCTTTAACACCACACACCCTAAAATAACTGTATTTAAAAAAAATCAGTTTTAAAAAAAATTAACTGCTGGGTTTGTTTCACAATTTTTTGTTTAGGTTGTTTAGGTTGTAACTAGAGATGAGGAGAGCCAGTTTTTTACAGCACTATCAATTTTGGGTGGCTCAAGATCATACCAATTATTATAGGTTGATGTAGACTTTTGTAATTTTGTATAATAATATAGATTGTGGTCTGCAAACACGTTTACAAACTTACCTACAAAAAATACCTGCAAACACGTTTACAATATTTTTTTTGACAGAGTATGATACTTCTTTTTTTTGCATTCTGAGTTCAAATGATAAATTCCCAGGACCATAAACAATTAAGATCATCGTGGAGAATAGGGTTCAATTTTTTGAAATGCAAATAATAACACCTCCGCCCGTCTTCTTGGTTGTTAGCATTCAACTTTTTCGAAAACAGAAAATTTTTTAGGGTTTCCATTTGCCAACAGCCTTCTAGAAAAATGCTTAACAACCGTGTTTCATTAAGATTATAAATGAAGCGGTTGCCTACAATTTGAGCGATTGGCTGAAACAAAAAATTGGCAACAATCATCTACGAGTAATTTGATGTATAATTTTCATTCTGGGAAGAAACGTTTTTTTTGGTTCGAACGTGCATATGACAAAATTTGTCATGGGTCCGATGGTCCATTTTGATATTACTTTGTTTGTAGGGGGTACCAACCAAGTAACAACCAAGAAAAAGCAAACAATATGTTTGATTTCTTGGGCGCGTTGTTAGCATTATGGATACTTTTGATGGCAGTTTTCAATTTTCATGCTCTAAACTGCAAAAGTTTTTTTTTCTGAAACGTTGTTGAGTCGCTTCTGTATTACACAAAGCTTAAGTATGAGTCTCAAATCTATTTCTTTAATGATATGTTTGCCTCTATTTTTTGGAGCAAGCTCGATTCACATTTGCATTTTGAGAAAATTGTGAAGACTGTACACAAAAAAGTTTAAGAAAACTAACGAAATTGACCTAAACGCTACACTTAAAAAATGGAATACCTTGCATAAAATCTAAATAAATATAACGAGCATTGTATTTTGTCATTTGCTCAACATGTTGCACAAGAATGACTTGAAAACTGTCTTTTTTTTAAACTTTTTTGGCTGCTTTGCTAAAAACTTTGCTCGCCTTACCTGCGGCCCTTTTATGCTTTGGCTTCCCAGGGTTACTTTTTTTCTTTTTTTGGCTGTTTTGCTAAATGCTTTGCTCGCCTTACCTGCGGCCCTTTTATGCTTTGGCTTCCCAGGGTTACTTTTTTTCTTTTTTTGGCTGCTTTGCTAAATGCTTTGCTCGCCTTACCTGCGGCCCTTTTATGCTTTGGCTTCCTAGGGTTACTGGGGGGGATGCATGCATGTTTCGGCTTAGATTTTTTTGCTGTTCTCTGTTGTCCAATTGCTCTTTCCTTAAAAGAATTTTGACATTATAGTAATAAGGAAAGGTAACAAAGCTAAAGAAATGAAACAATCCAAAAAAGTCATTTCTAAATTAAACTGCTGAAAGTAGTGATCTGTTACATACTCTTCCCCTATGAGGTTTCAAAAATGTTTTTCAATACACAAATATAAGCAAGAATTTCAAGTTTCGTGCTTCTAATGGGTGAAAGTATCTGGGTGCTTCTAATGGTGAAAATATCAGATGAACAATCAAAATTTATAAAATCAAACATCTTGGTTTGTAAAATTAATAAATTCTATTAAAAATGTTTGTAGGACAAGAAATTTTAGAAATCTCGAATCAACAAAAAAAAAACAAATGAAATTATATTTCCATGGAAATTATCCGAAAATCTTTGGACTCCAGAATTAAAATTGGATTGTTAACTCATTTGTGATGTAATTTGCTTCTCATAAATTTTTTGGTGCAAATTTGATTTTGTGCTTTTTTCGAAGCGACAAATAAAACAAATGATAAGAAGCCAGGCGTTGTTTATTTAATGAAAGCAAAATGTGGCTGCGGAGTTTGTAAATTGAGCGCATAATGATTTTGAATGTTAGCCATGCTGACAAACAGCAATGTTTTTTAGTTAGCTCAATTTGTGTTTCAATGTTTTTCGCGGTGATACCTATTTTTCTGTTGTGTTTTCCAATAGGGTGGAAAACACAGTCTTTTTTTGTGTGCTTTAACCAAAAGATATTAAACGCTTATCTGGTAAGATTCTTGTAAGTGTCTTACCAGATAATCGTTGCAATCTTGCGTCTTAGCAGATAACCGTTGTTTGCAAGAAGTTTGCAAGATCTTAGCAAATAACCGTCCTAATTCGTCTAGGGTTATATCTTAGAATGTTATTTCATCACCGAGTCGGTAGCAAATTTTAACAAGAAGCTGTGATTGCACCCCCAAATTCAACATTCATTTTTAATTACATGTGGACTCTGAGGTGAGATTACCTTCTGTGGACAACTTATGGGGAATTTTTTTGTTCAACTTTTCAAGGTCAAGCAATCCTCAATTGGAATATATGAAATGTTGAAAATAATGAAAACAGAAAATCTATTTGCTGCACAAATTGTCTGACCTGTGTACAAAGGCAATAATTTATTTCACATATATACCATAATTGTTGCTGGTGGGATTTTTTTTGGCTCTCACATTATACCTGAGTTGAATTACTACTTAGTGTGAACAAAATTACAATTCAATGTAAAATCAAACAGTCATAATAGACCTTTAACCCATGTCTTTGGGCTCTGATAGCGTAAGTTATATAGCCGTTTTCTTGGAAAACTATCATTTCTTGGCAGCCATAGCCAGCCCGTCCCCAATATCAATGAAATTATGCAACATTCTTTCGTCTGAACTGATTCGTTTGTTGAAATTTGCCACATGTGCTGTCATTGTGTCATAATTGGACTCGTCTTCCAAAACAGCGTAGTTGAAGAATATGTTGTCAACTAGTAGAAGGCCTCTCGGTCTCAGAAGTGGAACTAGGTTCTCGTACACCTGAAGTAGACTCTGATTATCTCTCTAAAAATTGTTACGATCAATTCCCAAGTTGCCCTAACTTGGAAAACTTACGGCAGCGAATATGACTTAGATAGAAAAAACTGTACTAAGAACTTGTTAAACTTTCTGTGCCCAGTAGTAAGGCCGTACTCCGATTTCAAGATTGATAGGTTACCTAAAATAAGAAAATGGCATGACAACTCTTGGAAAACTCTCTAGACCAGTTAAAAACTGATTTTTCCCATAAATTTTTGTGTTTTGACCACCCCCCTTTCATTCCAGGCTTGGGACCCGCAGACCCGCAGCTGCGGTGTTACTACACTAACCGCTTCGTAATACTGCTTCGGGATATCCAAGTATGCGATGTCGAATGTCCCCTCGTGATCTTTCAACATCTCTTCTGTGGCCTCGTCAGCTGACTTGATAATGGAAGTGATTTTATTGGCCACTCCCGCCTTCTCCCAGAACTCTTTCCCAACTGAGACGTACTCTTCGTTAACGTCTATTGTGTACACGTGACCATCGTCACCACACCCTAAACCGAAACATATTTCTTCTAAACTCAAACTTGGGAAGCTAAGATATTAGTCAAAATTAGGTTTCGATGAAGCGACAACAGAAATTCATCGCTTGCTTTTTATCTTCAAGAGAATTTGACCACATCAGTAATGGTTTAACATACACCTTTATAGTGCAGTGAATCCTATCCGAAAGAAAGCATGCTATTCCCATTAACGCCACCCTCGGGAAATTATCGCCGCTTTATGGTATATTTGCTGTACTCAAGAGATCACTAGGGTGAAGCTGGTGGAGGGGATATTATGGGAAAATACAGCTGAGTGGAAAATGCGCTTAATATAAACCAATTAAATGGTCGAGGTGTCAACGCTAAAAGCTGCCGAAAATTGTAACAGTTGCGGTGAATGCGGTGAAAGGTTGTGAGAATTGCTATTCTTAATTTCAACGCTAAAAACCGCACATTTTATGTCAAGTCACCTAGGTTTGACTTGGGATCATACATGGCTGCAAGGGCAACTGGGTCTGACCATAAATGCTTCGAGCGCACTTGAGTCTGTTTATAGTCTGAGTAAGGTCTGGGCAATGGTCTCAATTTGAGTTTGGACCATGGTCTGAAGATGGTCTGATCAGAGACCCTTTGTGCCTGGAAAGTCTAATCAGAGCTGGAAAGTCCGATCAGAGATAATTTTGGTCTGGAAAGTCTGATCAGACGAAAATTTGGCTCTGGACCTCAACCTGGGCTGTAAAAATCACTGCATAAATTTTTGCTGAGAATTATTGTAAGATTTGCGGTTTTTAGTTTATGTTAAATTTTTAGTTTCACTGCGTTCTATTGGTAGCGGTGATGGATCTTTTCAACAATTGCCCCCTTTTTGGTACGTAGTAGAGAATCGCCACCCCTTCTGTGCTATACTTTACCACAATATTACTCGGCCTATGGTTGAGATAGCCGAATATTACTTTAAGCGCAATTGCGGACCGCTGTTCATGGCCATGCCTCTCATGCGCTTTGGAATGTAATCCGAAAATTGCTGGTTGGTTATCGCGCCACCGACCCCCCAGTCGGAAATTCTTTTGGCTTTGTATTCCTGTTCGACTAGTTGCTATACCACTGTGTTTTTTGTTCTATTCAATTTAACATAGTATGAGCATGCGTAGAAAGTTAATGGTCGTCTCGGATTGGTTATTAAATATTTCGCTTAATTTCTATTCAAAAATAGGCCCACCTTTTGCGAAAGGGGGCAGCAGTTTGTCAAATGTTGATCTAGTCCAGATTGAAAGTGCGGTGCGTCATTATTAGTGAAAACTGTCTTCAAATAAATGAGGAAATTTTTTTACGACAAAAGTTGGGTAAGTAAATGGTCATTTTTTACAATATTTTTACGACAAAAAATGGTTCTCAGGTCGTGAGTTGTTTCGATATTATTAAGGAAAAGTTGGGTTTTTGTTAAGTTGTAGGTTAAATATTATTTCTACGAAAAAGTTTGTTCTTACGTCGTGGGTTATTGGATCGAAGTTTTAAAAATATTTCCTAGAAAAAGTTGGGTTCATACGTCGTGGGTTCTTACGAAGTTGGGTTCTAATGTTATTGGATCTTTTCCATTTGTACCTCCCCCCCCCCCCGCTTAGTGAGTGCATGTGATTGCACCCCACGACTCACGTTCCAGATTTTAATTGACGCAAGTTATGGGATTACATTTATCCACTTACTATAACATCCTTGTAATAACGACTGCTAATTTATAATCGGGTTATTGAACAAAAAAATCTGCATTGGATTATTTGGCGATGAGTAACATGGACTTGGGCTTACTGCTATTGCGTAAATTGGCAGGTTGGGTATAATGGCATTGCTCACACTGGAATTAAGTAAAATGTCACATAACCTATATTATCGTAAGATGCGTTCTTAGTCACGGGGTCTTCTGGAATTCTTACAAATGTTGGGTTCTTAAGGTGTCCTCCAAAAACTACTACGAGTTCTTTACACCAAATTATAAAACTCTGTGTCACGATTTCTTATATAAATTCTTGGAATTCACTGATGTTTCCCTGATATATTCACTGATGTAAGTTATGACAGACGTCACAATACAATTCATTCGACAATCCGGATATGACTTTTAATAGACTGTTTACAACCTTACACTATTCTTTTAAAAATGCGACCCGTGAATTTTTGTCCCTCCTTATGTTGGTTAAACGACCAACTTTCCTAATATGATTAAACTATGAAATTAAATTTGTTCAGTTAAATAGGGCGAACTTTTTAGTTCGGCTATAAAACTTTCGCAGCCTATGATCAGTAGTTTATTGTCTATACGCTTCCCTAAAGATAATTTATAGCAGCTAATGATGAATTCAAATTTGATCAAATTTTTGTGCGATCTGAGACCAAACATTATTCAGAGCTTAGAATATGGTCTGCGTGAACATAAATGAAATATGACAAAATTCATCCGGAAACTCAACTTGCTCTCTACATATCATGATTTGTGTTTTCCTTGGTTTAATTAGTAGGGTCGATAAAATAGAAAATGCGATTGATCAAATCTGATTGTTCGAAGCTATAAATTTTGCTAGGAACAATTAAATTAAGACTTTTTATGGTAGTTATGCTATCTTCCTATTTGAAAGACTAATGTAAGGATTCGGAGTCGACTTATGGAAAGACAATACTCAAACAAAAAATGGCATCAACAGACTATGCACGACATAAATTTTCAAGGAAGGCTGCTCCAATTTAACAAGTTTGTTCGACTCACATTTTAGTCAGTAATGACCCAGACAGTAGATTTTTGAAGTGAGTAGACGATGAAAAAGGATAAATTACCTAGAGCAAATGACAGTGCACTAAGACCAGTTAATGTTCCACAGTCCAGTATCTTTTTGGCATTCATCATGAAAGTCAGGCTCTGATACAGGACAAGTTGGTCTGCAGTTGAAGCCTAAACAGAAATCAAACAATATTAACAGCCTAACATCGGGTTAAGTGCTGCCAATCGACTGGCAAGCACTTGGCTTCGGTGGTAGCTTGCTTAAGCTTAACTCAGATTAAGTTTTCAAGCGATCATTTTCAGGAGATCGAGTATCTCCTGAGAAAGAAAGAAACATTGTTTTTATTCAAAATATTCTCAAAAAGACTCCCTGCTTTTCATAATCTGAATTTTCCAACAATCAAATATCACCAAAACAAGCGCTCGAGAAAGATTCATTTTGGACTCAAATATCAAACTAACTACTTAAGAAATTGTTTTTTTTTCGCAACTGCAGCAAAATCATGGAATGACTTCATAATATCAAACGATTTTACAAAAACAGAGAATCTACAAAACGTAAGGAAGAGAACATTGCACTTATCGCTGAGAAATTTCACTATTCTCACAAAATTAGTAATTGAGGCCTCCTTTTTTTTTACTTTAGTTACTTCTATTCATTCACGTCTATTTATACACTCCCATTGCCACGATATTACATTGGAATTCAAAAAGGACTTGAGAAGGGGATATAAAGGGGAGCTGTATTCTGTTAAAACTAGGAGCGGTGTAAAAATGGACAGTCTGTGATATCTGACTCGATAGATTAGCGATTGTATTGCTAATGCTTGTCTGAATTTGAAACTTGGATCCGCGGCATGAATCCGTAGTCAAATCTATTGCTTGAGTTAGTAGATTTGGGAAAGAAATATGGAATTCTGCGCAAGCATTTTTTGCCAGTCCAAACAATTTTTTGCCTATGTGTTTTGTGAGTATCAGCTCTTCGAAACATATCGAAATAAACTTCAAAAAAAATTATTTTGTGTTCAAAAAAAGATTTCACTCAAAAAGATTTCATTGAATGTTTAATTTCTCCTATTACGCTTTTTAATATGAGTAGAAGGTTCTTTTTGGTAGATATTGGGGAAGATTTTTTTGTAAAATATTAAAACTATTGCTTTAATAGTAAAGACGAAATTTCTCGACTTCCAATTTTTTTTTCAATTTTGGAGCGCTTGGTCTCTCTACGGCAGCCGTGATAAAAAAATGCTTCAAACTGAATCCATCTTGATCATGAATCAATTTTTGAGCAGTTCATTTTTTTCCTCTTTCAGTTTTTCTTGCGGTGGATTATCTATATTCTTGAAAAATTTTTAGCATTGTTTGCTAAATTTCTTTGTTTTTGCTTTCAAATTTTTCACTGGAAAACCCCTCTAATGGCCAAATTTACTTTCTTTCAAATACTTGCTAAATTTCTTTGTTTTTGCTTTCAAATTTTCACTGAAAAGACCCCCTAATGGCCAAATTTAAATTTTTAGGAGTCAGAGCTATTCGATTATTATAGAACCTTTATTAAGGAGCTGGCTTTTTGTAGACCGAAAAATGTTTTTTGCAATTCTAGATCATAATACTTCTAAAAGAAAAAAACATTGATTCAGTATGAAAAAATGTATCTGAAAGTCTTTACGTTAGTATACAACTAGAGACCATTGTTCAAATCAGTCATAAAAAGTAGAAATTTATAGTCAATCGTGATTTGTATTTCACAAAACAAAAGCGACTTTGAAACTAATGATACGACGCAATATAGACTTCCGTAATGTCGCATGGACTGTTAGTCTTTCCCGTTATAACGATTGCCGTACGCAAATTAGCGAATAGCACGATCGAAAAAAATTGTTTTAAAACAGTTTTGATCACGCATAACCTTAGCAACGAAATTTTGGAGCGTTTTTGATCCTTGCCATTTCTAAATTATGTGCGGTTATGTCGGAAGTTTAAATTTAGAAAAGCACTTGAGCAGCGTGATTGTTATATGACAATTGAGTTGGGGGCAGGTGAATGGCAAAATGCATATTTTATTTTCATTTATGTGTGCCCGTGGTGAGAATTCTGTCGGATGTAAACACAAGAATAGTCGGTTTTCGTCGGTGTTTCTTCGCCAAAACCGATCAGGAACTTATGTATTTTTTGTCGTTTTTGTTTTTGTCGGTTTTTATACGTAAGATACCTATATACAAATAACGCCGGATGCCAACAAAACGACGAAAATTTACACACTTCTTACGTCAATTGCCGATCAAAAAGAATATTCGGCAGTTCGAATATAAAATCGAAATCGACAAAAAACGACGCTTCTTGCAACACGGAATATGAAAAAACAGCTGGCCTGAGAACAAATGTATATAGTTGTTTTTTTTTGAAAAACAATAACAGTTTTGAGTAAACTTACTATCTTAAGCTGGAGCATAAGATAGTATTATTTAATTCGCATTAATTTGCATTAATTTGCATTAATAACAAATTAATGCAAAAGACATACAGACTTTACGCCCCTGTGAGCAAGTGCTAATTTTCATATAGTAACAAGCCTGAAAACACGTACTTTGTTAGGGAGATCATAAAAAAATGGGCCGGTGAAACAGAAGGTATCCCTAAGTTGTTTCATATTTCTTGCCAGGAAAATCGGATGTTTTTAGTAACGAGCAGTAGCCGCCAGTTCGACCATTTTATTGCCCAAGCGTTTAGTGGATTTCAGCTCTTGTTCTTATCTTTTGTCGTATTGTGACTTCCTTATGTGTAATATTAACTTTACGGTGATTGCTGCGCAGAACTGAAAAAAACTGCATTGAATGAAAAGCTATTTCGTTAAATAGACTATTCAGATACTCGGAAGCCTCCGATGAGTGAAAAATAGAAAATTCTCAAACGTTTTCTTTCAATTTTACTTAGAGAGTTGTATCATGCGAACTTATATGACTCCGGTGTAAATTAAAGTGTAATTTACTGAAGTGATGTTTCAGTGTTTTGTTTTCATCATAAGACTGAATCGGTTGGTAACAGACAAAAAGAATCAGAGGTAAGTCTACCTCGGGCTCAAATAAATAGCAACCCAGTTTTTAAAGAAACACTTAACAATTGCTCTGAATGCTCTGTTTACGGGGAGTTCAACGACAAAGAAAACTTTAGAACTCCACTGAAAACCCTCAGCAGTTTGAATTTGAAATCAATCTTATTTAAATAAATTTGAAAAAATGATTTGACCTAATTTTTTATTCACAATTAGTTAAACTTCAATGGCTGCAACGCATTTTGATAGTTAAATTAATTTTTTGGTTTCTGACTAAAAAACTATTAATATTATTCGGATAAAGCGAGAAACTAATTTTCTATTGAGCAAATTCTTTCGACAAAAATCCAATTTTTTTTTCCGGTCTGGATTTATTTTTCCTTTTCCTATTTCAGATTTTGGGATTTCTAATTTGTCTAATCATTATTACGTAATTTCCATTCATCAATTTTGTAGTGGAAGTAAGATCTTTTAAAATTAACAATATCAATGTTCTTTATAATTATACATTCTTGAACAATCATTAATTTCTCCTAATACTTTAATGGAATCCGATAGTAAGTGCTTTTCGTTTTTTTTTGTATTTCGAGAACTTCTGTCACATAATATTACAGTGCGATCATAAATGTCCTAAACTACTGACCAGCAAAACTAGGGTCGACTCAAACATGAGAAATCGGAAAGGAAATGGGGCAACAAAATCAGACACGCATGTAAATTAAGCACAGTCTTTCACTATTTTTGACAACCATTATAAAATTTTCCTCCGTGTGGCCTACGATCTTGTTTCAATCAATCAATAATTACAAACATTTGAGAAAATAAAAGCATCTGAAATTAAATATAATTACCTTTAACGTAGAATTTTTATGAGGAAAATATTTTTAGGTACAATTAGAAAATTCATTGACATTTGTTTGTTTTTGAATTGAGAGCATTTGGTACCTCATTTCTCAATTTAACTTGACTGATTTAAAAAAACTTCAATCACAAATTCGACCATAGATATTTTTGCAAACAACCCAGGTTGAGGTTCATACGTTCTGACCAGATCGTCGCAGAAAAAGTGACTTATGATCAGATCGACCCAGACTGAGTTAACTCTGATCTGACTATCTTGCGCTCGAGACTCCGTGTGCGCTTGAATTGCGCTCGAAAACCTTGTGTGCTTGAAATGCGCTCGAAAACCTCTTGAAGTGCGCTCGAAAACCAACCTGACCAGATTATTGTGCACTCAGAATTTATTCCTGATTGGACTTGTGTGGGCTCAAAATCGCTTCTTATCAGACTAAAGTGCGCTCGAAATTTCGACGTTGACTCTGATCAAACTAAGGTGCGTTCCAAAAAAGTCTTATCAGAAAATGGTTTTAATCACGGACAAATTTTGACGTACTGCTATAATATATTCGTTTCGAAAAAATTTCTATTTGCAGTAATATATGCAACTGAGGAAAAACCTTGAGAAAATCTTGCTAATAAAACTCAAGTATCAAAAAACTATTATGCCTCTAATTTATTTTTTTTGACTGCATAAATGAATTTTGACAGCTTTGCATAAAAAACCTAAGGTTCTACAGTTTCAGATCAAAATCACTTCAATTGGGCACCGGCAATTGCTATCAGCTGGAGACACTTGTTCTGCGCCAACAGACCCTAGATTCTCTGATCAGAACGCCGCACGTAGTTTTGTTGCCTCATGGCGGAGACAGCATATATCAAAAACAAATACAAAAACCTTGAAGGAAAAAAATGCGACAAAATTTTTTTGTGGTCAGACACTATAGCACCCTAAATCTTTTCGGACAAGACTACCGGGAGTTCAAATCCGCCTCGGATCAAAACGTCTCAGACCAAAGTGACCTCTCATCTGACAAGTTCCCGTCCATTCTCCAGATTAGAATCGAAGACTTTTCTTGACCATGTAATTCGAACTAACCGTACGCATGTGTGCGATTGAAGATGGTCTGATTAAAGGTCAAATTGGTATGGACACTTCGACATGGGAAGTGCTTTACCAGCAATTGATATATAGTTTCAACGCAATGAACTCAAATGTATACATAATTTTTACGTGAAAACCCATAAAACCTCGACCAGTGATGTAAATCATGAAAACATCTCAACTGACCATTTTTTCTCTAGGATGTCGAGCAGTGACGTCAATCAGTTCAGTTAGAGCAGGATGCAATGACTTCAGCCGGGGCTGAATAACCAGTTTGTTCACGTATCGGAATCTTTCCACGTTTCGATTTGCTTTTGTTGTCTTTTCCATCGCGATGAATGATCTGATAAAGAAATAAACAAGTGTAAATAACAAATAAAGATAAAGGTGTTAAGAAAATTATAACTGTTTGAAAAACTTGGTTTCCTGATTTAAAAAAGCGGCTTCAAAATTCAGAATTCTGGTGAGAACACGACCAAAAAAAGACATAACCTGACCATGTTTATAACGCTCAGTGGTAGGGCTTGAGTATGTTCTATCGTGTAAAAACCTGTTAAAAAACTACCCAACGACTGGCTACTTTGTGCGACATTTGTGATCCGTTTTTGAGGTAAACTTTTATCAGCAAACAGAATGTAATAATAAAATGGTGATATCAAAAATGCTTACCTGTACCACGCAAAATAAACTGAACAAACGCAAGGCCTTTCTAATGTGCTGTGTGTGTTTTTTTCAGTTTTCAATGCGTCATATGTGTGTTATGTATATTAAAGCGTTACACTTTTTTGTGTGCTCTATATGTTTTCATGCTTTTTACGCATATTTTGTTTGTCTATTTGCGTTAAAACTCCTAAAAAATGTACTAATTCATTTTGCATCATCGTTGTTGGCAGAAATTTTGAGTAACCGACGCAATATTTATATTAAACATCCACAGCTGATTGGGGCGGACGAGATAATGCCCGAATGAAAGAAGGAAAAGAAAATGTTTTATTTATTCTACTCACTATTTCAAGTTTAAATATTAAATTTTATTTTTTTTTAAAAATCAAAAATCAAAACTTTAACATAAAAATTATTTTTGATTTATATCCATTTTGACAATTAATTTCCTACATACACGCCTAGCATGCGTGACGCAGTAAACTGAAGCAAAAAAAAAACGAAAATTAGCAAAAAAGAAAAAGACAAAAACAGCTTAAATGATGGCCGTGTGTTGCGGCTTGACCGCAAATTCCCCTCTGAATCCTCCGGGGTGCTAAGAAGTATGGCTGCGTGGATTGACGGTCGGCTACTCTAATGAGATTGATAATAGCGTATTTGAACTTTTTGGTTATTTGCATCAGCAACGAATGTTAACTATAACAAGGCGGCTGGTTTATGTGCGTTCACACATGATGTTCCGACCCGTGCTCGTCTACATTTTTGACTTAATTATCGACCAAATGAAGAAATAACAAAAACAGATGTTTGAGTTTAAAACAATCGTTGCACAACCTATCTACTAATTGAATTACATAATGCTATGCCTTATTACAGCGCCACTGAGATCTGACCTTAAAGAGACTGCGAGACAAAAAACTACCAAAAAGATCAGCAAAATTAAAACTGAATATCTAATTTTAAAGCACATAGTAACAACGTCAAAATGCAGTCAGATAAAACTTTAATTGCTCAAATTTAATTTCCCCTAACTACAAAGCTGACGAAAAATTTTCTTAATGAGACTATGTTATAAGTCAACAAAGAGAACGATCAATGCGGCGAAATTCAAAAATTAATCAACATTTTTTAAACCAAGAAATTTCAAAAGTCTTAAAAATCATTAGCTTTTAATAAATAATCCATGATAAATTACTAAAAATATACTACAAAACCAAAAGGCCTTGTTATTGGGTAGGTTAAGCCTTAGAAGCGAACTAAAGAAAAACCTAAAAAGTTAGAAACAGTTTGCGAAAACACAAACTATTGCTACTATTAAAGTCATTAGCTATTATCTGAATATAATGTATTTTTCATTCAATTCTCATCTCTACTAATTCAGCTACAGGAATTATACTGAGAGATTGAATAAGTTTATTTGGGCCACATTTGTAAACCATTGGGATCTGTTACTGCGCGATTGTTCTGAAAGAAGAGAAAAAGAAGCGCAATAAATGACCACTCAAAAAACGTTTATAAAAACGCATACTTTCCAACAAACAAAGCATCGGTGACAAATAATATCAGTAGACATGTTATTTTTTGGAATGCAAGAAATTGGATGTGCCTTCTCATTGATGAAAATAAGTTAAAATTTGACCAAAAGAACAACAAAAATTGAAAAGATTGAAAAATGTTTGAAAATGTATATCATAAACTTTAATAATAAAGGCTATAAACTGACTAATTGATTCAGGCAAAATTATTCAATAATTCAATTCCCAATTACAAGCCTAAGAGACGGCTCCCTAAAGAAAAAAACATGCCAAAACAACAATTTCAGGAAAAAAGTTGAGCAAGAAAAAAGTCGAAGGCATTAAAAAATGATTTTTTCACTACAAACTTTTCTATGTTCAATTTTTAGCAGCAATGGGAGTTTTGTTTCTTTATCAATTTAGTTTCAAAAAATCAAATGTGAACAAAAACATTAGAACCACCACAATTTTTGAGAAAACACATAGTATCAACGCCATTATTTTCATTAGCATTCAAAATAATCCGCTAAATACGCTAAATTATGCCTCCAAGGGACAACAAGTTTGTTGGCCCTTTGTATTTGGTCAATAAAACCTTACAACAAGTTATTGAAGATGAGAACAACAACAAAGACAGACAACAACCAGAAATTCAGTAAAAAAGTGCCAGAAGAAAGTGTCCAAGCAATTAAATCACAAGTTTTTCTCTGAAAACTTTATATGTAATCCACTGAACGTCTTCCCTAAAATAATGGGAACTATCAGTATTAGAATAATTTCAAAGTGATCCAAAAATATGAAAAAGTATCCAAAAATTTAAAAAAAATATGAATACTAGTGGCATTGAAGTTTTAAAAACTAATAGGTAGAAGGTAAAACCGCTAACCAGATTATTTTTGGCTGCATTAGAATTTCAAAAAAAATCTTGTAAGTACTAAAATTGACACTAACAGTCTACGAAAAAAGCTTAGGATCAGTTATTGTCCCAAGAGAGTTTCGAAAAAATTTATTTAAAGTCTTAACAGCCATTAAACTCAAAAGCTTTTAAAGGAGGTCTTTAACTGCGCTCAGAAATGACACGATGGCAGAAAAAAATGTTTGTCAAGCATAAATAATCAAAAGGAGATCATATAAAATCTTATCACTAGGAAAACAACCACAAAATCAGTCAAAAACCAAAAATTCAGTAGAGAAGTGCGAGAAGAAAATTTCGAATCCCTTTAAACCGATAGCTTTTCTCTGAATACTTTATCGGTGATCCACTGAATGTTTCCTCCAAGCCAACGGGAATAGAATAAAACTTTGATAATGTGCATAACAGTTGGATAAAGTGATAAGAGTTCAAAAGTATTCAAGAATACGAAAATATCCAAAGTTTTTTTTTAAATTTTGAAATCTTGTATGATAATATAATCAATAATTAGAAGATAAAACCGCCAACGAAATTTATTTTAGTTTCAGTAGAAAGCAAGTGAATTTTGTCAATACTGAAACTGACTAACAGTTCACGAGAATTTTATCATTGGTTGGTGTTCAAAAAAGTTTTTTTCGAAAATTCTTTTTTAAATTCTTAACAGCCATTAAATTCAATAAATTTCTACGGAAGTCAATAAATACGCTGAAATATAATTCCATAGGATTATGGGAATGTTTGTCATGCATAGGTGATCAATAAGACATCACAACAAGTCTTCTGACTATGAAAAGAACAACAAAATCAGGTAAAAACCAAAAATTCAGTAGAGAAGTGCAAGAAGAAAAGGTCAAAGCCATGTGAAACCATAAGTTTTTCACTGAAAAAATTATCTGTGATCCACTGAACATTTTTTTGAAGCCAAATGGAGCTGTCAAGTTTAGGATAATGTGATAAGATTTCAAAGGTAACCAATAATACGGAAATATCCAAAAAAGTTTTTTTAATTTTTGAAATCTTGTGTCACTGAAGTCATATTACTAAAAGTTTGAAGATAAAGCCTTCAAGAAGATCAAATTTGATTACAGTAGGATGGAGGAGGGTGCTGTCATCGTAGAAGTTGACTTTCAGATCAAGATAATAAGTTTATGATTGGTTAATATTCGAAAAAAATTTGCGAAATTTTTTTAAACGTCTTAACAGCCATTAGCTGTTACTCACTCAAAGCACTAATTATGCTCACTTAAATCTCATTAAGGAAAATATTGTATGTATGGTTAGTCAATGAGTCCATGCCATAAGACTCTAAAAATTTAGTTAAACCTGCAGAAGAAATTCAAAATTTCATTTAAATTCACGAAAACTCAGAGTCGAATTTAAAAAAAAACATGAGCATTTCTGAAAACGATTTTTCTTGTTCATTGGGCTTCATTTTACTGTAAAGGAGGTTTGTCACTAACGGTACCTCGATATGAAAAGTGACTTGTCTCTAGGTGACTTAAAAATCAAAAAAAGTACTCAAAAAAAAGTACTTATAAAGAGTAAAAAAGTTTTATATAAAAGAGCTCTCAAATAGATTTCGAATTTTTTTGATATTGAAGCTCCCTATGAGACCAGAGCTAGTCTTCTTTTGCTTTTAGTCTATTAGGAAAACGAAATTAGTTCATTTTTGGCAAGAAATTTAAGTTTGAAATACTTTTTTTTATAGAAAATATCTTAATTTGAAGAAACATCACACTAAAAGTGAACAAATATCACGTGTTCACAAAAAAAACTTCAATCCTCGATAACTCCTCGAAAAAAACGAAAATCAAAAAATCTATTTAATTTTGAATTTGACATTGGGCCAGCTTTTTAATGATACCACTCACATTTCTCTGCGATGAATATATCGATCGGCCAAAATTGACTGAACAAAAAAAAAAAAACCCATTTGAGTATATAGTTCCTCCCCTCACAAGTGGGGTCGGAACAAAAAGGGAGCTAGAGGTTGAAATAAACTATTAGATACCCAAATTAAGATCTCTTTTCATTTTAAACATAAGAGCTGATGGGTCTCCATAGATTTTTTTTATGCCAAAACCGAAAGTTCTTGTTTTTGACGTATTGAGTGCGGCTTCTATCAATTTTAAACTGAAGAATTATCGCTTTTCTAGATTTCGGCAAGAAGCTATGATGATTGGAAATTTGCACGCTAAGATCAACAAATAACAAAGAAACAAAAACAACAGCCGGCGCCTCTTACAAAATAAATCTATGAAATTGACAAAAACCGAATAAAAGCCCCCGTTTCTTTCACCAGTTTTGTCGAACGTTGTTTGTTATTGCGGATATAAACAGGAGTTTCCGCTTGCAAAGATGGTCCAACTTGTCCAACTTAAAAAAGAACACTAGCAACACCAATTTGAGCATAATAGCGGCTTATACGGAAATAAAATTTTTAGCATTCTATTACCAAAAACAAATAAAAAGAGAGCCGTTGATACTCCAACATTGACAACGGACCTGATACTCCAACTGAGAGTTTCAAAATTGGAGTAAACTTTGGAAAAAAGAATGGAATTTTTTTATATTCAAAACTGTAGCAACAGAGACAACTTGTCCAATTTTTATTGAGCCATTTGAAGCTATAGCAGATAATCGGGTTAGTAGATAGATTATTCAGACTGGATATCAGTCTAATTTTATTCTGAAAACTATATGTTAATTCAAAAGGATATATTTAGTTAGCGTCTCCAATTGAACTGTTTTCCTCTCTTCGTAGAATATTTGATGATATAGAAGCAAATCAGTCACGATTTTCAGAAGTAGAGGTAACTTTTTATTAAAAAATCTAGGTTTCATTCTGAAAAACAGTTAGTCCCGAAACCCAATCCAATTGTAGGATAATTTTGTTCTCACCTATTTTTTTGCAAAGATGAAATGTTGAAACAAACCCAACGGCTGCAAGTAATACGCGGTTGTTTGTTTGTTTGATATTGAAGTTTAATTCGAACAACTTTATCGGATTTGTCCTTGATAAACAATGTTTAAATTTCTTCATAACCAACCAAACTGGAATAGTTATAATCCGGCCAAAAACGTATATTGAGAAGATTGATAAGCTTTTCAAAACCAGAAAGCAGTTTCTAAATTTTATTCAGAAAATTCATGTCATATTTCTCCAAGATAACGCGATTGATGTTGGCGACTTGCAGGAACTTGGAAAACATAGGCGTTGACTTAAGATCTTGAAAAAGATGCTTTAGGATTCTTACAATCTTTCTCAAATTCTGTGTCTGAAAGCAACGCATAGCAACAATATGAAACAGCAGGGTAAAAAAAACTTGCAAAGAGAAAGGTTAATTAAAGGAAGATTTACACTTCGATCCACATTGGTTTTTAATATTTGCAGGTACTTCTTTAATAATTTGTCTTCTTGCCTAAATGTATCCTCAAATTGTAGCCTATCTAAAATGACTTTCCTATTGTTGTACACTGCGGCCCATTTTACCTCACTTCAAGCCATTCGGGTTCTGTAACAGTTAAAAGTAAACCTATAATAATTGTTGCCTTTCATCCTAACTAGGTTTTGCAGCAGCAGCTGAAGGTCTAGTTTCAAATAAAAAAGGACTTGTTTTTTTACAGAATTCCGAATAGAGCAACATATTGTTTAGTTGCCTGAGAAAGATACTAGTGAAAGATTATGATGTGTTATAGGTGTGTATGTAATAGTAGTAGTGGCTGGAGGGAGGGGTGTTAGCACTAAAATCAATATTTATTGGCTTAAACTAGATCGGGTTGAAACAAACTAAATTAATGATATAAGAGGTGAAGCTAGGAGTTGAAATAGTAAAATTAATTCTGAATTATTTTAATTATATCAGATAAGAGGACAAATGTTAAATGGGTACACGTTGTGTTTGGGATAAAACTGAGAGAAATTAGTTAAATGAGACGAAATTGGATTCGACACTTCTTAATATTTTCCTAAAAAACAAAACAAATTGGTTTATTTATGATTGTAATAGATTAGAGGCCTCTCGGGCATCCCGTTTATACTATTAATTTGAACAAGAAAAACTAAGCGACAAATTTAACAAGCGAGATGACGTGCATCACTTCACAGTTCAATCACAACCCTTTTCTGGTATATACTACTGCTAAATATAGCTAATTGAAAATTTGAGTTTAGATAAACTTAATATGAATAAGCGGGGGATCAAAATTGACAATAAAACAGTTGCATTTCTCTAAGTATCTTTGTAACGCAAAGACGAAACTAATAGGACTTAGATCGTGAGGTTGAACTTAACTCCCAGCCAATATTTATGCAAAATTTCAGATATTTTAAGAAGCTTATAAAATTTCAAAAATGTCTCAAGATTTCCTAAGTTGAGAGATTTTGTCATTGAGTTGAGAAATTTGATTTTATGCAAAAAATAACAAAAGTTGTTTGCAGCATTTATCACAAGCCATTTATTGTTGGCAGCTCAGCGTGCACGTTCGATTCTTACTTGTAGACATATGATCTCTAGTTACCTTTTGGATAGAGATAATGATGTCGGCAGTGGTATCAACACTGTTTTGGTGTTCTCAATGGGATGTAGTTTCATCAAGTCACGATGGCAATCTCAGTTTCAGTTCGTGTTCATAAAATAGTAGCTATTCAAAATTGCTTAGTATTTCGTTCACTTGATATAGTGGACTTTGCGGCAGTCAAGTTTGTGCTTCACGCACTCTGACTCAGTTTTTAATAGCACAGTAGCACAGTTTTCTAATAGCACATAACTATCATGCTTATATTACTGAATGTAGCGTGTAAATTGATTGGATATTTTTGTCTTATTTTAACGGTAGTTATAAAGAAGATTATTGAAGATCCCTGTCAGGGAGGTTGATATTCATCTTCGGTCTGGACACTTTAGTGGTCGATGAATAAAAAAGGCAATCTTGCAAGTGAATTCATGCCGATACCAAGACTCTAGCAAGATGTCTTGCAAGCTTTTCGATTCACTTGCAGGATGCCTTGCAAGTTTTTCGATTCACTTGCAAGACGTCTTGCAAGTTTTTCTCTTCAGAAAATTTCTGCTCGGCAGTGCGCTAGCTTTTGCATGAGCCTCTATAACTTCTTTGACGATTAGAGACAAGACTGTTATACGACTATTATCCATGACGACTAAAAACTGTTTATATAATGATAAACACCAGCAAAATGTTTAAAAGAGGCACCAAGAAAGGGGTGGTGTTCGCGCAAGATTTTGAATCCGGTTTGAACATTTTCCCAATATTGTGAGTCAAATTCCCATCATCTTTGGAAAGCACAAAAGAGTTGCTCACAAGAAGCTCCGAATAAAGAAGAATGGGGCTTAGCATCTGTATATGCGACATTGAAACATATTTCAGGTTTAAGATAGATCTAAGTGGAAGTGAATTTTTATAAATGATCCTGGGATTTCCCATTACACCTATTCCCCAGATTAGTTGTAATAAAAGGTATATCCCCCGACATAAATTACCCTAAATATAACATAAGGGGGTGGGGTATAGACAAATCATCTTGAGATATGATAGTAAACAAGATTCACACTGAATAATAATTACAATTGTATTTTTTCTAGGCTCTGGGCACAAAGTAATTGCTGAAAAAAAACACTGATAAGGGCAAACAAAATGCTAGGGGCATAATGTTTTAAGGCGGCCCTAGTCGAGACGTGGAATTTATCAAAAGACCTATTAACTCCAGGTGGGGGGGGAGGGAGGGGGGAAATATTGAATTAAATTACACGGTCGAGGACCCTAGTTAAATTCGAGGCTAATTCTTTCCATAAGTCCAGCCAAATTCTTTTCACATGCAAAAATGAAGCAAACTAAAAAGTTCCGCGACTTCTGGGTTCGATCTCGTGACCTTCTCCAATCTTCCCCAATGCTTAATCAATTGCGCTACATGTCCTTAACTTTGAAGGAAAATGAAAACAAGTCATTATAATGGTCGCGAGAGTAATTCCAGAACATGTTTTATTGTCGAGCAAATCTCCAGAACACCTTTATTGTCCAGCCAAATTCCCGGACGTATGTTTTAGTTCCAGCAAAATTCTGGGACGGTTGTTTTAGTTCCAGCCAAAGTCCTGGGCATCACATTAGGTCCAGACAAATTCTTTTCATACCCAATATCTGCCGAGAACAGTCTTTTCATACCTTAAATCTGTCGCGGTCGGTCTTTTAATATTTCCAAGTCTCGACTAGGGGGCACTGAAAACCTGCGTTTGCGTTGCTTTATACACGTATATCAAGATCAATTTGAAACTTGTCATATATTTTCAGGTTATCCTTTAGGCCAACCATTTAGGTGCTGTTGTTATATGTTTGGTTAATCCATTTTACATAAATGATAAAAGTCATATTTGATAGTTTGAACATTTGAAGAGCATCGAAGAAAAAGCGTATATGCAGTAGAATTAAAAGTTATTTGTGCGGTGCTAAAAAGGTCATCATTTGGTTCATTTTTCGATCGTATTCATATTGGATGGCTTTAAAATACCAAGTGATTTTCAAACAAATTATCAAACTCCAGCTTCTATGATATCGAATAAGAGATTTTATTTGATCTCTGGGACTTGGCTCTCTTTTAGCTTTCAGCCGCTCTGGTTAATTTTATCACTCCAGTTTATGTTTTTCGAATACTTCTCATTCTCTGTCAAGTGAGCTTTGTGGAAGTGCTCTCGCTTTTGTGGGCTTTATCACTTTGGAGAATTTATCACTTTTTGAAGGCAATAAACCAAGGAAAATGGCGGCCTTTTTCATTGATTAAAAAATGAAAGAACAACAACACTAAAAACTGTGTTCAGGACATGAATCAAGTTTTAAGAGTTGGTTCAAGCGATGCCAAGTCTGAAATGTGACACAATCAGAACTTTGATAGATTAGTGATCCAAGACATGTAATTTGACTGATTCAAAAATGGTGAGAAGTTTGAGCTCACAAAATGACGAGAGAAGAAATATTCTCAAAAATGATGGCATCGATTATCATCGAACGAGTGAAGGAAAGTTATTCTCGATAAGATACAGAATTGGACTCCTTGCATTCCTCGGCTTTGCTTTGCTCTTTTCAATGAGAGTTACTTTGAGCATTGCAATTGTGGATATGGTCGTGGAACACAGAACACAAGACGACTCTCACAGCCAAAACTGTCCTCTGCCCCAGAACAGCAATTCTTCCCTGGAAAAGATGAGCCAAGAGGGATCTTTTTCAATATTTTTAAATTGAATAAGCTTAATTTCAAAATTGGTTGCTGTCCAAAGCAAACTTTTGTTTTTCTGGGCATTTGGTTTTATGTTTGATTTCCCATGTCTATATCAAGAAATGGTGAGTATAATCCCCATCAAAGTGCAACAAGTCTGTTAAGTCTCTAATCTACGAAACAAACAAAAAAATTCAAATTTGTTCGATTTGTTTTATAAATGAGCTAAAGAAGAAAGTAAATCAATTTTTGCTTTTATCGAAAAATTATCTCCAAGAGGTACGTCTGAAACACCTGATATTACGGATGATCATAACTTTTTAAGGAAAAGAATTTTTGACTTGAATCACAGGAATTTTTGACAAAAATTGTCTTCTCAATTCCAATGCCCAAATGTTTTTCGCGCAAATGTTATCTAGATCTTAGAAGCTGCAAAGCAAAAAACCAAATATAAGAATAGTTTTACGGAACAACTCAACAAAAACCCTGGACAAATAAATTATGGCTCAATGATTTCGATAACATTCAAATTCAGTGACGGTTTTTTTTCTCATTAAAAAGGAATTGCTAGCAAAAGCTATCAATGACGACTCAAGAGAGTACGCTGTCCATCATGTATATTCATGATGAGTCGCTAGAGAGATGAGACAGAAGCTGTGCCAGGAAAACTTTTTCGTTCGCGTAGCTAAGTATAACAATGCTCTTTCATTCCCCTACAGTCTTTCTTGTCCACCTCTGATGAATCCCAAAACATTCCAAACAGAAATGACAAAAATTTTGAGGCACAAGCAATATCTAAATTCAAATATTACTGCTATCTTTCTGGATGGGATCCATTAGAAAACCTAAATCGAATTTGAACCTCCCCTAAATGTGGCGAAAACAAGATGGTGGAAACCTTGTTTGATTTGAATTCGTTATTATTATTATAGAACATCTGGGAAAATACCTTGATATTTTGTCAATACATTATAAACGATCACACATCTGGAGCAATTCGATTCCTAATTGATTTTTCAATTAAACGACTGATAGAAAAAGTTCCTATTAGGTGGGAAAGTTTGACTGGACCATTTCCCAACAAGCAAATCTGCTCTCCGCTTTTTTCTACGGCTATGCTCTTACCCAATTACCCGGAGGATATATTGCTTCGAAAAACAACGGCAAAAATCTGTTCGGATGGGCAATTCTCATTCGTGCACTTTTGCTTGCATTGAACCCATTTGTTGCCTATTTTGGAGGAGTGCAGCTGCTCTATGTTTTTCGAGCACTTGAGGGCGCGACTGAGGGCATTACGTTGCCAACATTCCAATATTTAGCGGGCCGTTGGGCACCAGAATGTGAGCGGAGCTTTTTTTCTAGCTTTGTGATTTCTGGTGTGTCTATTGGAATGATGCTGGCTTAACCTATCGTTGGGTTTATCTGTACCATCGATTTGCTAGAGGGTTGGCCTCTGGCTTTCTTTTTCTATGGGTTTCTGGGAATAATTTGGTTCTTTTTCTGGATGAGGATTGCATCCGATTCTCCCGAAAATCATCCCAAAATAACAGAGAACGAGAAAACGTACATTACCTGTTCAATCAATTTCCAAACCAATTACAACAGTGATGTAATTATACCGTGGAAACAATTGTTCAAAAGCTTTCCTTTTTTTGCAATAATAATAGCCGAGACAACGATTAATGTTGTAGAATATGCACTAATGACTTGCTTGTCTCTTTATTTAGCAAACGTGCTCAATTTAAATGTCAATGAAAACGGACTTTACAATTCTCTGCCGTGGCTCCTAACATTTCTCGCAATTCTTACCACGTCTCGACTCACAGATTTCCTGTTAAGCAGAAAGTACGTCACAACAACATTTATCCGGAAATTAAACCAGCTCATAGCTTCATTTGGTTCTGCTATTTTTCTAGTTTTGGCAGGTTACGTTGATTGTAATGCGACCCTAGTGATTATTTCGGTATCGGCGGCCATGTTTTTCTACGGGTTTCGATACCCGGGTGCTTATTGCAACATCCAGGACATAGCACCCTACTTTGCCGGAATCACTTTTGGTATTACGAACACTATTGGTTCAACCGCCGGAATTCTGGCTCCAGAAATTGTCGGAAGAATCACAGATTCTAACGTTCACAGCCAGGAGTTGTGGCTGTACAGCTTCTATGTCATTGGCATCATTTCAGCTTTGGGTGGGATTTTGTTCATGTTTTTAGCCTCTGGCGAAGTACATTCATGGGGAAACCCTAAATTCAGTGAAACCATACAAAATGGAAGTTCAAATAGCGAGAATTGAGCAATTTTTGGGACACTTCATCAATAAGTTAACCGGAAAATAGAATCAACTAACCCTATAATTTACTTCTATATACAATGCTCCACCACCCAAGTTGAGGTCCAGATCCATATTGAGTTATGATCACCACCCGTGTGTTCCCAGATCGAAGTTAAAGGGTCTGGACCGTGGCTACAGCGCACAGTAGACTGGACCATAGTCTGGTTTGGGTCTGGTCAGAGGTCACTTAGGTCTGGAAGGTTTGATCAGAGGCGGATTCGAACGCACTTGAGTGTAATCAGAGACCGTTTCGGTCACGCTAGGATTTCCAACTTGAACTTGAGCAAGCCCCATGAGAACCCCTATTCACTAGATTATACAGAAAAAAAAACAACTACTCTGCTAAAAACGGTTTCAAAAACGGCCAACAAAGCGTCTTGTAAAAAAAATGGTTAAAACATTTCTTACGTATAAAAATCGTTCAAGAACCGTCATTGTCTTTAAAAATCGATTAAAAAAGCAATCTTGTCTAGAAAAAAAGCTAAAAAAACGGAATGAGTATTTTTCTGCGGTAATTTCAACCGGGGTTATATTAGTTCAGGTTGAGTCTCATCAGAGCTTCTTTCGATCTGACAAGTCGGATCAAATTTGCTATTAGTCTGGAATTTGGTCTGAATTTGAGTCTGTTCATCAGCGCACTATTGCCTGGACCATGGTATGTGTACGGTCATTTTAAGGTCATTTTGGGCTCGAAACTCTGATCAGAACTCATTTCGTTCTGGATAGTCTGACCATAGCTCACTGTGGGTCTGAAGTGTTTCTGCTTTCTATTCAAATTGTTAAGTGACATAAAATTGGCAAACAAGCGGAGAGGTTTTTGTTTCCGATTTTGTTAAACAAGGAACGGATCTGACAACGGTTAGTGTCAAATCAAAACCTGGCGTCGAATTTGGAAAAGGTTATATTTTAAAATCACAAAACAGATGCTAAATTGTCTTAATTTGTAAAATTAATTTTATAATTGTTATGACTCGAAGTTTACTAAACAAATGTTTTCAACCTGGTTCCATCGGTTTTTTATATCTCTCTTCATTGGATGAAAAGTTGCTGATAAAATTTTTTGTTTGAGCAATTAGTTGATTCCAATTTTTTGCGAAAGTACATTTTAAGCACAGCAAAAACCCTGAGGCTCATTTATATGATAGTTTTCCTGTCTTAAATGGCGCAACGAATATGAATGGTGTTGGATATGATAAACTTCTAAGTCTCTTGATGAGTTTTTCACCAGGCAGACTGCAACGTATGTTCTCTTAAGAAATTTTGAACAATTTTTATATATATATATATATATATATATATATATACATAAATACATACATACAAACATATATACATATATATATATATATATATATATATATTACTATTGGCGTATTACTATATATATATATATATATATATATATATATATATATATATATACCCTTGACGTATTTTGTTTCATTGGAAGCAGAGTTGAGTACTTTTGAGACAAGATTCCCCGTACTTCGGCAAACAACAGTATTGTTTTCACTGTCACGTAGAAAACGTTCAAGCAGACGAAGTAACAAATTTTCTACTTTTATTATTCAATTCCCAAATTGAGTTACGGTTCCTATCGGTTCTCGAAAGGTTATCTTTTTATCTTTCCGCATTTCTGGAGACGCCACGGACATCGGTTGTATCTCAGGAACTGCTGGTGTGCCTCCTAGCTATGTCATATTACCTGGTCTTGATTTGTAAAAAAAAAACATTACTTTCCCGAAGAATGGCAAAAAATTAGCCCTTGAGTGTCCTGACTATAAACGATCTCAATCTCGACCAGATCAGTTAACAAGGTAACCCTCAAAGTAGTGGAAAAGGTCGTGTTCTCAACTGTTTCCAACATTTTGACAATGTTGGATGTTTCCACATTATCTCTCATAATACGCAGTCTAAGAAATGTCCAGGGGTTACCGATAAATTTTTTCGCAATTTCACTTGCTTAGTTGACGTAATAGTTTTTGGCAAGGATGTTAACTCCTTCCAATTTAAAATTTTATTTTGGTGCAGTGTTGAGTTTTCATATGTCTGTAGACATCTGTTATAATTGCTAGATCCAACATTTTTGGCGAGAACTGATTTCCAGCCTTGTTGGTATGAACTTTGTTCTATTTGACATCGGGTTGTGTTTTTCACCATCCACAGCAATTACCCAAAAGCATACAATCCGATTTTTTTGGCATATAAATTAGGGAAAAACGCAATTATTTGATTTGATATTTCATGAACTTAGTAAATGCTTCTAAAAATTATGATAAATTGAAAAAAAGAATCGTTGACATAAGAGGATTTCAATAATAATACACATGACGCAACTGTGATAGCAAGACGCGGGTAAGTATAATAGATTCAATAAGTCTTTTTCAAATTACGATTTTTGCTCAGAATATAGATTTTTGATTGGTTTTCTGGTAGTTTTACCTCAACAAGACATAATGGATCCTCTTCTCTGTTTGGTTTCGTTTCTTATTTTTCTGTTTCTTATACAAAATTTACTCATATGCCATTTTTTGCATCATTACAATGAGGGATATATTTTTGTTTCTTATCTTTCGGTTCTGGTAACACTAATATTTTAGAGTGGATTTTTTTTTCGAACTGAAAGATTTATCAACAGTTACTATAAGGGCTTGCATCTCCGCTCAATTATATAGTTATTCAAATCACATATTATTCGTTTATGAAAATACTTGATGACTAAAACATTGAAATCATTTGAACAAGTACAGAATTTACCCTAGTCGATGTTGAATATTACTATCATTAAATCTTAAGCAAGTATCTTCAAAATTCTCTTTCCGTATTTATTTTCCTATCTAATACTTGAAATTAAGGTTTCAGCAACGTTCTAGATTACAATTTTTGATGAGAAAGAGCCTGTAAAGATAGACATGCCGAAATTTTTGCAACAGCAGTGAGATACAAATAGACGTAATAGAAAAGCTGGTGTAAGACATAGCAAAAGCTGTATTTTTTTCAGATTCTTTGAACATGGCGATATTAAGCAACGTTCCGCTCGGGCCATCAAAAAATAGGCATGTAATTTAATGAAAGATCTTGCAATTTTTCCTCCTACCGTTCTTTCGATCAACTTTCCATTGTACTTCGTCACTTAGAGATCTAAATAGCTCTAAAAATTATGCCTCAGAAAAGACCGAAATTTCGGTAGTTGCCAGACCACGTGACAGTTGTTGGTAACAGTTTCAGCCGAAGAAACGACTGCCTTGAAAGTTCATCGACAGTTTTTTTTTGGACAATATGATGGAAAGATCAAGCGGAGATGTGAGTTCGCGACTGCATGGCGGGATTCTCTACTGCCATATCTGAGAGTATTGAGTGTTTTCACCTATTTAGCTCTTCAATGATAACACGTCAACATCTGAAACTGTCAATTTGACTTCTTAGATTTGTATAACCAAACTAAAACAAACTCAATCTACAACTATTTAATAAAGTTATCGTTATTAATTACACAAAACTCATAAATCGATCGTGTATTCCTAACAACAATTTACTAAAAGACGTTAATTTAGCAAGTTAAAATTTCTCTATATTTTACTCTTTTTTCGATTTGGCAACTACTTACAGGAGTTATTCAGAAATTAAATTAATTGATAATTAGTAGAACATCAAAGGTTATTTTTCAAACTGATGTCAAGCTTCGTTTTCATCTGTTCCTGTTATGACGTCACTGTTTTCTTCAACTGATAGCGAGATGTTGTCACGTGACCCCTGTTGTTCACTTTGTTCGTTTTTTCTCAATTCGGTCACAATTTTCTCCGCGTCTTCTTTCAAGTCAGATTTTTTCTTTAGGATGCTCTTTTTTGGCTCTTTCTGCGGATCAAATGGTTTTTGAACAAGTGTGGCTTCTGAAATAAGAATTACATCAACAATTTATTGCAAAAACGCTGGTTCATTTTAGAAGTTACATTTTGGAAGTATTTATGCGGCTATAGCAAAGCGCATGCAGTTCTCACTCTAATTTTTAGGCAACGCCGAAATCAGAATTTTGGGAATTTTCCACTTTATTATATCTTAGTGCATCACTGCGAAACCCGTTTTCAAGTCTGAATTTGAATTTCTAGAAAAATTCTGATTGACTTTTAAATTCCTCAATCCTATATTGCCCTTAAAAACACACATCGAGATTTAATACACTTAATTTACTTTTATCGTAATATTCGCACCAACAAACAAATAAAATCGTCACATCTGTCAAATATCTTTAATGTTAATCTAAACTGTATGACTGCTTTCGTTCGTTTAAAAAAAGCAGCAAATTACCATTTCTGATCACCATTTTTACAAAAGATCAAAAACCGTGATTAAAATTGCCAATTGACAGTGGATTGAGTTTAGTGCGATTTGCTAACCATTAATAAGAAATTTGATGCATATAATTGGATATACATATAATTCCACTTGAAAAGCTGTCTTGATTTGAGTTTGTCGGAAAAACATCAAGCACGGTCGCTAAAAACGTTCATTAATTATGAAAAATGGTAAAAATTGATCATTTTTTGTCACTTTTGGCCATTTTTTGCTAAAAATTTGACATCCTGAAATCATTTTCTAAGGAGTTTCTCTCTCTCTCTCTCTCTGTTTTGACTGACCTTGATTCTGTTCTATTAGGACACATGAGTCGGCAGTCTTCTGGCATAGAAGGGACTCCATAACACTGTCGTCTGACATTGATTTGAGTTTAGTAGGTCTCCCCACTCCTCTGAAATTCATCCTACCCCCTCCTTCTCCCATTCCAGCTCCAACTCCACTCATCTGACAAAAGAAAACATTACTTTACACTAATTGAGATTTCGAATTTATGAAAAAACGCCCCTGTTAAAAACAGAAGTCAATCTTGTAAAGTTCTCGCAAGTTGTCTAAAAGGGGCTGCTAAATCGTACAAGACTCTTGCAAGAACATTGTTTATTTAAATTATTGGAAATGACCTTTTTTCTCTCAAGATATTTCAAGATTATTGTCGGCGGTCGAACTTATAAAATTCGAGGTGTGGGATACTTCTTTACATAAATTACAAGGTCAGCGATTCTAGCAATGGTTGACGCAAAACCCTAGTCTGGAGTTTGACTTATAAAAAGATTTTCCTCGACTATTAATGAGCATGAAAAGATAGCGTTCAACAGATATGAAAAGCGTATGAATAGACTTTTGCTTGATTTCGGACGTTGTCCTCGACTTTGGCTGGATCTAAAATGAATGTCCTTAGCTTTCGCTCGAAAATATGATTTTTTCTTCTACGGTCCAATAAAAAATATTCATCTTTTGCTCGCATTTAGGCTACTAATACAGAATTTATTCTTCCCTCATTTTCGAAAAAATGTGAGAAATTTATGCTAGCCGAACGTTCTTTTAGATATTTTTTGACTTTTATGAGGGCATCCCCGGCTGTCACGTGTAATATCAGTTTGAAGCTTTCTGCCTCTAGAATTTCACTACTAAAAGAAATATCAAGAATCATCTGTTGTCACCAGTTTTTTTCAAAAAACTCGAGTCGACTCGAGTCAAAAAACGTATGCAACTTTCTTAAATTTGATCTAGCTCTGATCATTTCCAGATAGCCGGCGCATCTTTCTGAAAAATCTAAGAACAACAATTATGTTATATATTTCACACTGTCATTATTTGTGTTTGAAATGCATTAGCAAAATTGCCTTTTTGAAAATAAAAATGTTATCCAAAATTTTGACCTGATTGAATTATCGTTCCATTTTTTCAGTAATAATAATACAAGGCGGCTCTGTAATGTGCAATCGCACATAAGGTTCCGACCCCGCTCATCCACAATTTTGGCATAATTGTCTAGCAAATGAGGAACAGATGGAAAAACACAAAAAATTCAAGTATTTTTCAAAAAAGAAACTGGTGTATGAACGAAATGATAGCATCCAAAGCAAATAACTCAGTGGAAAGAAATGAAGAATTAGGTTGATGAGATATGGTGATATTAAGAAAGCGAGCGAAGACTAACGGCAAAATCAAACAACAGAAACAAACATTAATTACATCAAAAAATTTATGTCCGTTTTAAAAAAACAAAACTTAATAACAAAGTCAAAATAGCGTCAGATAAAACTGATAATAGACAAAACAACTTGTTAACCACCAGAAAAAAAAATGATTATTCAACAGTTCATAATTAAGTTTGGTAACAATTAGACAAAAAAGAACAGAAACCTTAAAGTTAGAAAATTCGCTGAAATTAAAAAAAACAATTAAATTCAAAGTAATGAAAACCATTAGGAATCAACAAATATCCCATAGGTCTACAATAACCAATGTTTTTATAGAAGGGAATTAAGAACTGTTGGTATTCAAATTTTTATGCAGTTACAAAAAGAACAACAATTAGTCAACAGACTAAAAATCAATTAAAACTTGCCAGAAAATGCTTTGGGAGCCGTAAAGCCAAACTATGGCCCCCAAAATATGCTCGATTGCACCTTCATCGAGCAACGATATTTTACTATGTGGCCGCTCATTAATGAAAATAAGCAACAATTAGACAGAAAAGAAAAAAATGCAAAATTATGTAATATTTTTTTTCGAAAAAAACTTATTTCCAAAGAAATAAGAGCCATTAACTACAAAATGAAAAATTTGAATAGGTTCGTGCATTCTTGCAAAGGAAGCCCTTGAGACCTGCAATTATCCAAAATATGTTTTACGTCTACAAAAAGAACGTCGAATATGACAAAAATTAAAAATTCATTTACTTTTTTTGTGAAGAACCCGTGTGGAAGACAGTAAAGTCATAACGAATTCTCTTAAAACATTAGATTTTGTGACACCAATCCCTTTGGACACCTTCCCTTGAATTGTATTATGTGAATTCTCTTTAATGAAACTAGGTAACAATTTGGACCAAAGAGAAAAAAAAGATTATGTAATACTTGTTTTTATCGAAAAAAAATTTATTTCCAAAGATATGAAAGTCATTGATTACAAAATGAAAAAATTGAATAGGTTCGTTTTTTCTTCCAAAGGAAGCCGTCGAGACCTGCCATTACACAGAACAAGTCTTACGTCTACAAAAAGAGCCTCAAATATGACAAAAATCAAAAATTAATTGACTTTTTTTTTGTGAAAAAGCCGTTTCGAAGCCAGTAAAGTCATGAGGAATTCTTTAAAAACATTAAATTTTGTGACACCAATCCATTTCTACACCTTCTCTTGACATAAATAATGTCATCTTTAAACTTTAATTAACGAGACCAGGTAACACACAGACAATAAAACGAACAAAATTGCGAAGTTGAAATGTTTTTTTTTTTCATTTTGGAAAACAATTGTTTTCAAAGTCATGAAAGCCATTATCTATCTTCTAATATCAGATCATCGGCTCATCTGCTCTTCAAGGAAAATCCAATCAAACCGGGTCATTGTACAGGAAATTAAATATGACTAGAAAGACAAAGTAAAACCGACAGTTAAAGACAAAGTAAAAACGACAGCTAAAGACAAAATTAAAAAATTCAAATAAATTCTTCGGAAAGGACTGTCGAAGCAGTAAAGAACCACAATCTATATCGTTAAGGATTTAAATATTATCAATTGTGCGTTATCTTGAATGCAAAAATGTTATATATGAATTGACAATAATGTGATAATTTAACAAAACTAGAAAACATGAAAAATGAGAAAATACCTAAAAATCAAAAAAAAATTTATGAAATCTAGTAGTATCAAAGCCAGAACACCAAAACTTAAGGCGTAAAACCGCAATAAAGACTAAATTTGAATTCATCAGAAAGAAGGTACGCTCTTTGATTGCTGACACTAATCTACAAGTTGACCAAATTAAGAAAAAAATGGAGGCAAAGTTCAATAAGACATTTTTTCTTTAAAAATCAAATAGTTTAAAAGTGGAAACGACTATTAGGTTTCAAGCAATCAACTTGATAAATTAATTTCGAGCTAATTAGGAAGCCAATATGAGCTTTGATTTGAAATGTTCTGTTACTTAATTAATATAAAAAAAGATCTAATTTTTTTTATAGAAAACCGACTGACGACAATCCGAATTCTTTTTGGATTGTAATGGTCCAAGATTGGTACAGAACTATACTGCTAATGCTTATTGTTCATTAGGAAAATTTAACTTTTGGAATGTCATTGTTACAGATATTTTGTTTGTTAAAAAATCAAAAATAAATGCTGCGTTTTTGATAATCAACGAATAAAGTTAGCAAAAGACGACAAAGTTTTATTTACAGAGCACTCTCAACGGAAGTTGAAGTGGAATTATCCCCTTTTTCAATCTACAAAGATTGTGTTAGTGGTGTTTGTGTGTGCAGTTCCTGCGAATTTAATCAGAGTGGACTAAAGAAACCTATTTCGTGCTGTTTTTGATGAATTTTGTGAAATATTTAGCCGGAATTTGTGACAAAAAAAAAATTCAATGAAAATAGCCGACAATACATTTAAACTTAAAATCAACAACATTTTCATCAAAATTTGCGAAATTAGTGGCAGCCAGAAACGACTCTGCCAATTTTTCCAATGAAGAGAGTAAAATATAGCAAAACTTTAGATCATATTCAATTTTATTAAATAGCCGACAATACATTTTGTCTTTAAACGTAAAATCAACAACATTTTCATGAAAAATTTGAATAAATTTTAACAAAATAGGCGAATTTTTAGCCAAATATTCCGAAAAAAGGTGAATGAAATCAACGGAATTCACTCTATTTTCTCGAAAGTTTAAACCTCGATATCTCCCTGTCAAAAACGAAAATCAAAAAAATTTTCAATCCCATATTCTACGGTGGACAAGCTTTCTAATGATACCAGTGTCAACTCTCTACGATGAATATATCGATCGGCCAAAATTGACTGAACAAAAAAACCCATTTGAGTATATAGTTCTTCCCCCCCCTCAAGAGGGGTCGGAACAATTATGTTAGTCATGTTTCTTGTAAGTTGCTTTTATTTTAGAACCGTTTCTGTAATTTTGTTGTTTTCACTTATTCTTTTCTCATAAATCAGTAGGACCAAATTTGGTACCCAAATATGGTTTCCGTAAATATACAGGTATCAGGAAATGAAAAATATATACAGAGAAAGAACAAAAACAGCTTCATTGCTAATTCAGATTAAAGTTGTCGGATTAAAAAAGAAGAGTTAACCGTCCAGCAAAACTAAAGATTCCATCTATGATTACAGGCAGACAAGATTACTTGACAGTCATCTGGTACAAATATCCATACTTTTCACTGCTGTCCGCCATGAGATTCAACAACATGCCACTTGATAGAAATGTCGAAAAACCTTATTGATAATGAATCCTTAAGTTCCAATGAATTAGTAACAACGGATTCAGAAGACATTTTTCAGAATGGCATTATTATATCACAGTTATTTAAAAAAAATTCGGTGCGTAATTTAGGTCTTAAGGAGTTATCGTCAAAAAGACGCCAAATCAGGATTTTGGCTTATTGAAAAATTCTGCACGGATCGTTGTTACAAAAGATTGAATAAATAGAACCAATGTTTGCCTTTTAAACAGTTAAAAGTAGTGTGTACTAATACGATACGTTAAAAAACTACATGCATATTGATACTTTCAAATCAAAATTCTCAAAAAAAAAGAAAAACATTGTTAATTCCTTTGAGTATAAACTATAAAATACAGAACATGGTTTAAAGGCAATGTAGTGTTAAGAAGTATAAATGAAACAAACGTCACATATTGTGAAAGTTTAAAATTGTATTAAATTTACAATGTGCTAAAATATCGACAAATTAAGAGAGATGAATTATAATTGAGAAAAATTTTTAAAAATGCTAATTCTACAATTAACATTTTCGAGAAAAGAGAATATTTTTAAAAATGCTATTCCTCCAATTAACATTTCATGGAAGACTAAAAGACGCCCTAAAACTAAATCAAATTAAGATTGAACTTGAAAGATTTGAGATTAGAAATAAATTCAGAAACCGTTGGGTCTTTTAGAAACTCATTCCAGAAATGATTTTTTATTGTAGTTTTGAGAGCCCGCTTTTTAGGGATATTCCGCCTCAAGGTGAGAGGCAAATCGTTATACCAGTCAATTGCCTTTTTTGAAAAACAGTTTTGCATTATATTTGTTTTTTGGTTTGCTCCAAATGACAGCTTGTTTGTACGGTCAGTCATTTTAGCACTTAGGGTGGCTAACTTGAGTTCATCGAAAGCTGGTAGATCTGCTTTTAGAAGCTTTATAAAATATATAATAACCCGATACTTTATGAGGTATTCTACTGGTAAGATTTTGTGTTTGATCTTGAGATCAGCGGTCCTGTCAAATTTGGATCTATTGAAACATGTCTTTATTCAATTGTTCATCCAGTTCAATTAGAGTAACTCGAATTTTATTTAGAGTAACTCGAAGTGATTTTATAAGACCTGAGAACAGAACAATTGGTTAATGCAGATGACTTAAATCAAGAGCGCTCAGTAAAGCAGATCTAGTTTTTCAGGAAATATATTTTTGATGGAGTAAATGACCTTTATGCCAACAGCCATTTTTCTTAGTACATTTTTGATTTCTTCATCGAAAGAAAGATTACAGTCAATATGAACTCCCAAGTATTTCACAACATTTTTCTCGAGAACTGTACATCCGATAACAACTATTTCTTTGATTTTGTTTCTTTTAGGGGCTCCAAAAATAATTAATTCGGTTTTGCTTTCATTTACATTTAACTCATTTTTCCTGAAAAAGTGAATGAGTTTAGCAATATTTTTTTCAAGATGTAACTTTGATTCATAATTTTTTTTCCACTGCAAAAGATAAAAGTTTCATCAGCGTAATGGATTATATTAGAATTCGCATCAGTATCATCTTTCATATCATTTACATATATGTTGAAAAGCAGTGGGCCTAGCACAGTACCTTGTGGTACTCCACGGTTAAGTGCTATCCAATTTGATTTATACTTCGAGAATTTGACTTTTTGCACACGGTTTTCTAGATAAGATTTTAGAATTGTATTTGCTTGTGCACTAAAACCTAAAATTTTAGTTTTGTGCAGAAGAGTAGGATGTGATATCGAATCAAAAGCTTTAGATAGGTCTAAAAAAGCTCCTGTGACGATGTCTTTTTTATTGAGATCATATCTGATTTTTTCAGTGCAATATAAAAGAGCATCTGTAGTTGATACTTTTTTTCTGTATCCAAACTGTGTTGTTGCAAGCAACTTATTCTTCTCTAAATAAGCTAATATTTGATCTCGGAGAAGGATTTCAAAAATTTTAGCTAGAGCTCCAGTAAGCGAAATTGGTCGATAATTTATTGGATCTTCAGGATCATCTTTTTTGAAGAAAGGCAACACGTGGGCACGCTTAAGGTGGTCAGTGAAGCGTTGTTCAGTTAAGAATTGGTTAAACAAAAAACAGAGAGGTTCAGCTATGTGTTCTCTTGCATCTTTTAAAGCCCAAGCTGGAATGAGTGATGGACCCAGCGGTTTTTTAACATTTAAATTGTTGAGTATATCAAATATCTCCTTGGTTGTCGTATACCTGAATATAAATTAGTTACTGTGGCGTGCCGGATTGTTACAAAAACTGATACTGTTCTTTTTTACCAAAATGTTCACCTAACGCTGAAAATTTATAGTTGAGAAGATTGGCAATATTATTTCCATTGGTCAGAACCGTTCCAAAACTGTTTTTGAGTTTTGGTATTTCTGTCTGTGTTTTTTCACAGTTTTTGATTTCGTTGATAAAATTCCACCTTTCTCTTGCACTTTTTAAGTTTTGAAACACATCTAGCAGAAGCTTTTCATTTTCCTGTTTCAAAACATTTTTGTTGTTATTATTTGATGTCTTTGCAAAATTTTTACTGTGTTTTTTGATATCCATTGTTGATGTAGCGTTAATTTAGGCTTGTCATAGCGTACGAAGACGGTCTTTTGTGGAGCATGCTTTTTAATTACCGTTTCCAATGACGAGCAAAAGTTTTTATACATGATTTCAGGATTTTCTGATAAATAAAATGATCTCCATTTTATCTTTCCAACATCTAGGGAAAAAGCATTTTTAGAGTAGTTTGTTTTATCAAACACAATTTTTTGATAACTTCTTTTTTATTTTTAACGGTTTCACCAATTAAAGTAAGCGTGGCTAAGTGATCACTTTTTAGAATCGAGTCTAGTGTCTGGGAACTAAAAAATATTTCGCATATAACATAGACTATTAGCGACTTCGTTCTTGGTGTTTCTCTTGTTGCTCAAGTTTTATTTGAATTCAGTAAACCGTACGGCAAGATCAGAGTTTCTAGGAGATTTCTTTCATTGCAATAAAAGTAATTAATGTTGTATTCACCTAGTAGAAAAAAATTTTTTTTTCAGTCGCTGCTCTATCTAAACCCAGGGCTAGCTCTTTCAAAAACAAATTTATTAGTTGTTTTTTTGGACAGTAAGCCAAGTTTATCAACGCGGGCTTTTTATTTATTTTACACTCTACCCAAACACTTTCAAAATGGTCTTTTAACATTGTCTCTAGATCATTTCGTGTTTTTGGATGAAATTTTTTCGGAACGAACAAAAGAATACCACCGCCTTTATTTTTCTCTTGAAGATCAGTACGTCAGTCGCATCTGAAGTAAACTAAGTTTTCTGAGTGCTTCGACCAAAAAGGAATATCGTTAACTGATTTCAACCACGTTTCTGAGAAGCCCGAAACACAATTGTCACCTAGGTCAGATAGAAAATTCTTAAGGAGCAACCTTTGTCCAAGCACGCTTTGACAATTTTGATGTAAAAACTTTACTTGATCGTTGTATTTTTTCATTAAGGTGGTAAATTGCGTGTAAATGAGAGGTGGCCTGGGTTTAATTCTACGTCACCTGACAAGAACTCAAATCAAACTATTTCAGCTTGAAACGTCTAATTTTTTCAAAAAAATAGTTGTTCAACATGTTTCTTCGCAAAAATCAACGCCAAGAAAAAAACAACGCAAATATTAGTGGCAGCCAGAAACCACTAACCCTCTGCCAATTTTTCCAATGAAGAGAGTAAAATATAGCAAAACTTTAGATCATATTTAATTTTATTTAATTACCAATTTTTATTGACAAAGGCAACCTTTGAGATCATTTTAGAGCAATGGGTTCTGTTCTCGGCACGTGAGCGCAGTCGTCTATTTAAAATTGGCATTAGCTAACAACGATTGAGTTTGGTGGTCATGATATCTAAATGCAACTAGAAACTATGTCTTCCGTCGATTTTTTTGTTAAAGAAGGAAGTTTGCTTGTGTTGATGAATTCTGCTGGAAAATTCAAGCAGCGCAGAGTCATAGAGTTTTTTTAACAAAATTTTCTCAACTTGCTCGTTTCTTAGCTATTTGATGTTGTAACATATTTTTGGCCGTCCACAAAGTTTACCAAAACGTTGGTTAGTTATTTGGGTTTTGATTTTAAAAAGTATTGAACAATTTATAAACTAATACATGAGAGAAACAGGTGCTGTAAATTCACCGTTTTTGGTGCGTTTTGCCAATAAATATTGTTTGCAGAATGTTAGCAGAATCATAAACATAGCGTATGAATTTAAAAATTATCAGGAATTTGACTCAAGTGGTCGATGAAAAAATCACAATAGTTCATGAAACTTTTCATTGCTTCCATAGATGTTTTAATCAAATCGCGATGCGAAAAGAACAGATAGCTAACATATGCCAAAAGTTTGTTCATGTTCTTTTTATATCACCACTGTTGCCATACTCTATTCTAATACGGCTATCAGGTGGGATTATGCAGCATCTTGTGAGATCTAAAAAGATGGCCGTCGGAATTGGACTAGGTTAGTCGTAAAAAAACACGTTCATTCTCCAGATAAATGCGAAATTACATTCAAATGGGGAAGTGTAATAAAAAATACGAGAGTGAGCCAAAATTATCTTTGAAGACTTAAAATGAAAGTAATACGAATTATGTTTTGATTTTAATTTCAGCCCCGTTCAAATTACCATCCATAGCTTGTCGAGGATCTCCCGGTTAAATTTGTTTTGAATAAGGTTTATATTTTTTGAGATCAAAGTTGGCAGTTTTTTTGTTACTGTTCCGTAATAAAACTCCAATTTTGAAAACACTGTTATCAAAAGTCAGACAACTGGATTGTGAAGGACACTTTTTTCGTTTAACTTGGCTCAATTTTTAAGTTGGGTAGTCTAATCTGTTGTAGGCTTCGTATTTTCATGATGTAGTGTAGGTTCTTGAGATTCAAATCAATTTTTTTAGCAAGAATGTTTTGACTGCCGAGCCCAATTGTTTCTATGATGACATAATTAAAATTTTTGTAACTCCACTTAACAGTATAGAAGAGTAAAGAATATGACTGATGACTATTGCATTCAAAATTAGAAATTTGGCGTTAGTCGGGTACAATGGACTGATTGCATTTTGCAATTTTATGCTAAAAGTCATTTTTCTGAGAAGGTTTTTGAACCCATGTTGCATTGATAGCGTTGAATCTAGGACAATTCCGAGATATTTAACTTTTTCTCTGTTGTAAATTTTGCAGTTTTTCAGAGTAAGCTTTAACGTGTGACTCCTGCATTACAAACTTCTTTCTTTTATTTACTAAATATTTATTTATATACCAGCTGTTGTATAAAAGTAACAGTAAATTATAAATTTACAATAACTTCAGATTTAACAACTGGAAGGATCACCGAAGAGTTGTTCCACTCATCAAGCGGGGATCCCAGAATAACTAAATTGATTTTGGGTGACATCCTAGTAAAGCAAATCAAAAATAGTTCTATTATCGAAGACATAATTATCTGTGAAGTTCTTGAAAAAACATTTAAATTGGGGTTGTGTTATTTTTTTAACGTTTTTGGGAATTAACTTATTACTCATTAAAAGTGGTAACCTATCGTAAGTTTTCGCGTAAGTGATTTTTCCATTTTTTTAGTTTTAAAACTAATTGTTGGCAAAATATTGTCAGCTGTTCGTCTCGTTTTTCCAACACAATGCAATGAATTCTGTTTTCGACGGATTCAAACTTAAATGATTACAATCAAAATAATACTCGCGTTCTCAAGACAAGATTGAAGGGGACACATCAACTATTATAGATAATCTGAAATATTTACCTTGGGTGACTGGCTCTGAGAATGGGCCGCAGAGTAGGACTGTGGAGAGTAATCGGGTCCCCCTGGAATAGTATCCGAGGGTGAGTCATAGGAACAGTGGGCAGAGTGGGTGAACCTCTTCCGGGTGACCTTGATGCTGTCTCTGTTGTGGAACCTAGCACCCGTCCTCAAATTGGATGAAGATGACGATACTGACTTTGAGGATTTGCCCGATTCTCCTTCGGAATCTGTTGACCTGGAAAACATTTAGTTGCCCTAGTCGATTTCACAGTCCCAACTGACATCTGATCAGTTTATATTCGGAACAAACGAAGCACGATATGCTTGCATGGGATAGCCTAGAAAACTGTTCCACGGCACGAAGGTCTGATCACAGGTGGCAGCTAATGACTGACTGATCAGAGGTCACCTTGGTATGAGATGGTGATCAGGGGTCATTGTGACCTATGAACTGTGATTTCTGATTAGCTAAGAGGGAAGTTGCTCATTTTCTCCGAGTGAAACCTCTTTCTGACAAACTCCTCGATGATTTTTGCAATATTTATGTAGGAAAAGCGCTATAATCTCGAAAAATTCAAAGCTCAAAATTGTTAATTAGGAAGTGCGCTGAAATTTTAATGAGGTTCGTACAGAGTCTTCAGAACTCTTCAGCGCGTTAATATAATATTTTCAGTCGATTTTTGAAAAACCTGCACATTTCAATGCTTTTTGAACATCTCTGCACAACCTCCTGTAATGCCTCCAACAGCTCAAGCTGAGTCTCGAACATGGGTCTAAAGAAAAATACCAACAGATTCATGAGAAACCACTTTTTCATTCAATAGCCACTTCTTCAAGTCATAGGTAACAACTTTGACGGGCAGACTTATGTAAGAAGAGTAATGTGTGAATGGGCTTACAGGCACAGGGAGAGGAGACATAATTCAAAAATTTATATTTTTCTACTTTCTACCGCTTTTTTAAACAAATTTATAAAAAGAAAGTGGAAAAATTGAAATTTTTGAAATTATGCGTCTCCCCTCCCCTGTGTCTGTAAGCCCATACACATATTTCAAAGAAGTGCCTTCAAAACACGCTGAATTGGTCTGAAAAAGGGACTGAAATTGCAGTCAAAAATCGACTACTTGAGGAAAATTTTTACCAATAATTAAAAAAATTCTAATTCAAAACCACTCATTAGCGTTAGTTTGTTGAAAAAACAAAAATGCAAAAGCACCAACTAAAAACAAACAATTCAAATCGTTTGTTGCGCTAGCAAATTTTCACGGAAGAATGATATTTTGCAACAAAAGTGCTACCACTGAATGACATGAGAAATAGCAACTTCTCAAGGAGAAAAATGCAACAAACAATTTGAAGATATAAAAACAAATTATGTGCTTACCCACTGGTACAGCCTTGAATTTTGCAAAAAAAGTTGTCGGAACTACTGAGGCCTCTGAAAAGGCAATTGGCGGGGTTCTTTCTTAAGGAGGACATCCAGTAATATATGTCTCGAGAAAATTGACTCCATTGGTGCGAAACTACGCAAACATAGAGAGTGAAAAGCATTGCCAATTGTCTTTGCGGCCACATTGAAAAATTTCTTCTTGGAAGACGATTTACCCTCAGACAGACCACATGCCACACAAAGATCTCGTTGCACCAGACGAGGGGATCCCAAAAACTGCATCAGCTAGAATCCCAACATGGGCAATAGCTGCAATGGGTTTCGACTTTAAATTGAACTTTATACCAAGAGAGAAGATACCCCACAATGATGTTTTCAGCAGAGTAAAAATTGACGAAAAAATTCCGACAACGATCGAGTGTGCTGTGCAATCAAAAACATCAACATCTACTTCGCTCAGAGTGATTTTGTGACCCAAGCCGAAATCAAAACTGAGCTTGGAACAAATATACTCGTCCAGGACATAATGAAACGATTCAAAAGCGGCAATTGGAAACAATTTTCAGAAGCGGTAAAAAAATTCGAACAACAGAAAGATGCACTGACTTTACACAATGGATTCATCTTCAGAGGTGATGTTCTTTTCATTTGATCCAAACTATGGCACTTGGTTTTGGCAAGAACGCATGACACGCATCTTGAGAAGAATGCAACTGAGGCATCAGTCAGAATGGGAGTATGGTGTAATGAAATCACCCAGGACAATCAACATTTTTTAAATCAACTGGCGAAGCCTAGAAAAAGAGTCTCTATGTGGCCAGAAGCCGACGTTTGTGTACGTATCCACATGAACTGGGGTTATGATAAGGACCAAGGCAGAATCTCAGTTTTTGTCGACGCAGGTTCAGGCTGGGTAGAAGCTTTCTCAGCGGAATTAGAATATCAGAAACAGTCAAAGTATATATTAGTCAAATCTTTGCAAGATTCGGAAAACCAAAAACTTTAGTGTCTGATAATGGTCCTGAAATTGTAGGTGTTGACCTTACACTGTGGTATGAATCACTGCGAATAAAGAAAATGGAATCACCTGTCTATCATCCAAGAGCTTATGGACTAGCTGAAAGAGCAGTTCACACAACGAAGCGTGCGCTTCAAGCGTGGAATCCCAATCTTATTTTGTCATTTGGAGCATCGAATATGACACATCGAAAAACTTCAAAGATGAGGGGAAAATTTTCGGTTGAACTACTTCTGGGTATAGTGAGACTACCAGCAATAGCAGATTTCGACGTGTGCGAACTCATTCTACTCATGGCCAACGAAAAGACGAAGACAGTTCCTTCAATTTTTATCATCAGGAAGGGCTTGAACATCTTTCATACAGCCCGAAAACTCAACGCGCACTATCCTAGTGAGCGAAAAGCAATTTGCAACACCAGACGAGACAAAATTAAAATGGAACCACCAGAGGAGAAGACCATAACTCAATCAGAACCACGAGTTTAGAATACAGATGTGGGATCGTTATATTAAGACGATGAGCAGATCGTTACATTAAGACGAAGAGCAGATCGTTACATTAAGACGAAGAGCAGCAACAACCGGAATTATCAGATCCTCCAAGCACAACAATAGAAAGTAGCAAACAACCCGACACATTTGGAGAACCGATACTAAATAATTTGCCTAAAAAAAGAGGAAGGACGTGTTGTTATCAAAGGAACATCAAAATTCTTAGAAGTTATGTTTATTGAAGTTTCAAAAAAACAAAGAAAAGTATTCCTGTTGAAAATTTCTGCTATGTCGATACGTAATGGCCACAAAACTAAACTCGATTCTAATTTCGATCTGAAGCTATCATTATCTTATTGACCTATCAATCGAAATCTACCACCCATAGACACTTGATTCCAACATCCGCCGAACTCCAACTAATGAACTCGATTGTAACAAGGCCAATTTTGGTTCTCATGAAATGTTGATGAACATAGAATATCACCTCCGGGATTTGGAACTAACACTGATGACATGTCAATCCAGTAACATTTTTTAGCTGATCTAAAAATATTTTCTGTTTTTTTTTGCATAGAAAACTACTATAAGTACGAGCTAAATTTTGCATATTTTCAGATCTAAATGTTTTTGAAATTCAGTTGATTGAAATGTTTGACCAGTGTTATTCAACAGGACAGTGTCCGTGAACTTCTAACCTACCAGACTTATTAAATGGGCATTTCCTTTCTATCTTTTATTTTGGAGGTTTTCTCGATAAATTGATGCCGCCGGATATTTTTCGAGAGAAGATGAAAGCCGAGTGCTGGAGTGGGTTTTGTTGTCACAGAGACGACTGATTGAGTGAGAGAAAGAGAAAGCGAGCTTGTTTTTTTTCTGGATCGGATGCTTGGTTTCAAATTATATTCAAATATGACCCCATCAATCTATAAAAAGCCATGAATTGAATACATTTTGGTATCAAACTATTGGACTATATGGTATATTCTATCTAACTTGTTTAATTCCCCCAACATATTTTTCAGTACAGACATAAAAGGAGTTGTTAGGGTTCTATTTTTTCAGCCTGATTTATTTAACCCCTATTCTTTAAGCCCGTACATAATCACCCCTCAATCATCTAACCCCGCAATTTGTTCATCCCGGAAAAAGTTTAACACATAAAGTTTATATCTATTTCGGCGACCAAATGAACAGTTAGCAAAACTAAAACTCAAACAAAACCCACTCCAGCATTCGGCTTTCATCTTCTCTTTGAAGAGAAGATGAAAGCAGAGTGCTGGAGTGGGTTTTGTTGTCACACAGACGACTGATTGAGTGAGAGAAAGAGAAAGCAAGCTTGTTTTTTTTTCTGGATCGGATGTTTGGTTTCAAATTATATTCAAATATGACCCCATCAATCTCTAAAAAGCCATGAACTGAATACATTTTGGTATCAAACTATTGGACTATATGGTATATTCTATCTAACTTGTTTAATTCCCCCAACATATTTTTCAGTACAGACATAAAAGGAGTTGTTATGGTTCTATTTTTTCACCCTGATTTATTTAACCCCTATTCTTTAAGCCCGTACATAATCACCCCTCAATCATCTAACCCCGCAATTTGTTCATCCCGGAAAAAGTTTAACACATAAAGTTTATATCTATTTCGGCGACCAAATGAACAGTTAGCAAAACTAAAACTCAAAGGACTTAAATAGCACAAAACTTGCAACAGCTTGCGTTTGTTTGAAATCAAAGAATATAGACAAAACTGCTTTTCAAAACAATATCTCACCTCTTTTATGTTGCAGTTTGATTTGAACCAAAAAAAATTCAAAACTGTCCCTGTCTAGAAGATGAAAGAACCGGTACTTTTCAAATGAAAGCTTTTAAGCTAAATTTAAATACCTATCTAATTTTTTAAATCCTAAGATAAAACATGAGCTAAAATTTTAAAACGTTTCTGAGCAGACATAAATTAGCATTTGAAAACTGAATTTTGCAGAAATTTAACCGTGTGTTTAACAAAATTTTCAAAGAAAACCAGATTGATGTTTTTGCTAGCAGCTACGCTGTGCATGTTCCATATCTAAATGTTGAAAAACTCTGTTCCCAATTAGGGTTTCCATCATAGGCTTAACTTCCGGGATCAAATTCCCTTGTGTGTCACGATATGAGGCTTCTTAACTCCGTGAGGAAGCAAGGATGTCGCCAAATCATAAAAATTCAGATGGATTTCAAATTTAAATTAACACGAAAACACAAACAGGATGATGTTTTAAATACACAACTAAGTCAAACTGGCAATGACCCTGAAAAATTGAATATCAGCTTCATCCTTTTAAATCTCTATCAAGTTCCGCACTTTTCCTTTTAAGCTCTCTTACCTCTTCTTCTTTCGGTACTTTTACTTGGATGAGACATTCAAAAAGTTTAGCTTTTGCAACGCAGCGTTTTTATGCAAGTTAGCCAAAAGTTTCCAAACTCCGGGGTGGGATCCGGTGAACAGGGTTTTTATCCAATAATGCAAGCTTCAACAGCATTAGTTGTTCTTGTGATTCCCTCAATGACTGCGTTTTTTATTCCAAATTTTTGGGAGAACATAGGAGGGCGGTTAATTATTAGACACTTAATATAAAATGATTGGAATTATAAATAAATCTTGTCTAATTTCTCAATATCTAAGCTATCTAAATGCTGTTGATTAGTTATTTCTTTCACAATTATTCAAAAGAGTTTTCTAGTTCCTCAATTTTTTGAAATCTAGAGCAAGGATCCTTTAAAATGCCAGGGCCGCTTCTTGATTTTCGGACACCAGCTTTTTTAGTCAACATGCTCCAGTTTTCCTTACAAAATTCCTGGTTAAATGGAATTAGCAGCCCAATAGCATTGAAGCTGCTGGGTTTTTGGAAGGCATTGATAATGGGTCCAGAGGACGTCAGTTACCGGTAAAATCGCGGAAGCTACGGCTACTGCTGGCTTTAAGTCTTCACTCAATGCTTTGATATCTTTTAAAACTTTTCGTGTGGCCCGCTTTCCAATCGATGCATTATGGCTGTGCTCACTGTTTACAGGAACATTTTTTAGCTGATCTAAGAATTCTTTTCTGTATTTTTTTTGCATAGAAAACTACTATAAGTACGAGCTAAATTTTGCATATTTTCAGCTCTAAGTGTTTTTGAAATTCAGTTGATTGAAATGTTTGACCAGTGTTATTCAACGGGACAGTGTCCGTGAACTTCTAACCTATCAGACTTATTAAATGGGCATTTCCTCTCTATCTTTTATTTTGGAGGCTTTTTCGATAAATTGATGCCGCCGGATATTTTTCGAGAGAAGATGAAAGCCGAGTGCTGGAGTGGGCTCTGTTGTCACACAGACGACTGATTGAGTGAGAGAAAGAGAAAGCAGGCTTGTTTTTTTTCTGGATCGGATGTTTGGTTTCAAATTATATTCAAATATGACCCCATCAATCTATAAAAAGCCATGAATTGAATACATTTTGGTATCAAACTATTGGACTATATGGTATATTCTAACTTGTTTAATTCCCCCAACATATTTTTCAGTACAGACATAAAAGGAGTTGTTAGGGTTCTGTTTTTTTCACCCTGATTTATTTAACCCCTATTCTTTAAGCCCGTACATAATCACCCCTCAATCATCTAACCCCGCAATTTGTTCATCCTGGAAAAAGTTTAACACATAAAGTTTATATCTATTTCGGCGACCAAAGGAACAGTTAGCAAAACTAAAACTCAAAGGACTTAAATAGCACAAAACTTGCATCAGCTTGCGTTTGTTTGAAATCAAAGAATATAGACAAAACTGCTTTTCAAAACAATATCTCACCTCTTTTATGTTGCAGTTTGATTTGAACCAAAAAAATTCAAAACTGTCCCTGTCTAGAAGATGAAAGAACCGGTATATTTCAAATGAAAGGTTTTAAGCTAAATTTAAATACCTATCTAATTTTTTAAATCCTAAGATAAAACATCAGCTAAAATTTTAAAACGTTTCTGAGCAGACATAAATTAGCATTTCAAAACTGAATTTTGCAGACATTTAACCGTGTGTTTAACAAAATTTTCAAAGAAAACCAGATTGATGTTTTTGCTAGCAGCTACGCTGTGCATGTTCCATATCTAAATGTTGAAAAACTCTGTTGCCAATTAGGGTTCCCATCATAGGCTTAACTTCCGGGATCAAATTCTGTTGTGTGTCACGATATGAGGCTTCTTAACTCCGTGAGGAAGCAAGGATGTTGCCAAATCATAAAAATTCAGATGGATTTCAAATTTAAATTAACACGAAAACACAAACCCGATGATGTTTTAAATACACAACTAAGTCAAACTGGCAATGACCCTGAAAAATTGAATATCAGCTTCATCCTTTTAAATCTCTATCAAGTTCCGCACTTTTCCTTTTAAGCTCTCTTACCTCTTCTTCTTTCGGTACTTTTACTTGGATGAGACATTCAAAAAGTTTAGCTTTTGCAACGCAGCGTTTTTATGCAAGTTAGCCAAAAGTTTCCAAACTCCGGGGTGGGATCCGGTGAACAGGGTTTTTATCCAATAATGCAAGCTTCAACAGCATTAGTTGTTCTTGTGATTCCCTCAATGACTGCGTTTTTTATTCCAAATTTTTGGGAGAACATAGGAGGGCGGTTAATTATTAGACACTTAATATAAAATGATTGGAATTATAAATAAATCTTGTCTAATTTCTCAATATCTAAGCTATCTAAATGCTGTTGATTAGTTATTTCTTCCACAATTATTCAAAAGAATTTTCTAGTTCCTCAATTTTTTAAAATCTAGAGCAAGGATCCTTTAAAATGCCAGGGCCGCTTCTTGATTTTTGGACACCAGCTATTTTAGTCAACATGCTCCAGTTTTCCTTGCAAAATTCCTGGTTAAATGGAATTAGCAGCCCAATAGCATTGAAGCTGCTGGGTTTTTGGAAGGCATTGATAATGGGTACAGAGGACGTCAGTTACCGGTAAAATTGCGGAAGCTACGGCTACTGCTGGCTTTAAGTCTTTACTCAATGCTTTGATATCTTTTAAAACTTTTCGTGTGGCCAGCTTTCCAATTGATGCATTATGGCTGTGCTCACTGTTTACAGGAATAAGTTGGCCATCTTGTGTAAAAGCGGAAACGCGGCACCTGTAGCTTTGAAAATTTGAGCAAATCCAGGCACTGATAAATCTTAACATAAAACTCATGACTTTATGGAAAACAGTTTTTTTCGGAAGAAATAGTAAACTCAAAGTCGGGAGTTATTTTGCTGGTTTCAAAATCCAATGCAACAAGAGATGTTCTAGAGTTCCATCCACTTTTTAATTGGTTTTAATTTTCCCATTAGGTGCTAGATATGATAATTAATTCATTCATTTTAATAGTTTTGCTTTAAACTATTGAGTCGGTAATTCTATGTCCTTGACAATTATGATCAATGAGTTTGAAGATGGAAGCTCTGGTGAAATGATTGTGATGTGTAAAATATACTCACACCTCTATCATTCCACCCTAATTTTAATCCCTGCTAATGGGACTAAAACGAATTGACTGAGGCCTAATTATCCTTATTTATAGGAAGCTTAAAATTGGGGTGAAACAATATAGGCGTTAAATTAATGAGGGGTAAAATCACTTAGGGGTTAAAAAAATTGGGATTAAAATATCGGGGGCTAAAAGAATAGGCGTGAAAAAACAAGACAGCATTGTCAGATTTTTGGTGTCAATGAACGAGAAAACTGATTGACTTGTACTAGTAAACAATGGATTTAAATAGATGATATAATAATAAAAACATTATGAATTGTAAAATATATACTCTAAAATGCCTTTTCTGAACTTTCCACAATCTAGCGCAACAGATCTAAAATCTAAGTAGAGATCCCATCGCATTGAGATCCCGTACCGAATCTCTAGTGTAGATCAGAACTGGAGCAGGATAATTCCAGCGTTAGGAGCGCTATCAGAGCTGAAAAAGAGCTCTTCATAGTACGATACCTCTACTCTCTGGGTCTTGTCTTAACAGAGTAGAACACAGAGTAAGTCCATTCTGGAAATTGCATTGACAGAGTAGAAACCCAGAGTAGGTCTACTCTGGAGTCTGTCTTGACAGAGTTAATCACAGAATAAACCAAAATATTTTGCTATAATATATTTATTTCATATAAAATGATGATTGAATTATTAAATTTATCTGAAGAAAAGACAATTCTAAAATTATTGCAAATGAAAAAAAAACCAACCGCTGATTTAAAGAAAATTTAGTATACCGTTAGTGCATGTTTCTGACTCAAGGGATGAGCTTAGATAGCTTTCCATAATATTAGTCATTTTAATCAAATTTTCCTTCTTAAGTGGACCAGCATTTTTTTCAGCTGGACCCTTTTGGTTCTGATCAAATCCATCAGACACTAGATGTACCTCTGATCAGAATGTTGCTTTTTTGTTGCCTCTTAGCAGATCCAACATCCCTGAGCCAGCTCTGTCAAGAGTTGTCCCAGAGTAAGCTTGCTCTGAGCCAGCACTGCCGAGAGTTGTCCCAGAGTAGGCCTGCTCTGAGCCAGCTCTGTCAAGAGTTGTCCCAGAGTAGGCCTACTCTGGGACAACTCTGGCAAGAGTTGTACAAGAGTAGGCCTGCTCTGGGCCCAACTCTGTCAAGGATAGCCCAGAATAGGGCTACTCTGGGAGCCCAGGATGAGGTCCAGACCGAAATGGCCTCTGATCAGACAATCCCAGACAAAACTGACCTCTGATCAGACCGCGCCAGACTGGTTTGACCTCTGTTCAGACTAGAGTGCGCTCTAGAGTGTGCGCTTAGAGTGCGCTCGAAAACTCCCTCTGATCAGACTATTGTGCGCTCGAATGTCACACCCTGATCAGATAAGTGTGCGCTCGGATCCACCTCTGATCAGACTGAAGTGCGCTCGAAATCGCCTCTGATCAGACTGAAGTGCGAACGAAGTCGCCTCTGATCAGACTGAAGTGCGCTCGAAATTGCCGCTGATCAGACTAAAGTGCGTTCAAAATAATCTGATCAGAGAAAGGATCTGAACATGAAAAAATCTCTCAATATTGTTATATATTCATTTCATGAAAATTGATGTTTTCAAAAAAATATTCAACTAAGGAAAAACCTATATTAAAAGTATTGCCAATTAAAAGAAGTGCCGGAAAAACAATTTGTTGAGTATGCCAATAATTCATGTTTTTGACTTAATAGATGAACTTAGACAGTTTTACATAGTAATGTCTTGATCTACAGCTTAATCCCAAGCTTTTCAAAAGGGGACCGGCAGTTGCTATCAGCTGGGCCTCGTGTTTCTGATCAACCCATCAGGCTCTCGGTGGGTCTCTGACCAGAATGCGTCTGTATTGTAGACTCTTGGAAGAGACAGCCTCAGTCAGCAAAACAAAAACAAAAAAAATTGAAAAAAAATTTTGCTCGAATCGGCCTCTGATCAGACCAGTGTGCGCACGAATCGGCCTCTGATCAGACTAGTTTGCGCTCAAAATTGCCTCTGGTCAGACCGTCCCAGACCGACGTGACCTCTGATCAGACAAGATCAAGACCATTGTCCAGACAAAAGTGCGCCCCAAGTCTTCTCCAGACCATGTAATTCGAGCGCACCGAGAACATGTGTGCGCTCAAAGATGGTCCGATCAGAGGTCACTTTGGTCTGGCCACCTCGACCTGGGAGCTCTTCTGCCAAGAGTAACCACATACTTCTACTCTGGGGCTACTCTGTCAATTGTAAAAAGTGATCCGATCGGACTCTGATCTAGCTCTGAGAGTTTCCCTGAATTTAGTCTGTTCCAGTTCTGATCTGCTCTGGAGGTAAAGTACGGGATTCTGTCCATACCTTGACGTGTGTAATCTGCCTCTGCAGAGAATCTTGATGTTTCCTCTCTTCAGCTCTTTTTGCACCATATCAACTTCTGATGAGTTATCAGCAGTTGTTGGAATTTTGTCACTATCGCTATTTTGTTGATCAGGAAAATCATTGTTTGTCAAATCACAAATTTGGCTATTGTGATTTGGCTTCTCAGCCATTTCAAAGTTTCAAGCTTTGGGTTCTCGTGGTGTGAATGGTCTGTTTCTGTAAAATAAATAAATTGTTACGCAATTTATCTCTTGGGGAACAAATTTGTCAAAGATTTGCTTCAATTTTTCAAGATATCTTAACAAACTTCTTGCGTGGCATCATCGAATAACTGGATAGATTATAGCTTGTAGGAAAAATAGCAATTAATAATTATAGGAAAAGCTAAACTGAGAATATTTAATGTTTCTAGTTATAATAATCTATCTACTTATTGGAAAGGTTGTAAATGTCATTAAAAACAGAAATGACTCTAGGCTGACGAGAAAAAAAACACAGACAAAAATTGTAAACAAATAGTTGAACTGCTGAAGCAAATTGGTAATGACAAGACTGAAAAAAAAAACAGAAGATATTAATCGAAAACCACGTGGTTTTATCGAGAGAATAAAATGAAGGCGATATTTAATGTAATGAGGCTTTTAACAGCAATTTGAAGCAATAATTTCAGTGCTTAAAACAAATGAGTTTAAATGGAATTTTTTCTGTCTGATTATTTCTGATCAATAATATATACCTCGCATTTTCAATATCGTTCCCAAGCAATACATCAAAACGTTTCATGGAAATATTTTACGCCGAGGAAAAATTGGAGCTTGATAGGTAATAAGGAAACGGGAAAATAATAAAAATGAACTTTGTTAGTTTAACAAAGGTGAATTTCAAACCCACAAAAGAGGAAATGGGTTTTCTTTGTTTCACTTATTGCTCAGGTCTTTTTTACCCGATTGAGTATTATATGTTGAGCAGGTAGCAACAATTGGTGGGCAAAATGAGAACGGTATCCTGTTAAAAATGAGGTTATAGGCTGCTTAATTGCCCTCTAGTTGCAAAATGGCGTCATAATTATTAAGAAGTAAAAAAGTAAACACTAAACAGTTATCAGAAATGGATTGTTTTGACAGGCAACGGAGATTAAAAGTTTAGCAATATGGAAATATTTTATAATTTCTTCCTGATCAGAACTTCTAATTACAAAACTGTGAAAACTACTTAAAGTGTAGTGTTGCAATTAATTAATGTAAAAAAAAATTTTTGCAGCCCACCAATTTGAAAAAAGCAGCTAAACTTTTTTAATGTTGTCGGTTTTGAGATTATAACTGCTTCAAGCGTAAAACATGGCCTAAAAAGTGTTGCCGTGTTGGCACAAAAATGTCGTTTTAGTATAATTTCCTCCCCACGCTGATTATAATACTTGTATTTCCCTGGGACCACCACCCCGCACTTCATAAGACACAAGGAAGAAAATAGCAAAAAAGTACAACATCTAACGTCGGTCAGGAAATAGAAACGATATTTTAATGTACTTTCGGTGTTAAATGACACAAGTCTGCTTTAGAAGAACGCTTTTTGAGGGGGTAAAACACAGTCCCCTTTAATATATCACTTTTTTCCTGTACCCTCAAAACAGCGTAAAACCAGATTAAAGCGCCCGCCAAAGTGAAAAATGTGAAAAATACTCCTTAAAAACATCTTTTACACTCATCCCTGCCTTTTCCTCAAAATGACAAACATTCGCTACCCATACCCTCAATTAAACCCCCCCCCCCCTCCCTCCCTCCCTCCCTCCCTCCTTCCCTCCCTCCCTCCCTCCTCGCCCGGGCCCCAACTCTTTCGCCCTTCTTTCTCCAAACAAGCATACCCATCTCTCAATTATACGCCCTTTTTTCATACCCAAAAACCAAAAGACGCAAAACGCGGGTTAAAATTCACGGAGTGCAAATGCTAAACAGACTTTATTACCGTGGCCTATTAAAATGGGGCTTTTATTTTTAATAAAAGGGAGATAAAAAGTGGTTAAAATGGGAAAAATACCAAACTCAACTAGGAAAAAAAGACTTTCAAGCTTTGAGTTTTCTCATTACTATTTTTTCAGACGAGAGCAAGGAAATTCAAATTTAGCTATCTTGCATAGTCGAAAACCTTATTAGACGAAAAAAATGCGGCATTGAGTTTGACCACCAGTTTTTTTTTACACTAACCAAGCATGAAAATTTGATGGCCAAACTGCACCATCTTGAAGTGAAAAGATAAAAATTAATTTATGGGACGATAGATATGGAATATTATCTATAATGTATAATTATCAATAATATTATTAATATTATGTTAGAAAAAATGGTTGCGAATATTTTTTTTAATAAAACATGAATTAAGTTTGCATTAGATTTTTGATCCGTTGTAGACAAAATTTCTATGACGTAGTTTGACTTTCATAATTCATAAGACAGAATTAGGGTTTAAAATATAGTTTGAATGTCGCCTACAAGAGTTATAAGTCTAGCTTGGTTAAAACTTGATGATAATTAATAGCTTCAACACAACGAATTATGTGACATTTTTATTTCATCAAACTAGGACTTGAATCGTTCGATTGAGTTTTGAGGAAATGTTTTCTGCCTTAATAAACTCACAAATTTAGGCTAAATAGGCAAACAGTTGATGGCGAACGCGACTGTTCTTGCAGACTCAGTTTTCATACTTTTTAACGAAAGGAAGAAAAGTTCGATTATTTCCGGAAGGCACAGACGGAAAATTGAGAAACACAAAATTGATCGCTGTTCATTAAACCGACGCCATTTGCGACTTTTAATTTGGCCAGCAATCCATAATTATTGACATACTTTTCTGCTATATGATGCTCAATTAACTAACTTTATTCCTACCCGAAAAAAAATATTTTGTTAATGTTTTTTTGTTTTTAATTTTGGCCTTCACCAAACCGCGGAGGAAGCTATTGAGAGCACGTGTGCTGGCGATTTTTTTTTTTTGGGGGGGGTATTATTTTTTGTGCGTGTGATAGCTGAAAACGAGTTGGGCCAAATAGAGTTAATGTTTACAGCAAATATGCGTCAAAATTACCTCAGTTTAAGTTTAGAGGAAAATATTTAATCTCTTGAAATCTTTATCACTTAATTTATTTGTACTAGAAATTTGGTTAATTAGAACGACGACATTTTTGAGCAGGTTATAAAGTACAGAAGCAATAACTAAAATAATGCGTGGAAAATTATGAAACAGGCGTCGCGATTATTTTTTGAGCTGGGGGGGGGGGGGGCAAAGTAAAGTGTAATATACCACCTACGCTACTGGGAATATTGATTTTTGTTATTAGCTTCCACTTGAGCTCGTGAATTATCCTGAATTTACTGCGAAGGCGTGAAAAATATTCAATTCAGACTCTTTTCCTGAACAAAAAGTGAGTAAATTCGGATGAAAAAGGATGAACATTTTAAATGGCTCAAAGTAAAACAGACAACAGAGATGGGACAATAGAATGCATGTAAGCCTTTATTTACAGTATAATTTCTGCCATTCTATCAGCAGGAATTTTGAGGAAAACAGGGAAAACCTGTCGTTATCGGCTGGCAGGAATTGAAAAATAAAAATTGAAAATGATAGATAGTAAATATTTTAGTCTATACCTTAAGCGCTGTTTCTTGGGCAATATATCCTTAAATATAGTTAATTCGTCTGTAAATTTCGTTACAATTCGTCAATAACAATAGAAAAACAGACTTTGATTCTCATTTTAGCATGATGCATACAGCTTCCACTGAATTTAAATCGGTATTTCAAATGACAAACATCCATTTTGGTTCGGGTATTTGCAACATTATTCCTGGAAATCTATCTGTCTGGATTATAATCAATAGCAGTTGGAGTGCCGGCTATTTTCTTGGCACTTAATAAATTTTTTCGAGCTTCAAATTTTTGAGATTTTGTGCTCTAGGTAATACAGATACTGACAAAGTATTTGCAAAAACTGATTATCTATTTTTAGAGATGTACCACAAATTTTATAAGGGTGATGTAAAAGAAGGAAATGAAAAAATAGCTTAGTAGTTGTTTAAAAATGGGTTAAATTTAGATGCGCCGCAATCATCCTCCTCCGGGTTTTACTATATTGTGATATAATATTTATGCCACTGAGCGAGGAAGTGACTGACATACACAGAAAAGTGTCATATAACAATTCCTAATTTGCAACCGGCTGTCATAAACAGCGTTTCAAGTAGCAGATAAATATCAGAAAAATCCATAAAAATAAATACTCCGGAAAATTAATAAAAAAACATTATCTGCAAAAAAATTATTCTAGCTGATTGAGATAATTTCACGAATGAAAATCGGCAGAATGACATCTTTGCCAAATCCCTTAGCAACCATCAGCTGTACAATTTGAGGAATTTCATCTGGGGTATAAGACGAATGGGTTGATTTCTAAATTTAAAAAACTGATTTTGGTTTAAAATTAGCGGAAACTAAAGGTTGCTGAAAATGTTCTGGCAAAAAATTAGTGCTTAATCAAGCTACAACAGAAAAAAAAATCAATTTTACATTACTTTCGTTTAAAAAAATTTTGTTTATTGATCTATGGAATGGTAATTTTTAACTTTTAAAGCCGTTACCACAGATAATTGCTTAAAGTTAAAAAAAATACGACTCATTTTTTTGAAAATAATTGCATGATTCGCTTCTCCTCGAACTAAAATTTTTTGGTGCCAGCTATAGAAAAAAAAACTAGACAAAAAATGAAAACAGCTGACAAATGTTTGTAAAATGCATATACGAGCAGAAACTATTGCAAAAAATTTTTGATCGCTGCCGTTAAACGCTGCTTGTTTTTTTTTCAAAATTATTTAACGTTCTCTGAATTTTGCTCAAAATTGAACCAAGTTTCTAAAACTTCACAAAAAATTTTAGTTAAAGTTTGGTCAATACATATATGAGAAAATAAAATCGAAAAACGAAACGGAGCTGAATATTTGAAATTAGAAGATAAAGACTTGAACAAAAAACTTGATCAGTGTAAATTTTGTCTCCGTTGACTTAATTTCTTTTTCTGATGTTTCCAATCTCTAAAAAATACTCCATTGTTAGAAATTATTGTTTTACTCAAATTAAGAAGCTGTACTCCCTAAAGTCCGCGAAATTCCTCATTTCCTCATTTTCCTTTCTTTTATAAAAAAATTTGATTTTTCCGTTCATGGCCCCCAGCTTACTGTGTGCCTTTGTGCACATTATTTGCTCCCTTCAGATGCACGAGAAATTTTTCTACATAATGATTTATTATGTAATAACACGTGCTCTGTAATTAGGGGCAGCTTAACGTATTGCGGAACGCAAACGGAAAAGATCCAACAATTATTTTTTGTAAAAGTCATCTAATGCTTGCAGGACATATCTTGCAATTTGTTCGCTTTTTGTTTTTGTTGTCTTTTCTAGCTGTATCCCTCTAACTAATTTTCATATCCGTAATTTTTTTCCCCTTTTTTGTGATATTTATTTGCTATAAACTTCTGAGAACTTTCTAAAATTTTAGTTCTGAAAATATGCGCAGCGCTTGACGCGTGAAAGTGAAACCCAGTTTAATTAGAAAGCTGACAAAAACAGTTTGCTGTGAGTCGGTCTAAGTTAAATGCTGCTTCAGTTCGACAATGCTGCTTCAATATGACAATATGCACAGAGGAGTTTCGCGGACTTAAGGAAATACAGCTTCTTAAGTTGAGTAAAATTTCTAACCAATGGAGTACTCGACGTTCAAAAATTTCGTTGATGAAAAACAAATCCCTACTTGATGCAAAAAAAACATATAAAAATTTTTTTTCAAGTTTTTTGCGAAACGTACCAAGCGGCAAAAGCAGTTGTTTCTTGGCTTTAAGTGCGTTTTCTTTGATCCTTTTCTAGTGCATTACAAGATTAATTAATACTTTCTGTTGTTGACCCACCTGTATTTTTTATCTATAAAGCTATTATTATTTTGCCCAACACTACCATTGATAATGTTACCTCTGGACATTGTTTTGTGGATAAATAAAGTGTTACTTTTCTAGAGTTTAAAATTTTTTCTCATGTCCTTTATTGTTCTAAGGTGTCCAACCTCCAATTGCCAGGCAACTGCTTTTTTCCTGCCTTTTATGTACAATGTGCAGTTATTAACTCAGATTGTAGCCTCTGATAGTTATTAGTTTCATTGTAGCGAAACTAAGGGTGAGGCTACATCTAGATGTGGAGAGAAAACGTCAATTTCCGCCAAAATATTTTTTGTAATTCTTAAAACAGTGCTAGCATTTTTTTCAGTTTGTCTCAAGCAGCAATAAATATAAATTTTCTGAACTTGGAAATTCTTACAACTTCGATTAGACTCAAATTGATAATTGAAAAAATTTTAAGCACGCTTTAAATAAACAAATACGTGAAGTGTGATGTTCCAAAAACAGTTTTGCTCATTAACTGGAAGTGTAACTTTTTTAGAAAAGTTCAATTGAAAATTAAAAATTTTCCAAATAAATAATCTTTGATATTGAATGGTAAGAAATTATACAGCATTCCATGAACAATTGACTTGCATTTAGAACAGACTGATCTACAAACATTTCACCTGGTTCCATTATAAGAAGGCTTCAAAACGAACTAAGAAAAACAGTTTTTTTGTAGTTTTGCAGTTTTGGTTCTCCTCAACTACCGAAGCAAAACAACTTGCTGCAAAAGAGCTAGAGAAATTTGGGTTCTGAAACTTGATGATAATGTAGACATCACTTAACCAAAGAACAACCTTCAAACCGCTAACATGAGTTTGTAGAGTATATCTGTACCTGTTCACCATGTCATGAAAAATTTGCAAATAATTTTGCGTTGGAAGTTATAGAGAAATATATCCCATGAAGACTTAATAGTGCCAATTACTGTTAAAGTCATGAAAAGCTCAAACTCACGCAAAACGAATTGATTGTTGAGACCAACTTCTTAAAAAATAAGATTATAATCACAATTTGACAAGTTACGAAATAACACTAGAGTTTCCACTAGAGATTCCAGTGAATTGAATAACAAATATCATTACAGAGAGAATTTGTAGCCAGTTATTGCGAGGCTGCTTCACATGCCATTGCTGAAACATAATCAATACTTGCTTTTAAAAAAGACTGTTCAAATCTGTTTTTCCGGCGATATGGCATAAAAATATATTTTTTCAACTTAAGTCCAGCAAACATCAAAAATGATTCAGAATTCAGCAGAACTTGACTTTCAATAACGTTTTCCCATAAAGAGATAGTTACATGACAATGAACTGAACAGTGTATTGGATTGTGAATAAATAAACTATAAAATAATAAAAAAATTTAGAGTTTCTCCTGGCAAAACCAGTAGGTACGCTTTTCAATACCACAGTTTGTGTTGGATATGAATATCTTGTATAAAAATTGTATTTGCAATAGAGAATTTTATCAAAGACTGAAAAAGGAAAAAACTCTTTTCTTTGAGACCTAAACATGAACGCCCATATTTTACAAAAATAAGAACATTTGATTGAAATTACCTAATTTTAGAGGTCGAAACTCAGCTTCATTTGAGCCAAGAATTAAAGGTGATTGATATGTTCTATATGCAAAATGATAAAACCTCTTCAACCAAAAAATCGAAGGAATTCTCGTTTTTGTCAGACTTTAAATCTGATATGATGATTCCAAACTTTTTTCTATCTGTTATGCAGATATTTTAGTCAGTATAGCATAGAATCAGTACTGTTTGTTTATGTCTAGTTCATTTTACTTGTTTTAACAGTCAACTCAAGGGAAACGTTAATGAATATTTAACTACAATTTCTGATTCGTTATTTTTCGAATCTATGAAAAATGTTTAATTCTCCTATGAAGGCCAGATGCAGTTGATAGCTCTCAATTAAAAAGCGCCACAACAGACGGTCGTTAATATATGTTGTTCTTTCGCACCGAAGCAAGAAAGTTGCTAAAAAACTTCAAAAAGTCACATCTTGGTGCCGATGAAACTGTTCATTTTAAACCTCCTTTTAGTTCAAAAAACAAAATTTTAAAATTGAGGCTTAACTCATAATTTTGAATTATTTCTCAATCAAGAAACTATCAGTTTTAAGAACTGATACAAAAACCATAAATCACTAAGGTGAATCAAATTGATTTTTGCTTGAAACTCTCATTAATAAGATTCGGTTAATTAATTAATTAGGCTGCAAAAAGAACGAGCTATAAACAACAAATTCGAAAAATTGATTATGTTATCTATAGATTAAATGAAAATATATAATACGTTACGTATCAGCTAAAATCTCATTTTTCCAAAATCAATGAGACTAAAATTTAAGTTTACAAGAAACCAACAGAAACAACCAATTATTCAAGCTAGTAAGTAAACACATAGTGTCAGAGCCGCAATTTATAGCACAATAAAGGACAACAGCTTTGGGATCTCATACTCAAAGCTATTTTCATTTATTCAAAACTGAAGTTGACTTGCCAATTCTGAGACAAAATGATAATAAAACCTGAAACAAAAAATACTAGCAAAAGCTAAGTATTCAGAAACACTTCTACAAAAACTTAGAATCATAGTGATGACATCAATAGCAGGCAGTTGATTGCATGGTGCAACACAGCATATACGCTCTATTAGAGCAGAAACATTGAATATATTAGGTTTTACGATCAAATAAAACAAAAAATGGGTGGAAGTTTTACTTGTGAAGTCGAAAACAATCAAAATAAAAATAAAAAAAATGTTCTTGCTTCACTTCAAAAGAAAATACCAAACTTACGCTTCGAAACAACCCCCGATTACTCAAATTACTGCTCTATTGTGAGTTAAAATCCCTGCTCATTTTTAATGGCGCTGACACAAAACTTCGAAAAAGTGCCAAGATGGATAGTAAAAAGTCATGATGAGATAAATAAATTTGTAGCTTATGCATTTCAGCTGGTATCAAATTATAATTTAATCTAATAAAAAAATCTAATTTATTTTACAGAAAACTCTGATAATAAAAGAAATTGCGTTCAATCGATACGAGTTAGCAAAAATTGTTCCTAGTAGGTTTGGTAGATGTCAAGGGTTCAATTAGCTCTGCTATCAGTAAATTAAGATCTGAGTCGGTTTTACGTAAGTGCTCTAGAGAAGTGCGCTAATTTAACTGACTTGGTGCTTTCTTTTGGAATAAATTATGAGAATTTGCTAGATGAAAGCTTTCAAGCTTCCCAAAGTTTGCAGCATTACTGAGCCAGAGAAGTGCAAAAATATCAAACCAAAAATATCAATCAGTGCAAATTGGAAAAAAAAAATTGGCAAAACTTTGCCAATGTCCACTAAATTTTTAAATGCTGATTTTTCAGCAAAAACAGGCAGTTCAAAAAAAATGATCATATACACTCCACATCACTGGTTATCTTTATCAATACGTGGACAATATCCAAATAGGCAGACATCAATAAATTTTGCGATTTTGTAGAAATAAAATCATTCTGATAATGCAATTAGTCCATTTTCTTTCGCCCATATTTTAAAAGCACCCGGGTCAAGATTTGGTAAGAAAAGTGTAAGATTAGCAGTGAAAGGCGGTGTTAAAAATAAACTTTTTCACCGCTAAGCGGCCGCATCTTATTGCGTTGAATGCGGAGAAAGCGGTGAATTTTTGTAAGATTTGGATTCTAGCGGTGAAACTTTATTTTCAGCGTATTCACTGGATTTCTTACAAAAAAGGACTAACATACCGGGGCTCGAACCTACATGTCATAAACCTCTTGTTGCACTGTCTTCAACTTCTTCTGTCACTTACTTCAATGATATTTCCTGTGAATTTAAGATAGGTGTTGAATTTAGCGGTGAATTTTTGTTAGATTTGAAATTTTAACGGTGAATTTTTTTCACCGCATTCTGCTGGTAGCAGTGAAAAATTTTCTTTCACCACTTAAGCGGTGAAAAAAATTCACCGCTACCAACAGAATTCGTTGCAAAAAAAATTCAGCGCTACCAGCAGAATGCAGTGAAAAAATTCAGAACTACCAACAGAATGCGTTGAATATACTTTAGTAGTGGAAAAAGAATTATTTTTACTCAAATTTGAACTACATTGGTTTAGTGTAACCAGTTTTCACGCACGCAAACAACTGTAGTCTTAAAACATGGGTCGTGAAAATATGTGAACCCTCTACGATAATAATATCGATGGTGATTAAGTGTGTTCGGAACAAATATCAGTGTGAAAACTGTTAGGTTGACAACACATTTTGTTGATGGAGAAAGAGAAACATCATCTTTTTGATGCTGCCAACGTTTAACTGATGAAATACTTGATTGTGTATCCACTGTATTTTACTACATGCCATAAATAGAAAAACATCTTTTGTCATGAAATGAAAAAGAACCAACGTTTTGTTCAAAACGCACCAGAACGTTTATTTATTTGGTTGCAGATTTTTCCACCGTTTATTTATTTGCATCTTTGATTTAACTATCAGCCTTTCTTGATTTTCCTTGAAAGAGTTTCATTTTTTTGAAATTCAAGATAAAATTGTCGCGGTTAAAATAAGTGGCGATAGTAGTCTTTATCTACTTGTTATTTCTCTTAGATAGCTTCTCAAATACGAAAAATAAATTTAAACATTCCAAATTACTTTAATTTCACAACAAAATTTGCCGCTACAGGCTTGATAAGCTTTCAAGAAATTAAAAAATTTATTTGTTATTTATTATGAGCCGAATTTGAGACCAATTTATTTTCGAGATTTGAGTACACATAATAAAGAACAGTAATAACAATATTACTCGTTATAATGTGTGTGTATTTATAAACCATGCGTTTAATTAGCTCTAAACATGAACTGTTCACTTTATTCGAATCAAATTGACCATTTTCATTATCAAATGCACATTGCGTTTTAAAGTATGGATTTTTTCTATCATGTAGTATGAAATCGAGCTTGGTCGTTTGTCTTTACTATCGAAATCCAATTTTCTTGTAGCTTTTTGTAAAAATTTTCTATTTGATCATTTAAATCAACAATTCGTTCATTATTAGTTGTTAGTCATTACTAGTTAGAACTGATGCAAGTTATTTGAGACCATTTTTCATTCTTTCCCATAAATTCTGCTTACTTTATAAATTTTAAATGAAACCATTATAATCAATTATTTCATTACTAACTGGTTGTCATAGTAGTTATAACTAGTGGTTATATAAGTAATAGGAGTATGCCCCTTGGAGGCAGTGGTTTCTCCCTCCTCAGCCGGGGAGTGGGTACAAAAGTTCACACTAAGTCTGGACACGACAGATTGGACATAGTCTACGAACCACAGGTAAACAGGCCTCACCTTCATTCTCTTCCGGAAAACAGGCTCCAGCTGGTGCGTTAATGCTGCTCGTTAAGCAAGAATCATCGGCCATGTATTCCCAGTTTGAGGTGCCATCCGGAAGTGACCTCTGATCATCCGAAGGCCAACGCACACGGTGTGTTCCCAGACCAAAATTACAGGGTCTGGGTTTTGGTTCCGGATGGGAATAGTCTGATCAGGGGTCATCTGAAGCGCACAATCGCCTGGGCCATGGTCGCACAATCGTCTGGACAATGGTCTGGGTTTCGTCTGGGCCATGGTTGCACAATCGTCTGGACAATGGTCGCACAATCGTCTGGACAATGGTCTGGGTTTCGTCTGGGCCATGGTTGCACAATCGTCTGGACAATGGTCGCACAATCGTCTGGACAATGGTCTGGGTTTCGTCTGGGCCATGGTTGCACAATCGTCTGGACAATGGTCGCACAATCGTCTGGACAATGGTCTGGGTTTCGTCTGGGCCATGGTTGCACAATCGCCTGGGCCATGGTCGCACAATCGTCTGGACAATGGTCTGGGTTTCGTCTGGGCCATGGTTGCACAATCGCCTGGGCCATGGTCGCACAATCGTCTGGACAATGGTCTGGGTTTCGTCTGGGCCATGGTTGCACAATCGTCTGGACAATGGTCGCACAATCGTCTGGACAATGGTCTGGGTTTCGTCTGGGCCATGGTTGCACAATCGCCTGGGCCATGGTCGCACAATCGTCTGGACAATGGTCTGGGTTTCGTCTGGGCCATGGTTGCACAATCGCCTGGGCCATGGTCGCACAATCGTCTGGACAATGGTCTGGGTTTCGTCTGGGCCATGGTTGCACAATCGTCTGGACAATGGTCGCACAATCGTCTGGACAATGGTCTGGGTTTCGTCTGGGCCATGGTTGCACAATCGTCTGGACAATGGTCGCACAATCGTCTGGACAATGGTCTGGGTTTCGTCTGGGCCATGGTTGCACAATCGTCTGGACAATGGTCGCACAATCGTCTGGACAATGGTCTGGGTTTCGTCTGGGCCATGGTTGCACAATCGCCTGGGCCATGGTCGCACAATCGTCTGGACAATGGTCTGGGTTTCGTCTGGGCCATGGTTGCACAATCGCCTGGGCCATGGTCGCACAATCGTCTGGACAATGGTCTGGGTTTCGTCTGGGCCATGGTTGCACAATCGTCTGGACAATGGTCTGGGTTTCGTCTGGGCCATGGTTGCACAATCGGCGGTTAATTTTGTCTGGCACGGTCTGATCAGAGGTCACTTCCGGATGGCACCTCAACCTGGGTTATTTAACGCATGCGTGGGCAGCGTACCCCCTGGGTGCAATCAGATATGGTCTCCGTCATAAACGACGACAAACTTAAACCTCGACATGGGTCTGTTTGGATTCTAATTCTTTAAAATATCAGACCTGCCAAGCTAGTGTTCAAACAAAACTCCAAAAATCATTAGCTACTATGGTTATTTCGGACGTCATTAATTAGCTCACTGACGTTCTCCTGTTTCAAGATAGGAACTGAAAACGACCTAACATAGAAATTACGATTGGCCTAGCCTAGAAAACTTGAGTTTCTGAAATTGGAATTAGGTTGGTCTCATTTTCAGTCGTGATAAATCCAGATGAAGTCGCAAGAGCTACTTTTGCCTAGGAATATAGACCTGATCAAGCCCCTTAAGCTTTAAATAGCAAAACGGGGCCCAATGCAACGCTAACTTCAAAAAAAAATTGAGCTCAGTTATTTAATGAAATTAGCAATAAAAACCATTTCCAGGTCTGAATTGGCATTTTTTAAAAAAAGAAATGGGTCAAAAAGGAATTTTCGCCATCAGAAAGTTCACATTTTCAGGAAAAAAATTATTCGAGAGATAACTAATTTCGCTATTCCACGACAATAAATATATTTGATTTTATGAAATGTTTTTCAAACATGGAATTTGCTTCAAAGATGTAAGACTTTGCCAAAGAATGATTTCAAACAAGTGTACTTTATTTAAAGCAGGTTTAAGTTTGAAAAGATCGATGCTTTTTTAATAATTGTGCATGACAGGGTGATTAAATTCAGTGCCAAATTATAATATTTGTTGAAAACACTTTTGCTCAATTTTTTGACGAATTCACTTGCAAATGTATATATATATATATATATATATATATATATATATATATATATATATATATATATATATACATATATATATATATATATATATATACATATATATATAATAATAATAATAATAATATAAAAAGGAATTCAACCAAACATGGTTACAATCAGTTTGCTAGTCCCCAGATTAGGGGAGAAATCAAGTTACAGTAATTAAAATTTCTCGAAAACATTCCATCCCATCATGAAAGGTAACTTTTAAATTTGAATCTTTTCACTGCCACCCCTTCCAAAAAGCTCTTCACTTCTCTTGGAAACTGACATGGAATTTTGTGTGGTGAATAATTAGAAAAACTGTTAAGATGAGACAACGAATTATTGAATCGGGCCACTCTATTAAAGTAATTATCTTCAGAACGTTTCCCAAATGTTTTTGCTGACTTCAATAAAAATTTTTCCACTTGATCTGTTCTTTGGACAACCAAAAGTTATTCACCAGTGGTCTGAGTCATTCATAGAACTTAAGCCCACTAAAATCTTGTTAAGCAGAATTTAGGTCGTTGGGAATTATAAAATAACTGACTGGCAACAGGCGATTTCGAACTATTTAGAATCATATGTATTTTTATATGAGAACTCGAGAATGCTGAATTTGTCAAAGTTGAAAATTTAGTTTGTTTGAACCAGACCATTCGATAGCTCTATTTATATCAAACTGAAGATCTTCGCGTTCTGAAATCCGTCCTATTATTTTCGTATCATCAGCATAAAGAAATGTTTTATTAATAGAATGATCAGGTAGGTCATTTGTGTTCACGGAGAACAGAAACACAGTAAATATTGATCCATGGGACCCCCGCTTAAGATTTTTGAGAAAGTCGACTAATTGTTTTCAATTTTTACTCTCTGCTGTCGATTAATTAGATATGAAGCAAAAAAATTCAAAAGATTTTTGTCAAATCCAAAACGAGCGAGCTTTTGAAAAACAGTAATAAAATTAATCGTATCATAAGCTTTAGCCATGTCCAAG